>NC_139947.1:28384983-28457483 GCF_963454915.1 Gymnoscopelus microlampas | reverse complement strand
AAGCAGCCTACTTCCTCCACTACTGTCTGCAAGCAATGAGTCAAGTGATGGAAGAAGTACTTAAATTATTTACTTAGTAAAAGTATCAATACCCTATTGTAGAAATAGTCTGGTACAAGTAGAAGTTACCGTATTAAAAAAATACTTGAGTAAGTACAAAAGTCATCAAAGACATCAAAATGTACTTAAAGTACCAAAAGTTTTAAAATGTATAAAAATCTTTTGAAAATAGCAGATCTACAAACGGTAGATCGTCTATTTTCAAATTGCCATGGTATATAGGTCAGAAGGACTTTTATAATAATAACCAAAATCTACAAAGTAACTAAAGTTTTCAAATGATTCTAGTGGAGTAAAAGTACAACATTTGCCTTTAAGTGGAGTGGAAGTAGAAGTAAAAGTTTTGAAAATTGGAAATACTCCAGTAAAGTAAAAAATACCTCATGCTTAAGTACAGTACTTACTACTATGTACTTAGTTACTTTACACCGCTGAACGCGTCCCACTTCGATGACTACCATAGAAGGCAGGAAAGTGAGCGCGTGGTGTGTCCTGGCGTGAACTGGGTGTGTGAGTGGTGTGTGAGACAGTGTTATCAGATTCAGTACTCACACCCAGATAAAACCAGAATTTCACAACGCTATCACCCACACTCCCTGGCACGGTCTACTGGCATAGTCGGCATAACATACATACAGTCGTCCTTGTCATGGTCACAGGTAGATTCCATTGTAGCTTAAGTTTTCACCACATAAATAACGTGACAGCGTTGTTTATCAACCCATTCATGGATGGATGCATCTTTGTCATTTTAGATTTCTTTGGCTATTCAAAAATAGCAGATATACAATCTGCTATGTAGATCTGCTATTTTTGAAAAATCGTGAAAATGTGTGCAAATCTTTGAATATAAATATTTTTAAAGCGAACATTTGTAACTCAAATCTTTGCTTCTGGGGGTCCATGGAAAAAAAATATTTGACAAATGTTTAAAAAATATATATTCAAAGATTTGCACACATTTTTAACGATTTAAAAAAAATAGCAGATCTGCAAGCTCGGTGGCGGCTATGAGCTTGTAGATCTGCTATTTTTGAATAGCCAAAGAAATCTTAAAATGACACACAGATGCGTTCCCGGTCTAAATGGTTAAAACCCATTAAAACCGGGGGGGAAGCATCTGTTTAGTTTAGTTTAGTTTAGTTTATTTCGATCCACATCAACAGTCTCACAAAACATTACACACTGTATCACTTTAGATTTTAGTGTTGGCTATTAAGAAAATAGCAGATATACAAGCTCACGAAGCGGCACGAAGTGACACGCTGCGAGCTTGTACATTTACTATTTCTGAACATTTTCTGCCAAACCTTGAAAGTGTGAGAACTACTGATTTAGAAGGCATTCGTAGAATCGGTCCCAGGTCTTAATGGGATAAGTTGAAGCAAACTGACCCGTAAAGGGTCCATTTATTACACCCCCACAGCTAACATCCGCAGGTCCTACCCAGGATTTGAATCTGGGTCTCCCATGTGGGAGGCCACATTTCTACGGCTCTTCCAGAAGGGAATCCCTGCTTGCTTTGCGGGCGGGGACATTGCACTTTTACTGTATGAGCTTCATGCAGAACTACTTGTCAAATAGTAGGTGGTCTACCCGACTCCGGGGTCAAAATAAGACCACCTCCGACCACCGCAGGCGTTGCTATATATCATACTCTTAACCATACGGATTGGTTAAAATAACGTTTAATATCCATTAAAATCAGGATTTTATTAGTGAGTTGACAATGTTGAAGTATAAGGCTATAATAAGATATCTGGTGTCTGTCGTTTCTGCTTTGATCAGCTAATAGTCGGGGTCCCCATTCAGCGTTTATCTGCCCCAACACAGCTGTACAGCTCTGTACAGTATATCTGTTGCTACAGTATATTAGCTTTCCCCTTCCTTCTCTCTGGCAGGGGTGGGGGGGGGTGGGGGTGGGGGGAAGGGAGGGAGGGGGGGGGTTGGCTGGAGGCCAAAAGAGGCCGAACCGCCATGCAGCTGAAACTTTTACAGGCCAAGCAGGAAGAGAGACACAGTGAGTGATCGAAGAAGAAAAGAGAGAAGAAAAGAAAGGGAGAGAGAGACATTTCGAGCCCTCAACTTTGCCACTTTCTCTCTCTCTCTCTCTCTCTCTTTCCCTCCCTCCCTCCCTCCCTCTCTTGTTAAAGCCATACTGTATTTGCCCGCCTCTGTTGGCAGGGGGTAAGCATACGGCTGGGGAGGACGGGACGGGAGGGGACGGGAGGGGAGGAGAGGGGAGGGGAGGGGAGGGGAGTTGAACACTGGGTTCAGAGAGTTCAGCTGAGGAGAGAAATAAATTCATAAACAACAAAAGAGACGTGACGTCAGGCTTTAGGGGCCGCCCAACTCAGCCTCCATGGAAGAACCGGATTGTTCACACAATTGTGTGTGTGTGTGTGTGTGTGTGTGTGTGTGTATGTATGTGTTCACGCGCACGCTCGTGCGCGCGTACGTACAGTGTGAAATGTGTGTCTACATTATGAATGTCTTTGTGCGTTCCCCCCTTCCTGGTCTTCAAGAAAAGAATCATGAGGCAGCTTTGAGCAGAGAGAAGCCTGACCGGTGTGGTCTGTTTTGTCTCTGTGGTGAGTGTTTGAGAGAGCCGAGCGAAACCTTTTGCATGTATGTGTGTGTTTGTGTGTGTGCCTGTGGCTGTGTGTGTGTGTGTGTGTGTGTGCATGTGTGTGTCTTCTTAAAGTGATTTGGAGACCCAGGTAATCGAGTGGAATTAAACAAAGAACAAACTGTTTCGCCTGCCAAAGAGGACACCTTCGTATTCTCTCTCCCTACATAATCTGCAAAGAGGAAGAGAAGACGCATTTAGATTTGCAACTTCACGGCAAAACCACAGGTTTGTATAAGAGAGAGGGCGAGATGCACACAACATTTTTGAAGACGAGGAGGACTGGAAGGCAAGCTCCGATTGGTCCGCTGCAGCGTGAGACGGCCCGCTAAGACGGCCGCGATTGGCCAGGGACTCGGGGCTGAAGAGGAGGAATAGAGGAAGTGTCTTAGCCACTGATCGAGGGACAGCACTAACGTTTTCCCCTGCTCACTTTGAGGTTATCTGGGGAGGGCAGCTCGCTGATCCCAGAGCTGCTTTGGCGTTCGTTCGACTCTCTTCCCGGCGTGAGCCGAGCGCAAGGAGACCTGGGAAAGATGCCAATAGCTGAAGAAAAAAAAACATTTGTGACATTCTCTGAGATACTGCCCCCCCCTCCCCTCATTGATTCATTTAGCTGACCCCCCCAACCCATAACCCCTCCCGCCCCCTCCCCAGTTGAGGAGGGCTGATATGATCCCTGATTGTGGGTGTGGGAGAGGACGAATGGAGGCAAAGACAGGGAGGAGGAAGGCAGAATAAAGATGTCTGAACCGTGAAAGTACAGCAGGTCTCCGGAGAGAGAGAGACAGAGACAGAGAAAGAGAGAGAGAACTGGACAGCACAATGGCATCTGCTTGGATTCCCTAAAATCTCAAAGCCGATTTCGGCCCCCCGTACGTCTTTTTTTCTCCTTTCTTTTCGCGTCGTCTATTGATTGGCGTTGGTGCACATCGTGGTGGTCAGACGGCACAATATGGAAGAAGAGACGTCTTGATGTGCCATCTGTGTGTGGCAACAGTACAGTCTAGTACAGTAGAAAGGGGGGGGGGGGGTATTTTGCATGTTAGACGATTAACATACAAAACTCTCTGAGTGCTCCCAGCTGCTGTGTCACTGATTATCACCGCTCTGTGTTCCTTCCAGGCTGTGTGCTCACGTCACACGACTCAAGTTCTCTCTCTCTCTCCCCCCCTTTCTTTCATTTCTTCGCTTCCTTTAGCCTAACTCGTCTGTAACTCCTTTCCTTTTTCTCTTTCGCTACCCCTCTCGGTCCCTCTCTCTCTCTCTCCGTCTCTCTCTCTCTCTCTTTACACCATGTCCCTCCCTTCCTCTCTCTGAGTGTCTGTTCCTCCTGCCCGCCTTCTCTCTCTCTCTCTCTCTCTCTCTCTCTCTCTCTCCCTCCCTCTTGGCACAGATGCCAAAGTGGGCAGGCAGAGTGAAGTGAGCACAGAGCAGGGCAGAGCAGAGGGCGATCTCAAGGCTGGCAAACAGACTGTGTGTATGTTTGTGTTTTGGAGTCGACTACGTGTGTGAGTGTGTGTGTATGTGTGTGTGTCTGTACATATGTGTGTGTGCATCTGTGTGTGTTTGTGTGTGTGTGTGTGTATAGTGTGTACCCGCGCACACACACACACACTTGCGTTTCGTTCAAATCCAGTTGCTATGTTTGTGCGCATGTGTCTATCCGGGAGTCGTTTCTTTTTTTGGGGGGTTTTGTTTTGCTTGTGCACCGTGGGCTTGATACTGCAGCTTATATGTTTGTGTGCCTGTGTGTGTGTGTGTGTGTGTGTGTGTGTGTGTGTGTGTGTGTGTGTGTGTGTGTGGTTTTTCGTGTTGTGTGTGAGCGCACGTCCCTCTGTCACCCTGTGTACGGACAGACGCAGTCACGCCAGTAGGAGGGGATTGTGGGAAAGGGGTGTAGCGCTCCTCCTCTCTTCTCCCTTCTTCCCACCATCACGGCCCTCTTCTCCTCCAGCTCTCCGTCCCGGCCCGCCGCTCGCACACAAGGCTCCAGGTACTCCTTTTATTTCTTATCCTATGACACCTATTGCTCTCTTCACAACGCCCTGTAATCCTCTCTGTCCTTCGCTTCGTCCTTCATCGCGTGGTCTTCCTCCCCGAAACGTGCCTTTTTCGTCGTCGGTTTGCCACGCCGCGCTCTCCGCCATGTTGGCTCTCGACAGGAGACAACGGGAGAAACTTTACTGGACCTCGTTTTTATCTGTCTCCTGTCTCTCTATGTCTCTCTATCTCTCTCCCAGTCTCGGTCTCTCTCTCTCTCTCTCTCTCTCTCTGCGTCTTTGCTCCAGAATAGGAGACTCTGACAGTGTGTACGAGTAAACAGCATTTATGTGGTGTGTGTGTGTTGAGCAGAACAGGTGTGCCTTTGTGGGACTGGCAGAAGGCCTTGGCGATTACTTTTAGACGAGACCTCAGAGAGGCAGACCAAACTGGCGGGGCCGTCCCCTGACTTGAGAGGTCATCTGAGGGCCGTTTGGCTGAAGTTTAGCCACTAAACAGAGCGAGACCAAGCATACACCCACTGGGGAGCCGCTCTGCGAGGTTCCTTATCATCCAAGATTATGATGGCCGATACGAAGGCAATATTTACTCTGCTTCTCGATTCCTGCAGCACACACTGTTTGCTTTCTCTCCGCCCGTGGCCGTCCTATATAATGCGTGGCTGTTGTTTCACAGGAGTGTGTGCGTGCATGTTTGTGTGTATGTGTTACATTTCCAATGGTCAGAGGAGTCGTGACAAACGGTTTAAAGACATATTTAACTGTAATGTATTTTTTTCTCGAGTGTCTGTCTGTAGTTATACGACCCCTGTGTGACTATTGTACTGTGTGCTGGACAGGAAACAAAAAAAACGACGCGCGGCTGAACAAACACAGGACAAAGTGCAACATACTGTAGTCTCACAGAAGAACACCGGACATAAGAGCACCTTTTAAGATCATACAGTTCAATCTGTGTTCTTTAATAGTTTTTTTTTTGGCACATTATGTACATATAACTATCGGTTTATAATCGCCATGGGTGTGTCGTGTCAAAAAGAAACGAATGAAAAGGATAAAACAGAAGTGAGAATGCCAAAGTATTGTTCAATACGGTCCCCTGGTAGCAAGAGTCTGTGTGACTAAAAGCAGGATATGAACGTTGCACTCTAGAAAGACATAACAGGATATGTAAATAAAATAAATGCTGATTGCATCACCAAACGCAATTTCGACGGGGGGGAAATTCAATGCAGATTCGATTACCTTTAAGTATCTGCGTATCGCATGTACAATTAGGAACCCTATAACCACATTGACTTTTCTTTAATAGCTCGACCTAAAAAGGAGATAGTGTTAAGATGGCGCTTTTCCTGCCACGTGTTTGTAAAGGCGGTCTGTCTGTACTGTCTGTCTGCCTTGCACACTGTTTCACAAGCCTTACACCATGTCCCTTTAGAATGCATAAACATGCTACTCCCAAATCTCCCTCATCGCTCCCTGCCATTCAAAAGGGTTTCGGCTTTGGTGCTAAGTTGCGAATTGGGTCGACGGAACAGATGAAAATGTCCCTCACAAAACCACCGCTATGTGCCGATTATGCGGGAGGCCAAATGTTAAGAGAGATGGGAGTGAGAGATAGAGAGGGTGAGAGATAGCGATAGCTACAGAGAGAGAGAGAGAGAGAGAGAGAGAGAGAGAGAGAGAGAGAGAGAGAGAGTCAGGAGTGGGAGAGAGCTTTTTCTCCGCCCCTTGCGTATCCTCAGATGAACTTATCATGTTGCCTCATAACACTTCTGTGTTTTTCTCCGGGAGGCAGCCAGGCTAACTTCCTGCATTCAGCCTCGACTTAGCTGATTGGTTGATATCTTGGTTGTCCGGCTGCAGCAAATGTAACAGGAAGTGGCTCTCCTCTTGCAGGAAGCAGTGGCTGTTTCATCTTAAAATACACACACACACACACACACACACACACACACACACACACACACACACACACACACACACACACACACACACACACACACACACACACACACACACACACACACACACACACACACACACACACACACACACACACACACACACACACTCGCTCAGATAGCAAGCATGCATGTGCAGTAAGCATACCTGCATGCGCACTAACACTGATGCAAGCACGCAGTTTTTGGAACGATGAGCATATCGTCACTGTCTGGCAGAAACCTTGTATCTCCATATTTCATCTTTTCAAAATCATTTTTTTTCATCATACATTGATGCCCTATTTTATACACTGATTAGCTAGATCAGCTATCTTAGCTATTTTTTTTTATTTTCTATGTGTCACAATTTCATGCCCAAAATAGGGACGCAAGGTTGAAAGTGGATAAATCTGTCTGTGGGTTTAATTAATATTTAACCAATATAAAGTATGCACGACCGTGATGATGACTAAATAATAACTACATTGGATCTATAGGAACACAGGTCATTTTCCCATTTCCTGAAACGTAACGGTTTTGGACATGCAGCACTAGGTCCAAGGACATACCTGACATACGTGTATTTCCCACCAAGAATAAATAGCAGCCTCAACGTGTGTCTGTGTGTGTGTGTGTGTGTGTGGTCAAAGGTGTGTTTCGTCTCCGTCGGGTGGAAACCTCATATGTCCAAAACTGTTACTTTTCAGGATTCAAATTAACCCATTAAGACCTGAGGCGATTCTTAAAAAAAATCTAAATCTTAACAGTTTAAAAAAAATAAAAAAAATAAAATGTTTTCAAGATTTTTCAAAAATAGCAGATCTACAAGCTCATAGTGCGACACTCGGTGCCGCGCTATGAGCTTATATATCTGCTATTTTTGAATAGCCAAATACATCTAAAGTAGCAAGCTCGAAACGTGGATCTGCTACTTTTCATGCTTTTGTGTGACACTGTAGTGTGATCAAGTAAGGCATTAATTTACCAAAAAACGGATAAAATATAGCGATTAGAGGTCTCTACCCGACAGCAACGGTTTGCATTGAATGCCTCAGTATGTCGTCGCTGTCGGTTGAAAACCTTATATGTCCAAAACCGTTCTTTTTTTATTATTATTATTAGTGTGGTTGCCCTAACAGGGCAACCAGACTATAGTACTCTATACACTTTCTTCCACTTCAAGATAAACAATATTTCGAACCGCATCTCCTCCCACAGTTTTTATCCCCTAATGTTGTGCCATATATCAAAATGACCATCTAAATCGGGAATCGTGCGCTTGTATTTTGCTAAGAGATTGGTTAAATAGTTTAATTGATATTGATTTATTAGTGCATTAAATTCACCCATCCACTTTAATGGAAAAGTGAAAAAACTCAAATTCAAGTATTTTTTTCTCAGAAACCGTAAGAGCTAGAGTTACCAGATTTGGAGGGAAAATTCATAATATTGTCCGAAATTAATGAAAAAAATATCACACCATTCGGCCTCATGGTGGCGCTATAACAGCCCCCTTTACGTTTTGGCCTGTAACTCTTGAACCGTAGGTCCGAAAATCAAAATTTCTTTTCACCTGGATTCCTTGGGTCACTACGCATCTCCCCATATAGGCCACGCCCATTTGCGTCAGGATAGATTTTTTGATATTGATTTATTTGTGCATTAAATTTCCCCATCCACTTTAATGGGAATTGCAAAAACTCCCATTCAAGTATTTTTTTCTCGGAAACCGTAAGGGCTACAGTTACAAGACTTGGAGGGGAGGTTAATAGTTTTTTGCAAAATTATTAAAAAAAGAATCACACCAGTCGGCCACATGGTGGCGCTATAACAGCCCCCTTCACCTTTTGGCCTATAACTCTTGAACCGTAGGTCGTAAAATCAAAATTTCTTTTTCCCTGGATTCCTTGGGTCACGACGCATCTTCCCATATAGGCCACGCCCATTTGCGTCAGGATAGATTTTTTGATATTGATTTATTAGTGCATTAAATTTCCCCATCCACTTTAATGGGAATTGCAAAAACTCCCATTCAAGTATTTTTTTCTCAGAAACCGTAAGAGCTAGAGTTACCACATTTGGAAGGGAGGTTCATAATTTAGTCCAAAATTATTAGACAAATAATTACACCAATCGGCCACATGGTGGCGCTATAACAGCCCACTTTACCTTTTGGCCTATAACTCTTGAACCGTAGCTCGTAAAATCAAAATTGCTTTTCACCTGGATTCCTTGGGTCCCGACGCATCTCCCCATATAGGCCACGCCCATTTGCGTCAGGATAGATTTTCCGCCATTTTGAATTTCCTTCAAAACACACTTTTTGCTCCTTTTCCTTCAAATTTTGTCCTAATCTCACACAAATCGGTACACATGATCTATGGACCCATGCGGTAAAGATATCCAAACGGCATTTTGATTGTCCTTACCGTTCGTCCGTAAATGGCTTCCAAAGTTAGCGGGAGGGGCCCGTTTGACCAAAAATGCCATAAACCACGAACGAAACGTCCGGTCAATCCCAAATTTGAATCACATGTCGAGGGTGGTATACTAAACCAATCCCCAAAAGCATTTCTACTTTGATCCATAGGGGGCGCCACGAATGCTCAAAATGTAACCGTTTGATGCAAAAACCTTATTTTGGGGGGATCGATCCTCTCAAAATGAAACGCACGCGATCTCAGGAGTGACGACACAATGTAATTGGCGCAGCCTCCGACGTTATTCCTCCCGGCGTATTCCTCGAGTCCCGGCGGCCGCGACCCGCGACCGGCGTCGGCGCAACCACACTCTGCAATTTCCCCGGAATTGCGACGCGTCTAGTTATTATTATTATTTAAAAAAAAGAGAATATTGTGAAAGTGTAGCTGATCTACAAGCTCACACAACGTGTGTTGTTGCGACACTCTTGTATGACGAAGCAGGGCATTAATTTACCAGACAAAACACAAAAAGTTGATTTGGAGATTTCTGCGACAATATTTTCCATTCATTCCATTCCATTGCATCATGCAGCAACATGGCCATGGTGAGTACAGTAGGTAGAACATGCAGCAGTTAATCAAACAAATGGATTGAATTGATTATTAGAAAATTAAATAATTTTAAAAAATCGGTTGGGGTGGAATTAGATATTTAATGTTTTTCTAAAAGCTCACAACGCATCGGGATCGACATGTTGCGAGGTTGTAGATCTGCTATTTTTTCTGTTTCTTTACAGTTGTACGACAAAGTATAAAATAATAGTGCTTAAAGGCAGGGTAAGTGTTTTGCAATTATTCAAATAATTGCAAAATGGGTCTATATTCTGATAGTACTCATTGCTATAGAGTGTTTGTTCAGTAAAAGGAGTCTCCCATGTCTCTCCAGCTCTTTATTAAAAAGAAAATGCATTTTCAGTGCTCTCTCCTGATTGGCTTAAATCTTTCTTTCTTTTTCCTTTATTTATTCAGGGAAACCCATTGAGAGCAAGCTCTCTTTTTCAAGGATGCCCTGAAATGTTGTCACCTACCTGAAAATGTACTATATTCTGTTTACTAAAGACCTGGAGAGACCCCTGTGACCGAACAAACGCTCTGTAGCAATGATTACAGAATATAGTACTTTAAGATTTACGATTTAGTTGATTATAGACTGTAAATCGCTCTGGATTAAGAGCGTCTGCTGAATGCCTAAATAGTAATTGTAATTGTAGAAAATAAATATTTTCGATTATTTTCCCACGTTGATCCGTAAAAAAAAAAAAAAAAAAAAAATATCAACGAAAACATGTTTCTCGATCAATTCAATTCATCGAAAAAGTAATCGTTAGTTGCAGCCCGGTATACCAGAAAATGTGCGTGTGTGTGAAACCTATAGGTAAACCACAGATCGGATGAGCAAAATGTGTAAACAGGGTGTGGATAGGTGTGAGGAGATGGAGACGAGAGAGAATCAAAACTATACACACTTGTGAAATCATCAGTGTGAATTTAACCCATTAAATCCAGGACACATACTGTACTGTGTCATTTTAGATTTTTTTTTTTAGCTATAACCTTACTTTATACTTTGGGCTATTCAAAAATAGCAGATATACAAGCTACGAGCTTGTAGATTGGCAATTTGTTTTTGGAAAATCGTGAAATATTTGTGCAAATCTTTGAATATAAATATTTTTTAACTCAAATCTTTGTTTCTGGGGATTCTACAAATGTCTTCTAAATTCTAACAGTTTTTTGAAAAAACGTATGTTACTATAATCAGTGGTTCTCAAACTTTTTTCATGTCCAGGACCACCCGAAATGATATTTGTCCGCGGACCCCCCATCTCAAAATATTTTGTTCCAGGGACCCCAGAAGCAAAGATTTGAGTGGAAAAAAATCTGGATATTTTTTTTTGTTGCAGATCTACAAGCTCATTGCCGCGGCACTCTGTGCCGCAGCTATGTAGCTTGTGGAGGATTCCCACAATTAACCCATTCCAGCTATGTAGCTTGTATTATGAGCTTGTATTGTATTGGATCTGCTATTTTTGAATAGCCAAAGAAATCTAAAAATGACACAGATGCGTTCCTGGTCTTAATGGGTTAACTCCTAAGAGTGTGCTACGGGTCCATTTGGTTCCATTTGTGCACTCTTCAGAGTTAAATTAGACTTTTACTGTGCAGCAGTGTGTTTTTTTGTCTCTTTGTTCACTAGCTAGCTCTGTCCGTTCATATCGTCTCTGTCGAGTGGAAAGCTCATATGTCCAAAACTGTTACTTTTCAGGATTTAAATTAAAAAATGGCAAAAGTAGCAGATCTACAAGCTTGCTGATCTGTAACTTTTGATGCTTTTGTGCGACGCCGTAGTACGATCAAGTAGGGCGTTCATTTACCAAAAAAACACAAACAGTTAAAATATGGAGTTAAGAGGTTTCTGCACCGACAGCGGTGATATAGCTGTTAGCATTACAAATGTCTTGGCGCCTTATTTTCAGGTAATGCGCAATGTTCCCTCCGGTGTTCAGCGCAAGGAAATGCATTTATTTGACGGATGGATCGAAACGATCATTTTCTAATTCGTGTGAAGTGCAATTGAGTGGCCTAAAAGCGCTCTATAAATAAAGTGTGGTATTATTATTATCATCAACACGGTCAAGCAACTGCATTGAACATTGGACATGATGCATTTCTCTGAAATCCGTAAAAAAAGATTGTTAAAGTTTTTCTAACGTACTCGAGGCAAATTGCAGCGTACAGGGAAAAATAACGGAAGGAGGAGTTTCGCAAGAACACTGGAGATCACGTCGGTTGCCATAGGAATGAATGAATTTAACCACTTAAACCCCCTGTAGTCCTAGAGCACTGGACTTGAGTTACTGCTGTACTTTTTCCGTCGACACCAAAATATCCTCACCAAAAATAGGCTATCTACAAGCTTGTATATCTGCTATTTTTGGCTTATCTATGTTCCCCCCAAAATATAGAAATGAGGCGTGACTATCATACTGTACAATATTTTCTCAGTCTGTTGATAGGGAATATCTAAAGCATGCATAATATAACATAGGGCGGGGCGATACCAATCAATATCACCATTATTTCAAACTTTTGACTCGATTACGATTTAATGAACGATTATGAATAAAAAGTGAAAATAGCAGAACGCGTTGCATCGTGACGCATTGTGAGCTTGTAGATTTGCTATTTACTTATTTTTTTACGACAACATTTTACAATAAAGTATGATACAGGGCTTAAGTGTTAATCGAACTAATCAATTTAGACGCTTATAAAAAAATCTATTAGAACTTATTTGTGTCGATTCCTTGATATATATAAAAATATTCCCTTGATTCGATTTACCTTCATGAGCAAGATTAAGTCGGTTATTGGTTATAAATGTCAGTTTCATAATATTGTCGGTTAATTGGCCAGCCCAAATATACAATAACATGTCATCCAACACACATATTTATTCCAACAACTATCTAAAGATGGTTTCGGGACTTTGCAAGCGCTGAATTTATTACCACCTGATCTTGGAAGTTCCTTTCTGCCACTGAACATCAATCAATAAAGCCTGAGTAAGTGAGCTCGGGTGGTGCAGAGGTAAAGTTCCTGCCCACCACTGCGTGGAGAAACTAACGGTTTGAATCCCCCGTGGTGGAACATAAAAAAAGAAAAAAGAAAAGGGTTAGAAAAAGGGTTAAAAAAAATGCTTTAATTAATGTGTCATAATTCCGAGTTCTTTCCTGACAATTGATAACTCTTTTCTCACAAATGTAAAAAGAAAAATGTTTTTTTCCCCCTATGCAATTACAACTTTATAATTACGTCATTATTCAGATTTCTTTGACCACAATCTTTACTTATCTCACAAATGTAGAAAGAAAACATAATGTTTTCATGCAATTACAACTTTATAATTACGTCCTTATTCTGGCATTATTTTCTCACAATGTTTTACTTCATAACTCAGAATTCAAAATGTCCTCACTAATGGGAGTAAGCGATTGCAAGGAATATAATATCCGAAACCTGAAATAATATCAGAATGAATGTGACTTTATATCTTAAATGGGGCTTCCATAATTATGTATTACCGTATGTCTCTTTTTTTGTTTTTGTTTTCCCTGATTGTTCCACTTATAACAATCTCTGTGTGTGTATATGTTTAAGATGATTGACGGATACAGGGACGGGTAGTACAATGTGCCTCTTATGTCTATTTCTGGGTCACGTTATTCTATCATCACGTCTTTAAACACCGGGCCCAGCGCATGTTTACTTATCTCATGTACTTGTGAGGGCATGTGCTTGTGTGCTTCTTCCCATTGGCGGAAAAAAGTACTCAAACGTTTTACTTAAGTAAAAGTATCAATACGGCAATGAAGAAATACTCTGTTATAAGTAAAAGCCCGGAATTCAAAATTTACTTGAGTGAAAGTACAAAAGTATTGGTATCAAAATGTACTTAAATACCAAAAGTAGAAAGTACTCATTATGCAGAATGTCCCATTTCACACGTTTTCAAATGTATCAAAATCTTTTGAAAATAGCAGATCTACAAGCTCACAATGAGTCGCATCGCGACGCATTGTGAGCTTGTAGATCGGCTATTTGTAAATGGCCGAAATGTAGACAGGGCTGAAGTGGTATGTGTTGTGATAATAATAAAAATGTACAAAGTAACTAGTAACTAAAGTTTTCAAATAATTGTAGTGGAGTAAATGTACAATATTTGCCTCTGAGATGTAGTGGAGTAGAAGTAAAAGTGCTGAAGATTGGAGACACTCCAGTAAAGTAAAAATACCTCAAAATTGTACTTAAGTACAGTACTTGAGTAAATGTACTGTACTTGGTCACTTTACACCACTGCTTCTTCCTCTCCACCTCGGATAGCAGAAGAAAAAAGCTAAATGCCAAACCAGTGGTTCATATATAATTCAGCGGTGGTCCCGACCTTTTCTGGATCAGAGGGCCCACTTGAAAGTCTTGAAAGTGTTTCGGCGGCTCACCCATCTGTCCACTTAACACGTCAGCCATTCAAGTGGTATAAGATAGGTGGGAGCAAATTTCAGAGCACGTTTGTTTTAATGATCAGCCAAATTGATTGTGTCCCGGCTTGGATCATTGGAAGGAACGAACATAGTATACTTTAAAGGAGTAGTTAAAAAAAAATCTTATTCTCTATCAATTACACACCCCACGAAGCCTTGAATTCATGGAGATTTTTTTCGTTTTTGTCGCATTCCTGAGCCAATAATTTGATGACCGAGTCATCGATCAGTAGGAGACTCTACCAGAGACTCCGCCGGTCATCAAATTATTGGCTCAGGAATGCGACAAAAAACTGAAAATCTCCATGTATACAAGGCTTCATAACATTTTTGGTTGAACTACTCCTTTAAGTTCCGATTTATCGGAAACAATTCGAGGTTTTAAAGAAAAGAACAGCATGGCATTTGTTTGCATTAACTTTTCAATGTTAATGTCACGTTACCATTACAATCGTAGTGTTTTGCCAATTATCTGGGGGCCCACTTGCAATACCCTCGTGGCCCACCAGTGGTGCCCGGCCCAGGGGTTGGGAATCGCCGAGAATAGTAAGATATAGGAGCTGCCATTGCCAGCATTACCTTACGTTGTTATTGAATGCGGGCGTGTTCAGGTGTACTGAATGTTGTGTCTGCGTGGTAAATCCATTCATGTATGTGTGTGTGTGTGTGTGTGTGTGTGTGTGTGTGTGTGTGTGTGTGTGTGTACATTAGTAATGAGCATATCATTGCTGTCAGGCGGAAACCTCTTATCTCCATATTTCTTGTGTTTTTTCCATAAATTAATGCCCTACTTGATCATACTAAAGCATCACACAAAAGCATCAAAACATGCAACATTATTTGAATCCTGAAAAGTCACAGATTTGGACATGCGAGGTTTCCAGCCGACAGAGACGATATCCACGACATCAGAGCAGGGCGGCACCGTGCCAAGTGCGTATGTCACAAAGAAAGCCCGCATGGCTCTCGCTCCCTACGTCCTTTAATGTAGAAGCAAGCATTCCTTTGGGAGCATGCAGGATAAAACCACCATGATGCTTTGTCCCAGAGGATGAGCCCCCTCTCCTTTGAATGTACGGGACACTCTCTCTCTCTCTCTCTCTCTCTCTCTCAAGTAAGAATGTGGGGGAACGGTAAGGAAAGCAAGTCGGCATCACTTCATCACAGGGCCATGGGTTCAAATCAATATGGAGGGAGGGGAGGGCCTGGGAGGGGAGGGGTTATTTCACTTATTTCACAACTTTTGTACGATTATACGAGTACTACTTTTGTACACCACCGTTGTACCATGAAGTATACGTAATACAGGGTTAAGTGGTTAATCAGACTTAGATATTGTCAATTCTAGAAAAAAAATCATTGACATAGTATAAGACACATTGACAATATTATCAAAAAGCCTTGCTTCTCGATTATTCGGTTATGTGTCGGGTTATTGGTTCTAAACTGTTGTTTTTGATATATTTTCTTTAATTGCCCTCAGGCCCACTTCCTTTTTTAACCCATTAAAACCAAGAAAGCATCTGTGTCATTTTTAGCGTGTGCTATTCAAAAAGTAGCAGATGTACAAGCTCGCAGCGAGGCACAAAGTGACTCGCTGTGAGCTTGTAGATGAGCTTTGTGAGCTTGTAGATGAGCTTTGTGAGCTTGTAGATGAGCTTTGTGAGCTTGTAGATTTTGAAAAATCCTGAAAGTGTTTGAAAGATTTTGAATAGTCTTTGAATTACGAAAAAGTGCGAGAACCACTGCTTTAGAAGAACATTTTGTAGAATCGGCCTCACAGGTCTTTAATGGGTTAATTGTGGGAATCCTCCATTATGCCAGTCATTGTGTGGCATACCTCATCTGCCAACTCCGTCTCGCACCCCCCCCCCCTCCCCACACACCCCCATTTGCCACCTCCTCCCTCCCTCATTGCAATTCAGCCTGGCACACAGACACTGGCCATTCTTGGCACTATGCGCTCAGAGACAGACAGAGAGTAAGCGAGAGAGAGAGAGAGAGGGGGAAAAAAACAAAAAAAACACCCCAGCGAAACACACAAGAACCTGTACCACCAATCGTCTGGTGTCCCCGACCGTCGAAGGGTCCGGTCTGTGCCAAGCATTCATCCTCGTGTCTTGTGGACCAAAGAGACGAGGCATTCCGTTAGGTGTTTTCCTTGTGCCTCTGCTGCTTCCGGTGAATATCTTGCTCCAATACCGAGGAGCTTTTTGTTGCCAACTGAGCACACTGCGCGGGTTTTTGGGGGATTTGCCAATTATTTTTGTGTGTTGTTTTTACGTCGTTCGGACTAGGTGAGGGCTAAAAATCTGACCCGTAAATCTGATCTTGTGTCCTTTTGCTGTAGTGGAGGGACAGCTAAGGCTTTAGTTGTATGTGTGTTGCTGTTGTTTTTTTTTTTGCTTTAGATTTACATTATAAATCTATTGATTTGTTTAGAAGAGCAAGGTAGAACGAACCCTCGTTTTTGTGTGCATTATGATTTTTGTGCATAGTAAATCTTATCAGCGTAGCTTATCAAGTGACGTCCGAAGTTTATAGTAGAGGTGCAACAGTTAATTGAACTACCGGTAATCGATTTAGTCGATCATAAAAAATTACTGATTTTAATAAAATAAGACATTTTTAAACATAGCGGAAAATAGCCAATATCCAAGCTCACACGTTGTGAGCTTGTAGATCAGCTAATTTCACTATTTTTGCGTAAACATTATTCTTTTCATGTTGATTTGCATGAGTATTCTTTTTATTATCCAAAGAATACGCTTCTGGATTAGACTATATATCGAAAAAGTAATCAATAGAATAATTGCTTAGAAGATAATTGATAGTTGCAGCCCTAAACCGGATTATCAAGTTTATACCTGTATTCACAAACAGTAGTGTGGCAGCCATTTTGTATCTGCACATTTACCATGTTGAAAGAAAGAAAGAAAGAAGTGTTTTTTGGCTGCTAACGTTGCTTGGGATTGAAGTTATGCTTTTAAACAAGATAATGGCCCTTTATTGTTTCATACTGTATATAATGAATTCTCTCAAATGAACTACAATAAGTATGTCACCATCTAGCCTGACTGAGAACACAAAGCCAGTGGACATGGTTACAGTAACCTGTACCAGAAGACATAGCCAAGCAGGCTATATACAGTACAGCTGTGTGGACATGATCTGAAGGAAGAAAAGAAAAGAAAACAGAAAGAACACAAAAACATCTGTTCAAAACTAAACGAAAACGTTAAGAAAAAAAGTTCTAATGCACAGCTCAACTGTAACAGTGAAGCCAAAGGAAACATGTCTAGTTGTCATCTAGTTGTCACCAATGTCATCACTCTGAAGCAGGAAATGAGCTCCAGAACAACATATCATGGGTGGTCACAGCAGAAGGGAGATATCAAAGGGGGCAAGAGAGGACATGGTAGCTTACATGTTTAATGGTCGCTGGAGAATGTTGCTGTTCTCATGTGAATGTAGTACCATTCAGCCATAATAATTCCACCCCGAGTCTGACGTGCAGAATTCTTAGTCCTCTCTCTCTCCTCCAGGCTGATCTCAGCTGAGCTGGCCCATTGGCTTATGTCACACTTTATTTTGGACCTTTTGGAAAAAAAACAAGAAAAAAAACTAAACGAAAAACTGATTTGCTCCAATAGAGCATTGTGTGCTTTTATTACACTGTATATTATAACATAGAGAATAGTCCATGGCCAGGGGCGACAGAACCTAATAGGGCTCACATGACTGACCGAGTCTGGCCTTAATGTTTCCAGAATACTCTGTGGTTGTTGGAACTATATAGCTTACAAACCCAAGGCCAGTGGGAAAGCTATAGTAACAAACTCTCCAACTCTTTATTTCCCTCAAGACTCTAATGTTGTTTTTGTTTTTGTGTGTGCTTTGCCATGCTTACCACATGTGCCATCTTAAAGAGGACGTAAGTGATCTTTTCTTGTTAAACATAAGTGTTAAATTCTGATAGTAATCATTGCTATAGAGTGTGTGTTCAGAGACAGGGCACTCCCTGTCTCTTTATTAAACTGTAAATACATTTTCCGGTTGGGATACATATTTTATCCAATCAGGAGAGAGAACTCATTCAGGATGCTGGATGAACATGTGAGATTGGAAGTCATGAAACATAAACTAAAAAGACAATTGCAACAGGAACAACATAAAAGTAAAGGTGATAAATGATCTTTGAGGTTCTCTCTCCTAATTGGATAAAATTGGTATCCCAACCTAATTCTTTTTTTGTCTAAAGAACTGGGAAAACCTGTTAATGAACAAATACTCTATGAATCGGAATGTAGGCCTACTATCACAATATAGACCTATTTAACACAATATCACTTACACCCCATTTAAACATTCATCAAATTTGACCCAATTCCCCCTTAACACTGTATGCTACACTGTTACTCTTTCCCTCCCCCCTGCCCGCCATGTGCTCAATCAGAGATTCTTGGCAACCAAGCAGAATGTGTATAGATCCGTCTCTGGCTTGGTGGTAGAGGTGGGCATCATGCCAACTTGTCCCCACCCCTCTGTCTGTCTGGTCTTCTGTAATCAGACTAGTGGGGTCTTCTGCATGCTAACGAGGGGCTGGTCTGGACCAAGTCTCAGGGGCTGTGCCTGCATGCTAATTTATGCAAAGCACTGTGCCCCTGCCCATTTTCCCTGTCTACTCCCCTCTAACCTAGGCCTTGGCATTTAGTCTGGCACCCATTAACCCTTCCGCTGCTGCCATGCCAAGGGATGTGTCCCTTGGCGAACCTGCAGCCTCCCGTATGAGTGAGCTTATCTTCAGGCTAAGCTCCATAACTAATATGTTCCTCGAGTTTAAAACCATATTGGTATTGATTGACTGTAATTTTACTATTTGAACAGTCCTGTCCAGCTTTCTGGCCAGTAGGGTTAATCAGTTCGCGCAGTAAGAGTACTTTGGCTGGCGTCTACCCTTCTTTGTCTCTGTGCTCGTCACCAAATCGACTCTCATCCGATTTAAGAGTTCAAGCAGTTTTAGTCTGTTCATCCAGAAGTTTGTCTAGAAAAGACAACATGCTCAGGGGGAAATTCACAAGTGCAAGTAAGAAATCTTTTAAAGCAGACCTAAAATGGCTGACAAGCGCGACGCCATTTTGTGTTTCCTTGTTTTGTTTAGGGGAGCAGAATCCCAGCTTTGTATTCAATCAGAGGCAGCTGATGGCAGCCATATTTGCAAGCATCTGTGTGTGTGTGTGCACCTCCCGTCTGAGACGCAGCAACCAGCCTACACAGGGTTAGCCCGCTGGAATGAGCTCAGTTTTTGGCAAAAACGGAAACAAATTCCTGGCACAGTCGAGCGGCGTTTCTTTTTCTTTTTTTTTCTCACTCACTCCCTCTTTCGATCACATGCCAGAGTCTCAGGAAGCCAGTGAGTTATTTCTTGGGCTTTCACACATTAACGCTTTCACTTTTTTCGATAACTGCCTCTCGCCGTTAAATTATTTGTTTTTCTAATTGTGTTCTTGCTTCGGATTTACAGGGCATTTAATTTGACAACAAAATACTGGCTGTGCCGATGGTGTGTGCCAATTACATGCGAGTCACCTTGGGTCTTCTCTTGTGCTGAATGAAGTGTTAAAGCGTTTCCCTCAAAATCTTGGCAGTCGGGAGACTTGTAGTCATTAAGCAACAAACCGCTTTTCTCCATAAGTCCTGATTTTGAACCGTTTCCAGAAGCAGGATTCAAGCGCGCGCGCACACACACACACACACACACACACACACACACACACACACACACACACACACACACACACACACACACACACACACACACACACACACACACACACACACACACACACACACACACAGAGAAAGAACGTGACAGAGATGAAAGTAAAATTAACACGACGACGAGGCTTTGAATGTTCATACAATACATACATACAATGCCACCAGTCAAAAATCTTGTATTTTATGTTTGACAGTGGAAACCGTTTTTTTGTGAGACAACTCCTCAGTCTATTCTCTTTTGTGTCATTGCAGGAGCGTCGGCCATCATGAGGATCTCCGACGCGGAAGGAAGCACAGTTTGGATGCTGTCCTTGGGGCTGAGGTAGTAGATTGAATAGTTGTGGGGGTGTGTAGCCTCCCTCTGAGATAACTATACAATCTACTGTCTTTCCTAAGGTGACAGCTGGGTCAGCCAATCATCTTCTCTTTGTGTACAAAGTATAGAGCAGTTGCTCGCAAATGTTTTTCTTTTTAGCACTGGAACACTAGTTACTCAACAATCCTCAAGGACCACCCCAGCACCTCACCTCTCCCCGCAACAATAAACTGTTTATTTAGTATTAAAAGTAGGCAGTCATTTCTATTAAAATTGTATTTTATTATTAATATCTAACATTACTAGCCTTGAAGGCAAATTTATACTTTATTGCAGTGCCGGTGTCACAAACCGCAAATAGCCGATCTACAAGCTCACGGATCGGGCTTATATAGTATATCAAGCCCTTAACAGTCAATTTAATTTCAAGATTGTTCCCCACGCTATGCCTATTAGTTAAGAAAGAAATCTTACATTTGATGGAATTCTGAAATACTATTTAAAGATATTTTTTATACATTTAACAAAGGTACAATATATATTTCCAAACATGATTTTTCCCCCCTCATGGACCACCTGTAATTATGCCACGGACCTGCTTGGGAAACAGCGGTATATGGATATCTTTAACCCATTAAAACCGGGAAAGCATGTGTGTCATTTTAGATTTTAGCGTTGGCTATTGAAAAAAATTGCTGAGCGTCACTTCGTGCCGTGCTGCGAGCTTGTACATCTGCTATTTTTGAAAAAATCTCAAAAGTGTGCGAACTACTGATTTAGAAGACATTTGTAGAATCGGCCTCAGGTCTCAATTGGTTCCACCAAGTACGAGGGAGTCCAGCTAAACGTCACCGAGGAGGACCTGGCGGTGTGAAGTCGACCAGAGTTCTGCAGGGTGAGGTAGTAGGTTGTATAGTTTGGTGGGAGGGATCACACCCTGCTCAGGTGATAACTATACAGTCTATTGCCTTCCCTGAAGAGCTCACTGAACAACGACGACGACAACAACTACGCATCTACACATCAAATGTATTTACATTCTTTCATTAAAACCACGACATATTTGCTGAATGTAACTTTGTACCGTGAACCGTGTTTACAAGTTGTTGGAAAAAATATGCACGACTCAATAAAGTTTGAATAAAAGACGGGTTCATTGTCTTCTGATCAATGAAAGAGATATTTTTTTTAGTCATAATGGCTCAAATGGATAAGAGAGCCAGAGTTTATTAGTGGGGAGCTCCCTCTAGTGGCGCTGCACAACCTTGACAGAATAAAGAGCATAATACACATATTACAATATACACAAGGCTAACACAGAAAGTCTATGTATGTACATAATAATGGAACTTTGTGCATGAGTTTGTGGGGAGTGCAGGGGGACACACCCTCGCTCTGGCAATACGAACGCTGAATTCGAGCCATATAAGAATACTTGAGCTCCCAAAGTGTCCCAAACGGATTCTTCCTCCACCCGTCGAGTTTCAGGGCGTGTCCCTCTCTTCTGATCGGCACAGCTCGGTGCGATTGTTGGCTCTGCTGCCGGTTATTGAACGCTCGGCGCGCTCGTCCCCCAGCGGACAGTTCAGCCCCATCAGGAAGTGCCTCCATATCTGCGAATAGGCCTGTCGGATCTTTGGAATGCGATAAGCATAGACCACAGGGTTGACTGCAGAGTTGGCGTGGGACAGGAGGATGCCTGGAGATTGCACATATGTTAACAACAACATTTTAGCAATTAGGCTAATAGGCTCTATGCACAGCAGCCATATTGTAAAGAAATTGGGCCTCTTCTTTTTGCTTCCTTCACAGGTGTTACCAATAATACTAATAATGAAGGCTCCATTCTGGTCAAACAGAGAGTCAGGGTGCTGATGTTGTTCTCACTAGAAACACTCTGCTACACCAGTGGGTCTCAGAGTGTGGTCCTCAAAGGACTGTGTCTTCACCAAGGTGTATTTGAAATGACCAAACACATCATCTGTGTCAGTCTCTTAACCACATGAACCCTATAGAATCTATAGGGTTCATGTGTTTAAGAGACTGACACAGATGTATTATAGTAGAATATCTAGAGTATAGATATTCCTATTCCGGGGGGAGGGGGGCACGATTAGGTGAAAATAGCCGATCTACAAGCTCAAGCTTGCTATTTTCGATGAAGATATTTAGTGTAGAGCAGGGGCTTCAACATTTTTTAGGCCAAGGACTCCTTAGCTGAGAGAGAGAGATGAAGCAGGGACCCCCACTACATATTAGATTCATGTTAAATGTGTGTTTTCAGACATTTAACGATTTTAAACCCTCGATAATTTTTCTCTTTTTTCCCCTGTACACCAAACCACTTCGCCGATCTACAAGCTCACAACGAGTCGCAGACAATTCAAGTTCCTATATCACACAAAGATTTGGCAGTATCCCTGCATTATCTCTGAGGGCCCCCTAGGGGTCCCGGACCCCTGTTGAAGACCCCTGGTGTAGAGTGTAGAGGGTAAAAAGGAAGGGGTCTAGTACAGACCCCTGTGGGACTCCTGTCAACTAAGTACATAAAGTATATCTCTGCTGTCGGACAGAAACTAGCTAAATCCAAAATGTTCATTTTTCAGGAAATGACTAAAACAAAACAAAAAGTTGGAGTTAGGAGGTTTTGTCCATCATTGTCAAGAACAGCTGAATGGACCTCCAAGGACAATGAGGTTGGAGGTCAAAAGGGTGTGGAGCCAGCTAACTCCACCCCCCTTTGGTGGAGTTGGTTTAGCAGAAAGTTTGAGGATCCAATGGAGTTAGTTGGGGTTTTGTCAGAAGCTCTTTTATTCTCTTTTATTAATACTTTTCATTGGTTCAATATTTGTTTTACCAACACACAGACGTAAAGGGTGTTCAATAGCACTGATTTATGGGAAAAAAATGCAAAAGCGACAAAATGGAGTTAGCTGGTTTCCAGGGACGTCACGGGCTCTCAGAAGGTGGGGGGGATGGACTTTCGGTGGACTATACCCTCATTTTACACTTTGGCTATTCAAAAATAGCAGATATACAAGCTCATAGTGCGGCACCGAGTGCCGCGCTATGAGCTTGTAGAACTGCTATTTTTGAAAAAGCGTGAAAAACATTTGTAACTGTCAAATGTAAACAAATTCTGTATTTTCAAAATTTCGCGTTTTTTGGGCGGATTTTGTTAGTTTTTTTTTTGTGTTTTGGTTACTTTATTTCGGGTTTAGGAAATGGTTAGGGTTGGACTTCAGTGCTAAGCCTTTTTAGAAAGGTCATCCTTTCAGAAAAAGGCAGAGCAAGGAATTTTTGCTCTCGCCATCTTATTTTTGGAAGAAAGTCTTTTTGGGATCCTGTTACTCTTTAATTTTAAGGTCCTTATATATAATTTCACATTCTGTTTAACTAAGTCTTTAACCTACATTCTAAATCTTTGCCCTAAGTTCTTTTTGGCTGTTTCCCCTTTCCTAGAGGGAGGGGGGGAAAGGATTCCCAATTAGGGTTAACCATTTTACCTTTCTTTAAGGTTTAGGTTTTTAGGCATGTTTACAAACTATAAAATAAAATAAAATTGCCAGTGAACTTTGTGAGAAGTGTTCACTGGGGACTGTGCATGGCAGGTAAGTCCAACCAACCTGAGTCCCACCTTAGTTGGACCGCATACCAAAACTAATTCTGTATTTTCAAAATTTCGCGTTTTTTGTTAGGTTTTTTTCGTGTTTCGGTTACTTTATGTCGGGTTTAGGGTTAGGGTTAGGTTAGTTAATTCTTATTTTTGCCTGATTTTACCGATTTATTATCAACAAAAAATATATATTTTTTATTTTTTCAAAAAGTGGGGGGTATGAAATCACGGATCTGTGAGAGTGAGGGTGTCGCGTCGTACGCACAGTGAATGGCCGTGACGCCCCTGGCAACGATATGAAAACATACACATAGCTGCAGCTTGCTTGTCACCTGCCTGTATATAGGACGCCCCGTGGGACAGCTTCAGGACCGCCGAGGAGCAGCAGGCAGTTCATCAGGTGCAGGGGGATCCAGCAGCCGGCGAACAGAAAGAGCACCAGGGCCAGGGAGCAGGCCAGCCTCCTCTCCCTGAGCAGAGAGGCCCGCGTCTGGGGACAGCTGTCCTGGTGCAGCAGACGCCCCTGGAGGCTCCAGAACACCCGGGCGTAAAGCAGGGTCATGAACACCAGGGGCGCCAGCACGCACCCCAGGAAGTTGAAGTAGACCATGAAAGGGAGGGACACCACGGAGAGGAAGGTGCAGGGGGGAGAGGCGAGGGAGGAGGAGGAGGAGGAGGAGGAGGATTGGTTGTGGGCGGTGTCAGAAGCCGGGGAGGTGTGGTTGCGCCAGCCAAACAGAGGAGTGAAGCCCAGCACACAGGACAGCACCCAGCACACGGATACCGCCCAGCAGGTGCGCCCCTGTGTGGCGAGGTCTTTGTATCTGACAGAGAGAGAGCAATGGCAGGAAGACATTTTAGTGCAATATTAAATTTAAATTATTTTCAAATACCGTTTAATTCATTGTTTTAATTATAAATATTTTGATAACTATTAATACCTGTATTATTACTTTAATGTAACGCTAAATGAACATTTTTTTTTTTTAAAGTCTAAAATTAAATTGTATAATTAAATATGTTTTTTAATATATTTTTTTAGAACTATTGCTCAAACCCTGTGGAAGACTGTTGTGGAAACGTTGGTTTCCTGTACCTTTTAATACATTTTTGCATGGCTAAGAGTTGCGCTGCCTCGTCCTTCTCAACATCAAAGAACTATCACTAAAAGTATTATTTTAGTGTAACACTAAATGAAAATCCTCCACCCCCTAACACTTCCTCATGTTGCTCATATACACGCTGTGCCAGATGAGAGATGTGTGCATATATGCCACCTATGGTGTAAAGTAACTAAGTACATTAACTCAAGTACTGTACTGTACAAGTTTGAGGTATTTTTTTTACTTTACTGGAGTATTTCCAATTTCCAATACCTTTACTTCTACTCCACCACATCTCAGAGGCAAATATTGTACTTTTACTCCACTACAATTATTTGAAAACTTTAGTTACTAGTTACTTTGCAGATATAAATTATTATATTATAAAATATACATTAACCATTTTAGCCCTATTTTATACATAGGCTCTTTGAAAATAGCCGATCTACAAGCTCACAATGCGTCGCATCGCGACGCATTGTGAGCTTGTAGATCGGCTATTTTCAAACATTTTAGTACTTTTACTTTTGGCACTTTAAGCGTATTTTGATGCCAATACTCTTGTACTTTTACTTTTACTCAAGTAACATTTTGAACACAGGCCCTTTCACTTGTAACATTTCTACACTGTGGTATTGCTACTTTTACATAAAGTAAAATATCTTGAGTACTTCTTCCACCACTGTATATATACCAACCTCACCTGAGTGGAGTGTGCAGCCGCAGGTAGCGGTCCACGGCGATGGCCAGCAGCGACAGCACAGACGCCTGCGTCAGCACCAGCACCACGCAGCTCAGCAGCAGGCAGAGGTCGGGGGTCAGACTCGCCCAGCCGTCCAGAAGCACCGCCAGGGGCACAGCGGCCACGCCCACCAGGAGGTCGGCCACTGCCAAGGACACCAGGAAGCAGAATGTGGGCTCTCGCAGGGAGCCCCGGATGCCGATGCATACCGCACATATCACCAGCACGTTGCCAAAGCAACAGGCGATGGCAATCAGCACTTCCAGCGTGGTGTACGCCGCCCAACTCCACTCACCCATCACTGAGAGAGGCGGGAGGAAGGGTGATGATGAAATTACGAAGAAACTTTTTTTATTGTGTGTCCTCAACGAAGAAGAAGGCTACTGGAAGCTGAGGCGAGACTCTCCATAGTCCACATACATAAGCAAACTATCCACTATGATCCTGTTGTATATGCCTTGCTGGAATAGTCCTGTTTAGTCCCTGATAGGCTAGTCTCTTAATACAACCAAGCCCTAAATAACTAGAAAAATAATGAGCTGACCCCTTTTTTATATGCACACGTGCACGCAAAGTGAATGTGTGGTTAGTTTGCACACACACACAGACACATGTACACAAACGCACACACACACGCCGACACACGCACGGAGACAGCATCTGTATCCTATCAGTGAATGAATCCCACGCTAGCTGTGATTGAGGGAGGGTCAGGACACGGTATAACAGAGTTATTATTACTATCGAAAGTGGGCCAAATAATTCACAAAGTATTAATTGTAAGACAACTGGCTGTAAATTTGATTCATGCAGAGTGACATGCCACGTCCAACCTCATAAGTAGAAGTAATACTGTATTTGAAAGTGCCTTGAAATAAATGATGTATAGAGAGAAATGAAGTGTTCATTTAACCACAGTAGAATATGATGTAATATAGTAGTATATTGCATGTTTGAGTTGCAGGACGTTGAAAAAATGCTTGGCATGTTTATTCAGAGGTGGGCACCCGTGTCTTTTTAACCTTGATAGATCAGGACAGGCTTCTAAGTAGATCAAGTAGACAATAAAACAAAAAGAAAACCTGACTATCACTCACGACTCAAACCCAAGTAGGACCCAGGAGCAGAGCAGAACTCAACTACAAGAAACAAGGATTAAACCTCAAGCAGACTTTGCTTACAAAAAAACATAAACCTAAAGTACACCTTTCAACAACAACACTCGGGTACACAGACAAACAACCTGAAAACCTGACACACAACTCAAAGAACTGACAAATCGTCTGTCAGGTGGAAACCTCATAATTATGTCCAAAACTGTTACTTTTCAGGATTCAAATTCAAAAGTAGCAAAAGTAGCAGATCTACAAGCTACTACTGCAAAGCTTGCAGATCTGCTACTTTTGTGTGACGCTGTAGTTATGATCAAGTAGGGCGTTAATCTATGAAAAAAAAGAACACAAAAGTTAGAATATGGAGATAAGATGTTTCTGCCCGACAGCGACTACATGTAGGCCCACTGTAGTCCCTGGGGATTATTAGGTGATCGGACACAGGTATAGGCTTGCAGATGACCTATAGTGACCGTGACACAGACAGGGACATCCATTCATTTATCGATGAGCAGCATAAAACGTTTCTCCAGAGATTGATTGCCTGAGTTGATTTTGACTTCATTGTTAATAGTAAAATTACTGACTTGTTCTGTGCTTGCATTATTCTGATTAGCTTCCAATCAGTGGACATGATGTCATGACATGGCATTATGATTCAGTAAGGCAAGGTAGATATCAGACAAAGTAGATATCGGGCAAAGTAGATATCGGGCCTTATCTTGCTTAAAGCTTTTAGGCATTTTCTTTTTACTATTTTGAAAAATATTTTTAAATAGTTCAAATAGACTATCCACAGATAGACTATTTTACAAAATAGTAAAAAAAATCCTAAAAAGTTTAGACATATGGGGTAAGGCAAGATAAGGCAAGATAGCATGCCCCACAAGAATCAGGCTCTCACTTCTTCTTTGTGTACTGAATGTGCACGTTCACAGTGCAATGTGTGTATATGTGCGCGTTCACGGTGCATTGTGTGTATGTGAATGTTCAGCATGCACACAGTGCAATGTGTGTATGTGTGCACGTTCACAGTGCAATGTGTGCATGTGCATGCTCACTTTGCAATGTGTGTATGTGCGTGTTCACAGTGCAATGTGTGTGTGTGTGTGTGTGTGTGTTCACTTGTACTCTGTGACAAGGGTGGGTTGTCGATTTGTTACTGATTAACAGGATAATGTTGGTGGCCGTTTTTTCAGTGCCCGGGTACTTTGCATACAGCCTTGAATATGTGCTTAGTATACTAAATGACCTCAGAGGATTTTACTGTGTATTGAATGTCTGCCAATGTGTGCCAACCAAACCATCACATCCACTGAGACAAACTTTGCCAGCATACTGAAAAATCATTTAGGGTTTATTAAGCCTTACAAAAAGAAAGACACAAACAGATCAAGCTGATTTAGGCTATAAAGTCCTCGGTCAACAATATAACATGGACAAAAATATCCAAGAAACATAAAAAAAGAATAACAGTGTTGTAGAAATCAGTACATTTTTACAGATGATTCAAGTTCTACTTATGAAGTAGATTGTATATGACAACCTCCAAGGTTTACATCATAATGTTTGAAAGCCAGTTGATCTCTCTGACATTGCTCATTAACTATCCTTATAATCTGACAGATCACAAAAAAAAAGAGAAAAGAAACAATGATGAAAATATTTCAAATGACTCACTGAGAGTTTAAATGGGTAAATCATCATTTTCAAGCACATTCTCCTTTTGCAACCTCCAACGACATTTGGCGCCTGCGCTGGCTTTTTCAAATACTCAGTATTTATTTGTGTTCCAAGGTGGGGTAGTAGGGAATGTTTCATTTAAGTGGGGTCAGAAGAACAGAGGATCCACCGCATGTTTCTCTGACACAAAGTTGGCCCATGCGGAATATCTCTTCCACCACGGCTGTATCTGCGCTCAGCTTCCCACCCCGACCTGTTCTCTGGCACTGTCTAAAGCCGATCTACAAGGCCACAACAAGTTGCGTGTGCCACACGTTGTGGGCTTGTAGATCTGCTATGTTAAGGGCCCTTCACACCAAGCACTATAGCTATATCGTTCGCCATTGTCTTTGTTATAGTTGCCATCCACTTAAGATAGAACAATTTTTTAAACTATATTTCTATAGTTAAAGCAGTTTTTTAAATATATATTTTTGGAGGCTTTTCTGTCTTTATTTGGATAGTACAGTGGAGAGAGACAGGACAGTGCGTCGCTTCGTGCTGTGCAGTGAGCTTGTACATCTGCTGGCACAAAACATTCTCAGATGGGGGGGGGGGGGGGTCTACGGCCAAATATATATACATTTGGGGGTTCTTGGAACGAAAAACTGAGAACTACTGAATTAGAAGGAATTTGTAGAATCGGCCTCAGGTCTTAATGGGTTAACCACTTGGTCATCAGCGGCCCTTCCGAGATACAGTCATAGTTATCGTGCTTGGTGTGAGCGGCCCTTTCGGTGTCTCCCTCTCCCACCTCCTCCTACTCCAGCACGTGCGAGTCTCCTTGCAGGCCTCTCAGCGTCCTCTCGTTGAACTGGTAGGTCAGCTTCCTCTTCACCTTGGAGATCTCCCCGGTGCGGGAGTAGTTCCTCAGCGCCCGCGCCATCTTCTGGTAGGTCATGGTCTTGCGGTTGCCCTTGCGCCGGCCCCAGAGCTGCGCCAGGCGCTCCTTGTTCTGGGAGGAGAACTGGAAGGTGCCGGAGGACGACTGGACCCACCAGATGCAGCTCCGCATGGACGGAGTCTGCAGCATCTCGAACAGGAACTGGAAGAGACGCTCCTTTCTCTTTCCTGTCCCAGGGGGGAAGGTCATAGAGCGGTAAATACACATGATGTGAGTGTGTTTGAGTGCAGTCTCTCATTGACTCACACAACTCAAACGTCATCCGTCTGTGCAACAGTAGCCCTAAAATGGCTGTGATATTACATACATTTCATGTATTCCAAATACACAGCCAGTATTACAGTAGATCGCTCCTATGTCCGCCCGGGTAGCAGCCTGATCTTCGCGGCATTAAACGTTGTCGCACTGCGTGTGTACTCACCCAATAATTTATTTCTGCTACTTGGAGTCACATACTGTCCACTAGTTTCATATCCATTTGAAAGTTCTGGCAGAAAACGCGTGTTTTGTAAAATATCTCCACTTTTCCACGAGCTGCACACAGACAACATTCTCTGTCGGCGACGGGGCCCGAAATGATTGCTGGACTGAAGATAATGAAAACTTCCTTTGAGGAGCACATACGTATGGGGCACACCCAATTGACAGGTGTGTTGCGATTGGTGTGGGGTAATTAATCACACCTGTCAAGTGTGTGTCCCATACATATGTGTTCCCCAAAGGAAGTTTCGGTGAGTTAACACGCAACACGGCTACGTTTAATGTCGCGAAGATCAGCCTGCTACCCGGGCTGGTATAGGAGCGATCTATGGCTGTGCATTTGGAATACATGAAATGCATGTAATATCACAGCCTTGCTAGTGCAACAGAAGTGCTGAAAATGCAAAGAAACTACAGCGGATGTCCACCTCCCAGGCCCACTTCCGTTTGGTCTTTGCAGTCGCGTAAATTTGTCCTACTGTATCCAATTAGTCAATGCATGTATTGTATGGCTTGCTGCTTAGCAGACATTTAAATCTATTTTCGTGACCGGAAATCACGAACAGATGACAGCTTCTGCCCTCGGCTTTCAGGAGGCGTAGTAACAGACTCCGTATAGCTTTTGAAGATAGTGAGAATAGTTGTCTGGCTTGAGAGACTAGTTTGAGTGTGATGTTGTTGTAGGTTAAGGACAATAGTCAGTCTATTCACAGCTTCTATTCACAGCTTCGGACAAACAATATATTGTGCTGTACATAAACATGGACCATTATTTTGACGTTTATGGCTTTACTTTTAGATTTCAAAGCATACTTATTTACACGCACATCGACGGTGGGTCTGGGCCAATGAAACTAACATGAAAAGAGGTAGAGCCTACACACCATTTTCCAAGTAAGGGATTTACTTTATTTGCGACAACGTTTCGATCTCACAGGATCTTCATCAGGTCAGTATAGTATTTACTTTTAGATTTCTTTTAGGAAGAGCCTTGTTGCTTGAAATGTCACTTTTGCAGATAAAAAATCCTGTTAATGGGGGCTAGTTGGTGTGCAGATTTGAATATTTTTTTAATTTTCTCCATAGTAATTAAATAGTTATAAAACTTACCTGAATAATCATGAATGACACTAATAAATATTGACGTCACGTGGTCATAGATCATGCACTTTAGTTTATGAATCAATCTTTTCTCTGGGGACCATTTTCAGCACAATAGCAATACGTGTGACAAAAATAAAGGCACCGTGAAATCGGAATATATCATTCAAGCAAGTTTCAAGTCTCATACAGTTTCATACTGAAATGAATGGAAGAAAAAAAATGATATGCTTTGGAAAACGGTCAGCACTACTATCAACTAAGTAGCCTATACTGTATGTTGTAGTCAAAGACCATGTATTTAGGTTGTGTGTGTGTGTGTGTGTGTGTGTGTGTGTGTGTGTGTGCGCGTGTTCGTGTGCGTGTGTGTGTGTGTGTGTGTGTGTGTGTGTGTGTGTGTGAGTGTGTACCTGAGAGTGGGGCGAGGGGCAGAGAGTCACTGTTCTTCCTGCCTCTCCTCTCGGATGGAGGGGAGTGGGGGTAGATGTAGTCCTGGTACTGCGACCCGCTGGACTGAGAATCAGAGTCACTGAATGTCTCGTAGGAATACACACTCTGGTCCTGAAACACACACACATACAAATGTAAGCTACAGCAATGTTTCAAAGAGCTGGTCAAGTGAATGAAGTCGTTACTGAATGAAACCAAGAAGAGCCTCAATATACAGCTTCAAAAGAACTTCATGTTATGTACTTGAAACAAAAAAAAGCAAAATATAAATAAAGACCCACACAGGTGACAGGTCCATTTCTTCACATATTGTTCTGCTGTCAGCCAAAGAGAGGTCAGTTTCTCGACAGAGTCTATCTCGTTGACTACTGTAATCCAATCTTCCTTGGTAGGTGGTGTGACCTGTAGCCACTTCCGGGTGATGGCTTTCTTACAAGCAACCAAAATGATTTTATAGATATATGAGTCATGAGGTCATGAGTTCAACAGCATTTGAAGACAGTGTGCAGGTTTTTTTTCTATTAGTACATGAAACAACAAAATTAAAGGAAAATACAGTATGTAAAATTAACATACCCAGTGGTTGTCATGTGGACTAGGCCAGGATGGAAGTGGGGCTTGTTCCTCACAATCATCGTTGGGGGTTTGTGGGCCATAATGCCACTCATATGCATGCTGACCTGACCAGCTATTCTCTGTGGAGAAAAAAACAACAACATAGCATTCTGTGAGCAAGATTATATATTTGGTGTTATGTAAAAACAGATTTAACAGACTAACACACGCACACTCACACGCACACGCACACACACACACACACACACACACACACACACAGGTCAAATGCTCTGTATGAACACTGCTGCCTTGCCTCTCCATCATAATCACCACTCAGGTGATGAAGATGCCGTCATCATCATCACCATCATAAGCACCCCTCCACCCACCCCCATGATGTCATTATAATCATCACCATCCTGACCAGTGTTATTTTTGACAAAAAAAAAATAGTTTTAGTCATAATCTTTTGACTACTATTCCATTTAGTTTTAGTCACATTTTAGTCATCTGAAATGTTTCCGTTTTTGTCTAGTTTTAGTCGACTAAATCTACTGTTGATTTAGTCGACTAAAAAGTATTTTGTCGGGCCGCGATGGCGTCGTAATGCCTTATTTATACTAAAAGCCGTTCTACAAGCTCACAACCCGTCGCAGTGAGCTTGTAGATCGGCTATTTTCGGAGCACATGAAAGCAAAAAATGACTTGTCTTAGTTCTACTGGATCTCTCCTCCACTATAGTCCCCCCCCCAACATTTTTGTCCAGTTTTTATTTGTTGACGAAATTATCAATACATTTAGTTGTAGTTTTAGTCATCATAGCTTTTTATTAGTTTTTATGCAGTTTTTGTGAGTGAAAAAAAGGTAGTCGCTCCAAATAGTTTTGTCATAGTTTTAGTCAACGTAATGAACACAGATCCTGACCTATGATCCGGGTGTCCTGGTGGGAGTGTGTGTGTGCGTGCGGTGGCGGGGCGTTGTTAGGCGGGCTGGCGGGCCTGGTGGCCGTAGGCTGGACCTCCAGCGAGTGCTCCTGCAGGTACTCTTCAATGACCTCCAGGTCCACCTCCGCTGAGGAGGAGCCCCCTCCTCCCATCCAAGCCCCTCGACCTGCGCTCAGCAGGCCCATCTCGGGCACGTAGACCATCTGAGAGTATAGAGGGGTGCGACAGTTAATCCACTTGGTTCTCAAACGTTTTCATGTCAGGGACCCCCCCCAAATTGATATGTATTTGGCCGCGGATCCCCCATCTGATAAGGTTTAGAAGATATGAAAATAGAAGATCTGCTGTTTTCGCTATTTCTTGCACAACGCTGTTGTGCGACGAAGAATAAAATAGGGCTTAAGTGGTTCATCGATTTGTTCATATTTAAAATTTCAAAATATATACCAACATCTTTTTTCAATGAATCTATAAAAAGTAATCAATACAATAATCGCTGAGAAAATAATCAATAGTTGCAGCTCTACATCTGAGAAACACAGAGACAGGGACATTTGGTGAGACAGGGACATTAAACTTAATTGCACGCCGGTGTCTGGCACCAAAATGCCAAACTACAAGCTTGTGATCTTATAGATCTGATATATTTTCAGTGCGCGACACTGTATAACAACAGTAGCAACAAAGTATATCGAGCCCCCTTCATTATAAAGCAGAGAAATCACTTTGCATGAGGGGGTGGCGTTTATTATCTTCCATTAATCCAAGCCTGGGGCAGTGCTGCTAACACTCTACTGTATGAGTCATGATTACCTGCTGCTGCTCCTGGCACTGAGACATGCCTACTACTGTCTGGAGCTCTGTCAAACTGTACTGGATATTGTCAGTGTCGGGCAGAAACCTCCTATCTCCATAATTATTTTTAACCTTTTGTGTTTTTTTCGTAAATTAACGCCCTACTTGATCATACTACAGCGTCACACAAAAGCATCAAAAGTAGCAAATCCATAAGCTCAAAACACGGCACGAAGCGTTTTGAGCTTTTGAATTTGAATCCTGAAAAGTAACAGTTTTGGACATATGAGGTTTCTATCCGACAGAGACGATATCGTTTGCTTATCGTCATAGAATATAGATCAATCCCCATCAACTTGTGCTCTGTGTTTTTATTAACCATGATGCAACTCACTTGAAATTATTACAATAAAAAAGGCGGTCCATGGTCTCTAATGGGTCTGTCTGTCTGTGACATGAGAAAGTTCACTGATCCAAGAGCGCAGCGCAATTGAACCCACAACCCAGGATGTTATACCAGCTCATTATCTGATTCAGTCACCATGTCTAAGCCCCTTAAATAATCCTTGTTATTACAGCAGTGCATTTTATAATTTGCGAGTGACTTTGCATGGCGGGCGCACGTTACTGATCTCCAGAACAACAAACTGATGGTGTCAGCAGAGCAGGCTGGTTGCAGGCTGCTGTTTGGAAACATTCCAGGCATTAATACTGTGACCCTAGCTAGCGTGTGTTTTCTACTTTGACTGGCAAATTTATGCAAGTGTTTTTTTTTTGCCTCCCCCACTCAGTGACCAGACCAGTTAACACCAGTGTATGTATGGTACTTCATGGCAGTAGTTCTCAAACTTTTTCGTACCAATGACCCCCAAATTGATATATATATATTTGGCTACGGACCCCCATCTGAAAATACGTTGTGCCCCAGAAGAGAAGATCATTTGTATTCAAAAATTCAAAACTATTCAAAATCTTCCAAACATTTTTCAAAACCTTTCAAAAAATAGAATATGTACAAGCTCGAAGTGCCGCGCTGTGAGCTTGTATAACTGCTATTTTTGAATAGCCAACATATAAAATATGGATAAAGTGGTTAAAATGATTGTGATGCTATATTAACAAATTTAGCTGGGGGACCCCCTGGTACGCCCCCAAGGACCCCTGGGACTTTGAGAACCACTACTTTATAGATGCCATTTTTTACCATATCCCCAGCAACCCACCTCACACCTTAAGCCCCTCTATACTTTGTTGTCCGACAAAATAGAACAAAAAAAATTGCTGATCTACAAGCTCATAACACGTCATGAAATGATTGGAGACCTTTGGAAGTTTTGCCCAAAAAAGGGACGCCATGTTGAAAGTGGTCAATATTGTTAATATTATAGATCAGTGCCAGCTCTAGCGAGCACTCAAGGCATCCCTAATATTCCAGTGTTATATTTCATATCACTGTATTAAATATAGTCACTGTGGAAATAATGAAAATAACCAATCCACAATATCACAATGCTCACAATGTGTCACGCTGTGAGCTTGTAGATCTGCTAATTTCATTACTTTTGTGCGACACTCTTATTTGATGAAGTAGGGAATTAATTTATTAAAAAAAAACATAAAAAGTTTAAATATGGAGATACAAGGTTTCTGCCTGACAGCAACGCATAGTCAGTGAACACCTGCATATATAAGTAGTAGATGGATTATAAGGTATCTAGTGATAGTGTCTATGTATTAGTAGACAACCTCTCCTTATGCAATAAATCTTCTTTACTCTACACAGTATACACATCATCATGATAATTATGCAAAAACAACTGGCTACTGTGATAGTGAAACGGTTATACCCTGTGTGTGCTTCATTGGCTAAGAGACAAAATAAAATAGCGTAGACATACACTCACCGTTTGCAATGTTGCCAGCATGCTGCTTTAAGTGTAATCTGAAAAAAAGAGAAAGAGAACACATTCATTAAATACCAGCAGAGTTGCACGGAATACCTGAGGAAGTGAAAGCACGTCAGCCTATTGTCGACTGTGTTTGCTACAAAACAAAACCAGCATGCAGGCACACAGTGAAGTCCTCAGTGTTTCATGTATTAGTTTGTAACTCTGAGAGTGAACAAATGCAACCAAATGGACATGTAAGAGTTAAAGGAGCAGTTCACCACAAAAAAATACTTATTTTCTATCAATTACACACCCCATGAAGCCTTGAATTCATGGAGATTTTTTTGTTTTTGTGCCAATAATTTGATGACCGGGTCATCGGTCAGTGGGAGACTCAATTGAGTCTCCTCCCAGAGACTCTGCCGGTCATCAAATTATTGGCTCAGGAATGCGACAAAAACAAAAAAGATCCCCATGAATTCAAGCTCTTCATGCAGGTGTGTAATTGTTAGAAAATAAGTAATGTTTTGGGTCAACTACTCCTTTAAATACATTCTCTAGGATTTTACAGTGCAGATTAAAAAAACAATAATACTAATACATAATTAATCAGATTTAAATGTGGGAGAGGCAAATAGACAGCTGTACCTTGTGGTCTTCCTTCCAGTGATATCCTCAGAGCAGCAGTGAGTTAGTTATCCTTCAGAGAGAGAGAGAGAGAGGTGATGACAGACAGAGACCTGTAGAGGTGTGTGAGCAACACTCACCTGTGTGATGATGCTCAATCCCTCACAACCTCTCTTATACGCTCTGAGCTAGTTTTTTTTTTTTTTTTACAGCCCTCTCTCTCTATTTCCCTCCCTCCCTTCCTCCCTCCTCCCCATCTCTCTCTCTCTCTCTCTCTCCCCCCTCCCTCCCTCCCCCTGGCCAAGTCTCTTATCAGTAAAGAATTATTTCTCACCATCGTGCCAGGTGAACGCAGCATGGGTTGGTGTTTTTCCCCCCCCTCCCCCCCTCTCTAACTGCAGATGTATTATATTGTTGTCATATTATCTGCAGATGCCAATTGTGCCTATAATTATTCTGTGGTCTATTATGTATTAGTTTAGGATGCCACAATTGGAAACAAGCCCCGAGGACTTTTTTTTGTGTTATCCTTTTAGCCTAAATGTCTTGACTACCTCGTGCCGTTTACATCTCTGTCTAATAAAGTATTCAATCAATCAATGAATCAATGGTTGGCAGATTTTGTTAATACACATCCAAGGGAGATCAAATATGTTGCTATATACCTCTGTCTCTCTCTCTCTCTCTCGCACGCACACTTTTGAAAACTACTGTAGTAGCACTAGTAAAACTCTGTCTTTGTGGTAAATGCTTGCTATGAAAGTCATTTTTCATTCGACGGTTTAAGTTTGACTGAATTCTTGCATAGCTCATTAGTTTCAGTGACATTTCAGTAAAATGTGTTGCAAAACTGTGGTTTCCTATCTTTGGTACAAGAAGCAAATCTCCTCTGCTAATAAGTCGACGTATAAGAACAAAATGTACAAACATACACACACGCACACACACACACACACACACACACACACACACACACACACACACACACACACACACACACACACACACACACACACACACACACACACACACACACACACACACACACACACACACACACACACACCACATCCCTATATGTGAGTCCTGCTTTGTCAGCAGGTCCTCAGTGATCCCATGACTCATTGTCATTGTCTCTGTCAAGTGAAAACGGGTGTAAACTGTCCAAAGAAACGGTTACTTTTAAGGGTTCAAATTCAAAAGTAGCTAAAGCTGGCACACAAAACAAAAGCTTCAAAAGTAGCAGATCCGCAAGCTGGAAACGCAGCGTGAGGCGACGCGTTTTGAGCTTGTAGATCTGCTACTATTGAAGCTTTTGTTTTGTGTGACACTGTAGCATGATCAAGTAAGGCGTTAATTTACGAAAAAACACAAGAAGTTAAAATATGGACATAAGGCATCAACGTCATGTTTCTTTTTCTTCTCACATACTGTGTATTACCTTAATACCTTAATAATAAAAACATACACCATAATTCCTTGGTTCTTCAACAGGGGGTCCAGGTCCCCAGTTACTACATGGCTACAGTTACTCCATTGACTCTCTGCATCATCAATCTGCATCTTAAAAATATTAATTTGTCTGATTTGCTGCTTATCAAAAAGGCACACAGTAAAATGAGTGTTAATTTAATACATTTGTAACTGAACGTACAAATTCAACCAAATGGAGCTGTGTATGATTTTACTGTGCAGTAGTGCTAGTAGTCTAATCTCTGTGTGTCACTATGTTAACAGTTGGACGCGATGGAAAAACATTGTAATACGTGCATTAAGTGAAAATGTAATTTTGACATCAAGTCTGAAATGCACACCATGTTGAATCAAAACGCCAGTGACAAGTCTGACTGTGGTTATACCGGGCAGTAGTGGCTTTACTGTACAATATGAATTTGTTTTGAATCATTGAACAATTGAACCATTGTTAAATGGAAGTATTAAATGGAAGTATCAAAATATCAATAAAAAATCCGCTGACACTGACCTTCCTCTTCCTTTGAAATGTAAACAAACAACAGGTATTGCATCAGTCACAGCCAGGCCTGGAATTTCATCATTTTAGAGGCAATGCCACTTCCATTTTTTGAGGGCACAAAGGCCAAATGCCAGGGCAGGAAGGCCATCAAATAAAACAAGATTTTAGTCCATTGAAAGAATTAATTGAATTTAAGGGTTAAGGATGATTTAATGAATTGAATATGTAGACTATTTGCAGTGAAATAAAAAGAAAAAAAGGTATTTACAATCTGATCCATTATCAGCCCTGCACCAATCAAAGTTACTGGATTGGTTTAAAGATGGGGACTCAGGGGAGTTAAGAATTAAGAATCTCAACAAAAGACACTGGTGTCTACATGACAAGAAAGAGACGGAGGAGAAAGCGGTACAGTCAGCTGGGGCATTAGGCCACTAGTGGCCACACAGGGCATGCCATGTTTTTGAGGGGCACCAGGCCAAACTGAGGGGCGATGACGGCCATGGCCTTCGTGGCCTCCCTGAAATTCCTGCCCATGACACAGCACTTCACTCACTTGTGTGAAGCTTTGCAACGCTTGTTTATTGTTTGTTCCTTCTTATGCATCGTGTTGTATTGAACTAGACGTGGTTTCCAGACCCTGCCTGGCAAGTGTGACGATGTGTAATTCATGGTATGTGTGTGTGTGTGTGTGTGTGTGTGTGTGTGTGTGTGTGTGGCTCTGTGGCTTGTTTAGCTGGGGACTTCCCTTGCCTCTCATAATGTGAGAAACAGCACAGAATAATGCTGAGCTTGCAAACATTGATCCTCAATCAAATTCAGTAGTGTATGTAAGATGCACACCCATCTACAGTTATGAAAATATTGAGATTTCATCATTTAATAATGCCAGAAAAGCAAACCTACATGATACATGAATAACTTTGTATGGCAATTAATTCCTCCCTAAACATTTCTGTGTTGACACTGCTGTATCCTACTGGCTCGCCTGCCAGCGAGGAGCCCCCACCGGGAAGGACGTAGCACCTTCGTCCTACTCCTCCCGTTCAACATTCCCTGCCGGGCTGCCGACAGGTCATTTGCTCGTATAGAAATACACATATATCGCTGCTGTCGTGGCAGAAACGTCTTATCTCCGTATTGTAACACCCTTTCGCAAATTAACGCCTTGCTTGATCATCCTACAGCAGGGGTCTTCAACAGGGGGTCCGGGACCCCTAGGGGGTCCTCAGAGTTACTGCAGGGGGTCCGGCAAATCTTTGTGTGATATGTTTTTTTTTTTGTTTACCATAACCACTTGAACCCTAGCATCCCTTTTTCTGAGGAGAACTTTAGCCAAAAATAGCAGATCTACAAGCTCACAACGCCTCGCAGCGCGAGGCGTTGTGAGCTTGTAGATCTTCTATTTTTGGCAAAGAGGTATGGGCGTAGAGGAAAAAAAGAGCAGCCCTAATTTAAAAAAAAAAGTTATATAGAGGGGGTCCCTGCTTAATCTCTCTCTCAGCTAGGGGGTCCCTGGCCTGAAAACGTTGAAGACCCCTGTCCTACAGCGTCACACAAAAGCATCAAAACGTGTTTTGAGCTTGTGGATCTGCTATTTTTGGAGCTTAAAACAATGTTGTTGTTTTTTAAGTTAAAATGTACATTCTATTTGCCATTCTAAAAGACTTGTGAGGAATGGTGTCTGTCTGTCTGTCAGCATAAATCAGCATAAACCATATGACCTCATTCAGTGATATGTGAGGTATGTCTGTGCACGTGCACATGCGAGCGTGAGTGTGTGTGTGTGTGTGTGTGTGTGTGTGTGTGTGTGTGTGTGTGTGTGTGTGTGCGTGTGCGTGCGTGTGCGTAGCGTACGTACGCAGTGTTTAAACAGTGTGCTGTATTATCTCATTATGTCCATATTGATAAACACCGGAATGGTCCTTACAGGAAAAACCACACTGACTTTACAACTGACGTTTTAGATTTAGAATGGGAATTCATCACACTGAAATACTGCCTGTTCCTTGTAAACCTTGTAAATCAGAGTTGCCTGGATTGCAACAGATAATACTGTAGATGTATGGTAGGTGGTTGGGAGGGTCACCAGGTGAAAGTGACTTAACCGCGTTCAATCCGAGAACGCATACTGTGTAATATTACAGTTTTTTATATATTCTTTTACTTAAGTTGCTATAATATCAGCGGTTCTCAAACTTTTTCATGTCAAGAACCACCCAGAATTATACGTATTTGTCCATGGACCCCCATCTAAAAAGGAATTGTTCCAGTGACCCCAACAGAAGCAAAGATTTGAGTAAAAAAATGTATACATTTGCATATATTTGCACACATTTTCATGACCCCCCCCCCCAATTAGCAGGTTGGCGCCTTGGACAGTTCCCCCTGCCCTCTGTGTGTGTGTGTGTGTGTGTGTGTGTGCCCACGCGTTGTGAACTTGTAGTCCACAATTTTGCAATCTTTGAATTCGGGCTTACGTGGTAACTTTTGTGCCACCCTCTAGTTTTTATGAAATGACGCTTCTGAATGATCATGGTAACAGAACAAAACAAAAACAAACCTATCATACTGCAATAAAGAATTTGATTGATTGATTTATTTGGGTGACAGCAAGTATATGATGTTAGTCATTTTGGTTTAATTTATTGGACGAAATCATCATTAGCTGAATCAAGGTTCGACTTGATAGGTACGTCATTGCATAATCACAGGTGTCTAAATACTGTATGCTTTATAGAGATCAAGGGCCATATCAAAAAATGCAATTTATTACTATTTTGAAAAACATTTTCAAACAGTTCAAATAGCCGATCTACAAGCTCACAACGAGTCGATGTAGATTGGAATTTTTAAATGTTTTTCAAAACAAATAACAACAAACAAAAAATAGGGCTAATATGTTTAGGGATAAGGGGTAATGAGGGTGGCGAGCAAGATAGAGCCCCAAGGGTCAAAGTAGAATAATGTAATAAAGTAACAGATGTACAACAATAAAACAGTAAACCGATATAACAATAAAACACGGGCGTAGCAGCACTGAGCTTGTAATTTAGCGGTAAGAGTGAAAATAAGTAAGTCAATAGAGTCCGCCTCTCTGATGGAGCTTGGTAGTTCATTCCATAGAAGTGTCGCGCAATGGGATCTGATGATTTATTTATTTATTTAACCTGAGGCTGATTCTACAAAATGCCATCTAAATCAGTTTCTCAAACTCTTTTTGTGCCAAGGACCCCCCAAATGATATGTATTTGGCAGTGGACCCCCATCCGAAAATGTTTTGTGCCAGGGACCCCCAGAAGAGAAGATTTGTGATAAAAAATAATAAATTATTACATTTTTTTTAAAAACACTTTAAAAAATGTTCAAAAATAGCAGATGTACAAGCTCGCAGACGAGACCGCAGACACATTAAGCATAATAGCCAGTATGGCCAGTAGTATGACAAGCGCACTCTGTGTGGGTCAAAATACAACAACGTTCTGCCTTTCACATGAGACGGTAACTTGGTACAACTGCATGATGATGTGCGGGGAATTCTGATATTTCATGTTCAGTAATACAGTATCTCTCCCCCTTTGCTCAACTGGTTTCTCCACTGACTCCTTAAAATCCCTCCTGCCGCTGACTACATGTATACTCTTAAAATCACAACAGTGCATTTACTCAACGGCATAGCATGTAACTTCGCCCTGTGTTTACATAATATAACAATAATAAAAAAAATTACCAATCATTTCCCCAGCACTTATCAGACACTGGAATTGTGTGGTGGTGGTTTTTGTTTTACCAAAACAAACAGTGAAAACACCAAAATACAGTGAGAGGGCAGTGTGTTTCTGCAGTTAAACACCACCACACTACTCCAGTGACTGATAGCTGCGCTTATAGAGGGAACTGATTGGTAAAAAAAAAAAATATATATATATATAATTTTGTTGTGTAAACACAGGGCTACTGTATGTTACATGTTATGCCTTTAACTAGAAATTAAATATGGCAAGGATGAATTTGTGTAAATGTATAACAGCATATGAATGTGTGTGCCCCTTCATTCATTTACATACATTTCCATTTGCATGTAGTGGTATTGTCTGATAAGAACAATCCCACAAATGTTTATACTCTAACCACATGAACGCTGGCGACCATATTCTGGGCATGTCGCACAGATGTTAGGTCCTACATATACATAACACTGCAGTGTGTGTGTGTGTGTGTGTGTGTGCTTCATAAAGACAGCATTCTCCAGATGGTCAGCCCGGCGGTCACACCTGGGAAAATCACTGGTACTATTGGCTCAGCTGCCATACTTTTTTCAGCTAATAAATACGCACGCGCACACACACACACACACACACACACACACACACACACACACACACACACACACACACACACACACACACACACACACACACACACACACACACACACACACACACACACACACACACACACACACACACACACACACACACACACACACGCCCAAAACTAGGGAGGTTTTAAAGTGATTAATGAATGTATGATTGCAGAAAGAAAGCACGTGTCTATAAGTGTCTGATCTAAAATCTGATCTGAAAAAAACCAAAACATTCAGAGGTGGATGAAATATGAATAAAAGCCCTGAATTCTGAGATTAAATGTGATTGCAAACCCCTGGAACCCCAAATGAACACCCCTAATCTCATTGTATATGAGTATCTATGTTCCCCAGGTCCCCCCTAACCCTAAACCCTAAGGCCATTCCACACCAATGATTCGCCATGCAACTCCGTGCAACATGCAACTACTTTCAACTACTTGCAACCGTTATCCCCAATGGCAGTTGCAAGGAGTTGCATTGGTGTGGTTGACCTTAAAACTGTTTTGTTGCAAGGAGTTGCGGCTAGTTGCATTGGTGCGGTTTGGCCTTAACCCTAACCCTATAACCTTAACCCTAATCCTAAATTAAGTGGGTAACATAGAACCTGCTCTGTCTGCCGTGACGGCAGACAGAGCAGGTTCTATGTTACCCACTTAATTTAGGATGCCGTGGCAGCAGCATGTTGTTCCGTAACAGTTAAGACCACATTGTTTTGTTTGGTTGTTTTTCATTGGCATCGTGCCAGCTCGCCTGTGCTGTGGGCATAACAGCCTGCCACACATGAACACACACATGCATGTGTAAGCTCCTTTTATTCAAATATTTCTCGTCATTCGTCGTCTATGCGTTCATGAATGATGATTGTACTACACATAATTGATTTTTACGTTTTGTGAGCTGAACTCCACCGACCCGTTCCCTTTTGTTTGTTCTCCTGTAATCATTACGGAAAATGTAAATGACACTTCCAAGACGGGAGCGCTGTATAAATAGACTTGATAAACACGTTTGGGAAAACCCTCTGTCCAGAGAGTGAAATGAGTGGCGGTTAGGATTCCTATAATTCAAGCTTGCACCTGTAGACATCGTGCTAAGGTGATAAGGCCAGGGACACATAGGATCCGTCCTGCGCAGACAGACATAGGGGATGGGGGGGAATTTGATCCCTGTTGTTTAACCAGGTCGAGCAGTTATGTATCATATGTGATACATTTTCTCAATAACTGCTCTGCTGGAAGCTTTCCGTGCCGTGCCGGCCGTTCATAAACATGTGGGGAAAGTTATGATAAGCTGAGAATATCTGTCACAGAACTAAATATAAACTCTGGATAGTACTGACTGACTGAGGTTCTGTAAACGCAAAGCTTTTGGAAAGATAAGGACTAGATTTTTTGGAATGTCTTTGAGGCTGCTATCACTGGTGGTAATTTGTGGTCGTGAGGATCTACGAATACAGGAAGAGTTTGAACACATCAAAGCATAACGCCATCAACAATGTTTAGCATCTGTGGTTGACGTATTAACAGTGACATCCTCTGTGTTAATTAAACACACACACACACACACACACACACACACACACACACACACACACGCACGCGCGCGCAATGACTATGCGTTAGGCCTGTTGATTTAAATGGATTCAACTGCTATTTGTCCTATACAGCAACGGAAAAAAATGGAACCAGCATCACACTGACTGGCCTGCAGTTGTAAGCCTATCTTATAACAACTCTGACCAGCACACGCACACACCCCACCCCACACACACACACACACACACACACACACATTCATTCATATAACTGAGTGGTCATGTCTGTAAGTGTCCAGGTGTAGTGAGTTTACAGTTAGAGGCGAGCCCTCAGGATTACTGAACACTCACCATACGCAAATCACCTGCACACACGCAGGCTTGCGGGGAATCCCCCTCACACCCTGGCACAAAGGGGTGTGTGTGTGTCTGTGTGTGTGTGTGTGTGTGTGTGTGTGTGTGTGTGTGTGTGTATGTGTGAACCAGTGTGTCCAGGGACAAAGCCGCACCCCCCCCCCCCCCCCCCCCTTCCCAGTGGCTACAATGTTTGGATTGGGGTTGCGTTCACTTTTCATAATAGCCACTCAAGGGCATGTTTATCATGATGGTGGAAAAGGTGCATGGTAAATGATTCACACTGGCCTTTTCATTGGACCTGTGATTCTGGGATAAAGCCTCAGTTATCTAAATGAATTGAAAATAGCTGGCGAGCTACTTGTAGATCTGCTATTTTCGGCACGTGACACCAACTCACAACCAAGTATAAATCAACTTTAAATCAGGGAATAGGCTACTGGAGGTTTGGGATGGAATTGACCTTTTGTGGACTATGTAGTTGAACTTGACACGCGCTGATGCTCTGCACCTTAATGTCTATATCATGAACAGTATATACCAGCACTATGCTCATGCGAATTATGTCTAAACTTCATGTACGCACTGCACGGATGGATATGCTATGTGTAAACATTGTAACATTTCGTACCCCAAGCTGGAATCGAATTTCGGTCTTCAGCTCGGCAGGTAACAAGCAACGCCGAGCTGGAGACCGGGGTTCGATTCCAGCTCGGGGTGCAAAACGTTACTTTGGCGTCAGAAGTGGGATTAGTGTAGGGACTATGTAGGGACTTTTGGGGTGCAGGGTTTTGCGGAGTCGCTACAATATGTAGATACCTATTTGTTTTAGATTTGTTTTCTTGCCCCCCCCCCCCCCAAGAACAAAATAATGAAGGAACTTGCACAAAAAACGAATTTTACCCACTGTTTTACAGTAAACCTGCAATGTGGCAATTAACGAGGATTCTAATTATAGGAATGTCATGTTATCAGGCCAAACTTATTATGTGTACAGGTACAGCATGAACTATACATATCGTCTCTGTCGGGTGGAAACCTCATATGTCCAAAACAGTTACTTTTCAGGATTCAAGTAAAAAAACTGGCAAAAGTGGCAGATGGACAAGCTGGATCGCGGCGTGGTTCGAGCTTGCGGATCTGCAACTTTGGATGCTTTTGTGTGGCACTGTAGTATGATCAAGTAGGGCGATAATTTACGAAAAGAAAACACAAAAAGTTCAAATATGGAGAGAAGAGGTTTCTGCCCCGACAGCAACAATATGATCTGCAAGTAAAAATGTGTGGCAACACCGGCACTTGTTGCACGCACATGATTTGGCAACCCGGGACGGGAGCCAGCAAACACAAAAACGCTAACAGCCAGCTTACATTCGGGGAAAGTGAAAAACGGGCTTCGCTGTTCTGTAGTGGTAATTACGGAAAATGGAAATGGTCAATGGCTGTGTGCAAATGCAGATCAATTGCTCCAGCCACTGTGAGGAGAACCGGGCAGAAGAGATTTTTGGGGACAAACAAACAGACGGACAGACAGAGCTTTGTCGAATTATAGGATTATTTGGCCGCGGACCCCCATCTCAAAATCTTTTGTTACAGGGAAGCAAAGATTTGAGTTACAAATGTTTGCTTTAAAATATATATATTCAAAGATTTGCAAAAATGTTCATGATCTAAAAAAAAATAGCAGATCTAAAAGCTCATTACTATGAGCTTGTATATCTGCTATTTTATAGCCAAAGTATAAAAAATAAAATATTGGTTAAAGTGGTTGCTTTCCCGGTCTTAATGGATTAATCACTGTGTGTTGTTTGGTCACACCTGTGGGGGCGGGGCTGTGCTGGGGTTGCCAGGTGAGGTGGCTCAGGGGTTCTAGGGAACAGAGTTTGCTAGACAGACAGTGTGGCAGGTAATGAGGAGGCAGGTGGTCCAGGTTGGACAAGGTGCGGAGGACATCAATACCAACAGTGCAGGGAGACATCAGATTACGTATGCAAAAGCCCCCCCAACCTACACACACACACACACACACACACACACACACACACACACACACACACACACACACACACACACACACACACACACACACACACACACAGTGCGCGACACTGGGCGCGCAACTAAGTGTAAATCAGGCATAACTATCTCTAACCTAACCTCTAAAACGTCTAATCCCAAACTAACCCCAACCTGAATCTTTTCCTATACTTGTAAACCTATCTCCCCAAATATTTTTTTAATGACAAAATGTTTCTTGTGAGGACCAGGAAAATGGTCCTCACAACGTCTATTTCTCAAATTCTACTATAATGTCCTCACAAGTATATAAATACACACAAACACACACACATTTTCATGACTACACTTTTAGGACAGCGAATGTGTAACTTTCCTGTCCGAATATTGCTTATACACTTGTCGTCGTGTTTTTGACGTTTAGCTGAAAGACGCGCACACACACGAAACACACATTCGAAAACGTTTGAGAACCACTGGTCTATAGATCCCATCATCATCCTGTTAGGAGTGAATGCTGGAGATAAGGAGAGAGATTGGGAACTGGAGAGGTCCAGCATTCCCACGGAACACTGCTCCTGCCCTTCTGTCTGCTGCAATCCCTGGGTGTCAATAAACCCTCATAAATAAACACACACAGACACACACACACACACACACACACACACACACACACACACACACACACACACACACACACACACACACACACACACACACACACACACACACACACACACACACACACACACACACACACACACACACACACACACACACACACACCTTATCAGACTACAGCATAAAACCTGACTGTAATACTGGACATAAATCATCTGTTTTCACAATGAGATACTAAGGGACATGATCAAATAGAGAGAGAGAGAGAGAGAGAGAGAGAGAGAGAGAGAGAGAGAGAGAGAGAGAGAGAGAGAGAGAGAGAAAGAGAAAGAGAAAGAGAGAGAGAGAGAGAGAGAGAGAGAGAGAGAGAGAGAGAATACTGAACGCAAGTTTTATTTGTCACATCACAGATTTACAAGTCAAAATCATATGAGAGAGACGAATTGGTTCTAAATATCGTTTTTTGATACTATTTTCGGCTAATTAACTCAACTCAAATTTTATTTACTAGACCATACCCGGTCGACGCATCCGTGGGGGGATATGCGCACAGGATCTGGCAACCCGGGAGGAAGTTCGTCCCATAGCTGGGCAGCCCCTTAACCATGGCGACATTCTTTGACACAAAAGCGCTAATAAGAAGCTGAGATTTGATGAAATTGAAAAACGGGCTTCACAGTTAAGTTCAGATGGTAATGGTCAATGGCTGTGTGCAAAATCAGAGCAATTGGTCCAGCCACTGAGGAGAACCGGGTAGCTTCACCTACTCACTCACCAGACAGAGGTTACTAGAATTATAGTAGGATAAAGCACATTACAATGACCAAGGCCAACCAAAGTGCTATACAACAACACATCAAAACAACAACGTTACAATTCATACAGTGCAAAAATACAATATAAAAATACAAAATACAAGCGGCGATTAAAAAAGCGTAGCAGAAGATAGTGAGGTAGAGACAATAGTTGTGGTGTAACTGTTTAACTGTGTTCAAAGGCCAGGGAAAAGAAGTAGGTCTTTAATAGTGATTTAAAAATGGCTATGGACTGAGAGGCTCTTATATTAAAAGGAAGGCTATTCCAGAGCCTCGGGGCGGCCGCAGCGAAGGCTCGGTTGCCTCTAGACCTTTTGTTAGTTGTGAGCTCAATCAGTAGCAACTGATCGGCCGACCTTAGGGGTCTGGGTAGAATATAATCTTTGATGAGGTCATTGAGGAAAGGGGGGGTTAGCCCGTTGCGTGCTTTAAAAGCAAGCATTAAAATCTTAAAATCAATTCTAAAACGGACCGGGAGCCAGTGGAGAGAAGCCAGAACGGGAGTAATATGGTCCCGCCTCTTTGTACCGGTGAGGAGGCGGACAGCGGCATTTCGTATAAGCTGCAATCGTTTAAGCAGCGATTTGTCAATGCCGATGTAAAGGGAATTGCAGTAATCCAGCCTGGTTGAGATGAAGGCATGGATCCCTGACTCTGTTTGACCAGAATGGAACAGAGCCTTCATTAGTATCATTGGTAACACCTTTGAAAGAAGTAAGGAAGAGGCCCAAATTATTTCCGATATGGCTGCTGGGCACAGATAACCGGTTGTGGGCCAGAGCTTGCAGTACCATAGCTGGCCACTTGGGGACTTTTGCTTCAAACATCCCTCCCAGTCCTGGGAGTTTGGGTTGTACAAACAGTACAGTTAGATCGCCATGGTTACCTAAGAAAAAAAAAAAGTTTGGGATCCACTGCACTACAGGACCTATAGTACGTCGGATTGGCGATTCTGGACACCGCCTATCCGAACAACTCGACGGTGGGCGCCCTGGACAACCGGGTCTCCATATATGCCTATATATGGGCGTTTCGGTTTTGTTTATGGTTATGTCTGAGTCATAGTGAAATGCCTATATGGGGCGTATCTGGTTTGTTGATGTCAGAGGCCTGTCCGCCCGCCGGCCAGCCCTCCCATTAGTCAAATTTAACATAGGATTTATGAAATTGTTTAGAAAAACATGTGAATTTGTTTGTAACTTGAGAAAATCTTTTGAAATAATAATAGTAAACCACAAAAATAAAGGGATATTAACTAGCGACCCATCAAAATGGGTCCATGTGTGACCCAAAAATGGTTCCTTCTGATGCAATGTTTGGGAACTACTGCTGTAGTGCACAACAAAGACAAAGTGCACTCCAAACATACAAAGCTTGACTTGAGTACATTGTGTCCTCCTGTTGGGGGCCTGAACACCTCCACACAGCCACAGCTGTGGCCATGGAGGGAGTGTTAGAGCAAAACAATAGAGCTCTCTTCTATCAGCCGCCCACAAGTGAAAGAGTCACCTCATTAGCAGCAAGCACACACACACACCCCATGCTTTGCTTTGTGAGATGTATTGATGCAAATCTTACACACACACACACACACACACACACACACACACACACACACACACACACACACACACACACACACACACACACACACACACACACACACACACACACACACACACACACACACACACACACACACACACACACACACACACACGCACACACACACACACACACTCAGTGGTGGAAAAAGTACTTCAATACCATCATGTAGAAAAACACATTTAATAAAATATGAGATGAGATATACTTTATTAATCTCGAAGGGAAATTGAGGTGTTATAGCAGCATAAAATAAAAAATCTACAAAACAAACAAAAACACAAGAATAGGGCTGACACAGAACCATATGCATTAAGGGAGAGAGATTTCTTATGCATTACGCAGTCTGATGGCAGACTGCATAATGCAAAGGTTTTAGATCTACAAAATCACATCTCAACTAAAAAAAACAAACAAACATAAAACGTTTAAAGAGAGAGAGAGAGAGAGAGAGAGAGGTAGATAGATAGAGAGAGAGAGAGAGAGAGAGAGAGAGAGAGGATGTTTGGTCAGCTGCCATATATGTTCCCAGGGAAAATACAGCAGCAAACTAAAGTGGCACCATGCATGCCATGCACTGGACTGAGCGAGATGGAACTCAGCCACCAACGGTGGCTACGGATGGTTTGGTAACATTCACGGCTGAGGAGACACTGGACTTGGAGGGAGCGCACATACACACACACACACACACACACACACACACACACACACACACACACACACACACACACACACACACACACACACACACACACACACACACACACACACACACACACACACACACACACACAGCTGAAAACAGTGACCTTTGATGGTTCACAGAAAGGCTGCACAATGGGCGAGGCAGGCAGCCATGGCAGCACCTGATTTCAGCCAACCCCCTCCCCACACTGTTGGGGAATCCCCCCCCCCAATTATTATTTTGTTTACAAGGGCAGTATCTTGCTTACTGTAATATCGTACTGTATAACCTCATGTCCAAAACTGTTACTTATCGCGATTAAAATTCAAAAATAGCAAAAGTAGCAGATCTACAAGCTCAAAACGTATCGCCACTTTTCGAGCCTGCAGATCTGCTATTTATTTTTGATACTTTTGTGTGACGCTGTAGTGTGATCGAGTAGGGTATTCATTTACAAAAAAACTCCAAAAGTTAGAATATGGAGATAAGAGGTTTCTACCGGTCTTGGTGGCCCCCCGACTTCACCAAACCCTTCGTCCTACACACCTTCTGGCTGGCTCTCCTTGGTGGAAAGACTTCTGCTCGGGCGGTAAGTGACATACTCCACCTCCTCAACATTAGTTATGTGATTCAGACATAAACCTAATCTTGTGTTTTCTCTTAGTTTGCAGGCAACATAGGGCGCTCTTACGTTTAATGGAACGCTACCACAGTCTGGGAAGAAGTTTTGTTTCATTAACTCCCCCAACCCTGCTGTTGTAGAGAACCCCCCCAAACAACAACAGTGAACAGTCTTTGCCTCTGTCTTGATTCAACCAGTCTTCAAAGTTTGAGACCCACTGGCCTAAAGGTTGGAGGAGTGCGTTTGTGACCGAAAAGGTTGCCAGTTGAATCACCCGGACCGTCCGAAAAAAATCTGGGTGGGGAAGAAAATGGCCACCACTTACCCCTCCCCTGACCTTGAGCAAGGCACTGAAACCCTAACTGCTCCAGTGCAGCTGCTCAGTGGCCTACTGTATACTGTATGTTTCCAGCATGAAGGCCATTCGTGTACCATTTACACTTGATTGAATACAGTGTCTCGCCATTCATTCAGTCCTCATTGTGACACTCTGACCAACTGAGGAAGTGTTTAAGGAGAAGTGATATTTATCATAACGTATTTATTCACCATTCACAAACACAATGACGACCCAGGCATTTCCTCTATACTGTATAAGCTAACATCATGGGAAAAGGAAGGGGTTTTTCCCCCTGTTGCAGACAGACAAGTTGTTGGGATACCATAAAAATCTATGTTAGACAAGCCTAAATATGCTGACGCTGCGTTCTTCTGACCCCCACAACTGGACTCTCCTAAAGGTGCAGAAAGCACACAGAAAAAACATTACGGTCATAGCTGGACTTAGTTTCCATTGGATTCAGCTCACATGACTGGTAATGGTTGTGATATGCCATTCCTGGTGCTACTCTTATCTCCTGTCGGTTCCTTGATAAAACAAAAACGGAAACGAAAGTCACACATTACTCTTTTCTTGAGAACTGAGAACTGCCTGGTGCTACTCTTTTCGTAAACGTGTAAGGTTTGTGTTTTTTTTTTGTGTGTAAACTATTGTACTGAACCTGTCTGTCTAGTACTGTATGTGTCCAGTCATTCATACATTGTTTCATCATGAACGCAATATCATTAAACATGATGTATTTGATCTCTAACAAAGGTTTCTCAAAGGTGCCGTGACGCAAGTCTAGGAGATGCCGCAGAATCCTTTGATAATATTTGGAATTCATCATCAATATCACTTCATTTTAACCACTGTCTTAAGGCCTTTGCAGACAGGGTGTGATTTTTCGCACGGAAAAAACGGACAATATCATTTTTTAAATGAACACATGGTTCTCACAATGACCTCATGCAGACCGGCTCCCAATTTACCGTGCGGCGACGTGATGCGGCGATGCGTTTTTTCCCCAATCGAACCCAGTTCGATTCGTGCGTCTTTTCGCATGCGGTAAAAACTGATTGATTAATCGCACCCTGTCTGCAAAGGCCTTTAGACTCTCTCTACTTCATAAAACGGACCTGAGTACTTGGTGCGTTCTTTTTCAATCTACACCAAATCTCTTAAAAAAAGAGCAGATCAACAAGCTCACAACGCATCACATTGTGACACGTTGTGAACGTATGGATTTGCTATTTTTGGCAAATGCCCCCCACCCCCCCCCCCCCCCTTCAGAATAGGGATGCTGGGGTTCAAGTGGTTAAAATGTCTAGAATAAGTATAAAGTTATTTGAAGTTATTTTAAATCTGTCCTAAAGGAAACGGATATTCTCTCAAGTTTTCCTTGGGACATGTTGTATCTTAGGAGAAAGTTTTACATATTTACGTACAGTATAAAGTCACATCATAATTCAGGGGTGCCCTGAGCCCAAAAAGTTTGAGAACCACTGCTAGAACTGAATCTTTGTCATATGGTGCATATTGGTGGTCAAAGGTCGATTATTTGTCACGCATAACGGTGATTGCACTTGAAAGCTTGTCTCATTCCATTTCATTTGTCTGCACACAATTTCCTAGAACTATGTAAGCTATTTAAATTCAATTGAAGTTTTAATTTAGGCATTTTCATAATATTTTACCTTCATACAAATAAACACTCCCAGACACGCCCCCCCCCCGCCAAAAAAAAACACACAACTACGCACACCTCTAGTTTATGTTTATGTTTTTAACCCATTAAAACCAGGAAAGCATCAGTGTCATTTCAGATTTTTGCACTGGATATTAAGAAATAGCAGACATACAAGCTCACAGCGCGTCACTTCGTGCCACTCTGCGAGCTTGTAGATCTGCTATTTTTGAAACATTTTGAAAATGTGTGCAAATCTTTAATATATTTTTCAAAGCGAAAATGATCAAATCAAATCTTTGCTTCTGGGGGTCCCTGGAACAAAATATTTAGCGATGGGGGGTCTGTGGCCAAATACAAATCATTTTGGGGGTCCTTGACATGAAAAAGTTTGAGAACCACTGATATAGAAACATTTTTCAGAAAACTGGCCTCAGGTCTTAATGGGTTAAGAAAAACCTAAATTGGGATGTGTGTCTGACATCAGTTTTTTTCATGTAATTCAAGGAGTTCGCCTACACAAACCCAACCAACATCTGATGTTGTAAACAAACTTTCTATTTCAATCAGATTCATTGCAAAAACACCACAATTGATATTTAGGCGTAATCAAAATGTGCTTACTGTCAGTTCCAACTGACTGATTGGACTGCAGTCCAAATAGTGAAAGTGACCTCTTCACGTTTTCCTCCCACTCACAGTAAAACAATACATGTTTTTTTTGGGAGGGGATGTCGGTTCCTTGATAAAACAAAAACGGAAAACGAAAGTTTCTCATTTCTCTTTTCTGGAGAACTGCAAATGGCAACTTCCACATAATCTGGGGCCACCCCCGACCTGTGGACCGTGAGAGTTTTGCTAGTGAGATAATAATGTAACATTAATATAAATAATATAATATTAAATTCTAAAACAAAATCCCCCCCAAAAAAATGTTATCACTGTGATACCGATAAATGTTTTTTTTTTTGCAGATCTACAAGCTCATAGTGCGGCATAAAGTGAGGCGCTATGAGCAGCCCAAAGGACCCCTGGGGGTCCCAGGACTCCACTTTGAGAACCACTGTGATAAGGGACGCACTTTGTTCAGTGACACATCTTACAAGTTCAAACAGCTCATATAATTTACTTAACAAATAAACACAATTTAATACAGGTTGTAACCACTTAAACTAGACTTAGTAAACTGGACCTTAGTTGTCTCTGTACTTGGACCGCTTTTTTTCTGTCAACACCAAATGTCTTTCCCAAAAAATAGCCGATCTCCAAGCTCACAACGTGACGCAATTGCGACGTGTTGCAGGCTGCAGCAGCAGTGGCTGAATGCTTTTCAAGGAATACAAGAACGCTCGCCCCGGGTCTAATCCTCCTAAACTTATTCCTAAACTTATCCTCAGTAAAATTATGCCTAACCCTAACCTTATTCCTAAACTTAACCTCAGTAAAACTATGCCTAACCCTAAACGTATTGCTAAACTTAACCTCAATAAACTATGCCTAACCTTATTCCTAAACGTAACCTTAGTAAAACTATGCCTAACCCTAACCATATTCCTAAACTTAACCTCAGTAAAACTATGCCTAACCCTAACCTTATTCCTAAACTTAACCTCAGTAAAACTATGCCTTAACCCTAACCTTATTCCTAAACTTAACCTCAGTAAAACTATGCCTAACCCTAACCTTATTCCTAAACTTAACCTCAGTAAAACTATGCCTAACCCTAACCTTATTCCTAAACTCAACCTCAGTAAAACTATGCCTAATCCTAACCATATTCCTAAACTTAACCTCAGTAAAACGAATACAAGAACCGCTGGGGCGAGCGGTCTGCGAAAAAAAATGGAGACGAGTGTGTTGGGGCGAGCCTTCTGGTTACCTTTTTCAAACCTCCACTAGTAGCCTACCAACAGTGGACTCAACCTCCACTAGTAGGCCTACTTGAGTCCAAGTATACTGTAGATAGCCTACTCACAGTCAATTGTTACTCCGCTACAAGTGAAAGTTGCTCTGTAAACACAATGCACTTTTGAGTTTGTAGATCGGCTATTTCTGGCGAAGATGTCTGATGTAAAGGGGAAAAATGGAGGGGGCCTAATATAGAATAGACCCTTGAGGGACTCCAGTCAACGAAGTAGGCTACACTACAGTATATCGTTTCTGTCGAAACCTCTATGTCCACAACTGTTACTTTTCAGGATTCAAATACAAAAATAGCAAACTATTCAAACTTGAGTAAAAGTACATAAGTATTGGCATCAAAATGTACTTAAAGTACATACAAAATGTACATACAAAGTACAAAAGTAAAAGTACTAAAATGTTTGAAAATAGCAGATCACAACGCGTCGCTTTGCAACGCGTTGTGGGCTTGTAGATCTGCTATTTTCAAATTGCCTATGTATAAAATAGGGCTAAAGTGGTTAATGTATGTTTTATAATATAATAATTTATATCTGCAAAGTAACGAGAAACTAAAGTTTTCAAGTGATTGTAGCGGAGTAAAAAGTACAATATCTGCCTCTGACATGTAGTGGAGTAGAGGTAAAAGTACTGAAAATTGGAAATACTCCAGTAAAGTAAAAAATACCTCAAAATTCTACATAAGTACAGTGCTTGAGTAAATGCACTTAGTTACTTTCCACCACTGCCTGACACAGACGGTATATGGCAGGTGGCTGTGATTCTTTAAACAGCTCCTGGTCTTTCTAATGAGAAGGAGGGCTGGTGCCATCGTATGGTCATATTGTCACATAGCATTCCCACCACCTTTTTATGTTGTTCTGGTTTTTGACCAGAAGATGGGGCTATGTCCTATTTCCTAGCATCCAGCCGATGTGTGTGCCACCATAAACAGCAGTTCACTTCAGACTGTCATCATGTTTATGATTTAATAAGATTGTAGTAATCAAGCTTTTCGGTGATGACAAGTTTCCTGCTTCCCGGGCGCCAACATTTTGTTCTAGGTGTAATCTTTAACCCATTAAGACCGGGAACGCATCTGTGTCACTTTTAGATCTGCTATTCAAAAATAGCAGATCTGCTATTTTTTTAAATTGTGAAAAGTTGTGCAAATCTTTGAATATATATATGTATGTTTTAAAGCGAACATTTAAAACACAGATCTGTGCTTCTGGGGGTCCCTGGAACAACATATTTTGAGATGGGGGTCCACGGCCAAATACAAATTATTTTGGGGTCCTTGACATGTAAAAGTTGGAGCTCCACTGATATAGCAACATAAGTATTTTTTCAAATTTAGAAGACATTTTCTGATTTAGAAAACATTTGTAGAATCCCCAGATTTGAGTTACAAATGTTCGCTTTAAAAAACACATATATTCAAAGATTTGCTGCGCTACAAGCTTGTAGATCTGCTATTTTTGAATAGCCCAAAGAAATCTAAAAATGACAGAGATGCGTTCCCGGGTCTGAATGGATTAAAAGACTACCACCATGTATTTTTCAGATCGAGGCACCTCTTGGAACCTGCAATAATAAAAAAAAACACCCTTTCCTCTCTCTCTCTCTCTCTCTCTCTCTCTTCTTGTGTTGAGTCTCCTTCACAATCCTATCTGAAGGTTCTGCTTGGCTGAGAGTCTATGGAGACAGTCCCAACACTCTCAGTCACTGTTAACATTCCACATCAGTCTAACCTCCACACTAAACGTGGCTGATACAATCACGCACAATCTGGGCCTGACTACAGAGACGACGCAAGAAAACACATTCATCACTCACACACACGCACGCACGCAGACATCAGGGCACGCATGCATATGCACACACACACACACAGACACACGCGTACACGCACACACACACACACACACACACACACACACACACACACACACACACACACACACACACACACACACACACACACACACAGCCGGAGAGACAGGCACAAACTCATGCAAAGATGCAGAGAGAGAGAGAAAGAAAGAAAGAAAGAAAGCATGATGTGAAAAACTCTGACACGCTATTCCTTCTATTCTCCCACAGTAATTACAACTTCTTTCTCTCTGGGCCAATCAACTTTTTATGGGCTTTATTTACAGCTGCCTATAATCTTCTATATTTCTTCAAACATAAAGGCAGCAGGCATGCACGGACACACACACACACACACACACACACACACACACACACACACACACACACACACACACACACACACACACACACACACACACACAGACTGATTGCCAGTAGTGCCAGTGGCGTTGCTTAGAATAGCATCAAACGGTACACATGCTTCTCTTCTCTGTGGCAGTGCGGTACAGGTGCAGACCTGTCTGTGCATTAGTCTGCATATTTGGCCATATTAACCCTCGTATATCACACTGTCTCTGCAAAGACAACAAGCGGAGCGCAGGGGGATCAACACACTGAAAAGGCAGCCCCTCTTCTTTGTACAGTTGCACTTGGTCAAACAAGGATCAGGCAAAGTATAGGCTAGCCCCACGTACTAGTTATACAGTAGGCCAAGGGGGTCTTCAACAGGGGGCCCGGGGACCCCTAGGGGGTCCTCAGCGCTACTACAGAGGGGCCCGCCAAATCTTTGTGCGATAGGATCATTTTCTTTCACATTAACCACTTCAATCCTAGCATTCTGAGGAGAACATTAGCCGAAAATGGCAGATCTACAAGCTCACGCGAGGCGTTGTGAGCTTGTAGATCGGCTATTTTCGGCTGAGACGTTTGGTGTAGAGGGAAAAAAGAGCAGACCAAGTACAGAGCCAAAAGTCAAGCTTATTGACTTGTAGCCAATACTTAGCACTGGATAGTGCTGTTAAACAAGTCTATGGAGCTATCTATGAAATGCATGAAAACGTTTAATCTGCAACCAAATGTTACACAATATGTAGTGGGGGGGGGGGTTCCTGCTTCATCTCTCTCTCTCAGCTAGGGGGTCCTTGGCCTGAGAAACGTCGAAGACCCCTGCAGTATAGGCTATGTAGCTGAAATACAGGTAAAGGTGCTCCACCACGTTTGATTGCTTTTTGTTTTCTTAAAAATGTTTTTTTTTTATCACCCAAAGGTGATTGTGTTGTTGGCATGGACCAAGATATTATACCAAAGTTAACGAAATTCATATTCAAGATGGAAAAAAAAGGTTAAAATGATGGAGATAGGTTTCTGCCCCGACAGCAACGATATAATGTTTGGCCTCCCGCCCGCCTTCCTACATCCTTGCATCCTCATCCCCTTACCTCATCCCCCTCCCTTCCTCCCTGGCTTCATTTATTCATTCACTCCTCTCTCCTTTGTACTGTGAGTGTGAGGTGGAGGGAGGGAGAGAGAGAGAGAGAGAGAGAGAGAGAGAGTGAAGGGGGAGTGGGGAAGGGAAGAAAAGGGGTGGTGGGGTCTTTTGTTGGCTTCAGGTGGTTTCACATGAAAAGACGGCGAGGGGAACACACCTATACAGGCTGTGTCTGCGTCGGCGCGCCAAGCAGCGCCATGTCTCACCCTCTTCCTTCCGCCGGGGCTGGCGGGCGGACGCACCTGAAAACGTGCCTTCAATCGCTACTCCCACACACCCAAAACACACTGCGAATAAAGGCTGCATGCACATGCACGCACGCACGCATACGCACGCGCACACACACACACACACACACACACACACACACACACACACACACACACACACACACACACAGGTTCTGTTTTTACCTAAGTAAATGTATCAATTCTGCAATGTAAAAACACTCTGTTGCAAGTAAAAGTCTGATAATCAAAATGTACTAAAAATACAAAAGTATTGGCATCAAAATATACTTAAAGTACCAAAAGTAAAAGTACTCAGTATGCAGAATCTGTATAAAATGTATTAAAATATTTTGAAATAGCCAAAGTTTAAATAGGGCTGAAGAGGTGAATGTATGTTTTGTTGTATTGATGTTGTATGTTGGAAATATCTCAACATTTTACCCAAGTACATTACATAATATATATTGTAAATGTACTTAGTTACTTTCCACCACTACACACACACACACACACACACACACACACACACACACACACACACACACACACACCACAGTCTCCTGTCGGTCTGTGTGCGTCAGGCAGAAAGGGGTTGGGGGCGGGGTAGTGAGTGCTGCTGCAAGGAATACTGCAAGTAGTAATACTTTAAGTTATAAAAGTATCAGTATCACAATTAATGTTAGACATGTTAGTGTGTTGCCACTTATTTTTTGGGGGGCCAGCCTTTTTGTACACTCTCAGAGTTAAAGTAACACTGGGGGGCTCCGTGGTCTATACTGCATATCAAACTGAGGGTCCTTGATATTAAAAAAAGGATCAGCTGTATTCGAATAGCCGGAGAATAAAATAGGCCACAGTTAGACTAAGAGACATTCTTCCTTTCTGGAGCAGAAGCCATTCCAGTGGTGGAAAAAGGACTCAAATTCTTTACTTAAGTGAAAGTACCAATACATATAGAAATACTCTGTTACAAGTAAAAGTCGAGAATAAAAATTTTACTTGAGTAAAAGTACAAAAGTATTGGCATCAAAATGTACTTAAAGTACCAAAAGTAAAAGTACTAAAATGTTGGAAAATAGCCTAGGTATAAAATAGGGCTGAAGTGGTTAATGTATGTTTCATAATATCATCATTTATATCTGAAAAGTAACTAGTAACTAAAGTTTCCAAATAATTGTAGTGGAGTAAAAGTACAATATTTGCCTCTGAGATGTAGTGGAGTAGAAGTAAAAGTATTGGAAATTGGAAATACTCAAGTAAAGTACAAATACCTCAAAATTATACTTAAGTATAGTACTTAAGTAAATGTACTTAGTTACTTTCCACCACTGCGTCATTCCCTACTCAACTCCTGGACCTGGTTTGGCCTCAGAGCACCTCTGGTCCACATTTTCACCGTCTAATCAGCGACTAATTAACATCTGGGACGCCAGGTGTAAGGAATTAACTTTGTGGTTGGAAAAGGAAACCAACAGTAGCGGGGGTCCCCGGGACTGGAGTTAAGAAACAGCGATTCTATCTGCTCACAAGTTGTGCGCTTGTAGATCTGCTATGTGCCAGTGTTGATTTCGTCGACTAAAACTATGACGAAAAATGTTCGTCGACTACCTTTTTTCACTGACGAAAACTAAATAAAAACTAAGCTATGATGACTAAAACTAAAGTAAAACTAAATATATTGACAATTTCGTCAACAAATAAAAACTAGACTAAACTGTTAGTCAGGGACTAGTGGAGAAGAGATCCAGTAGAACTAAAAGACAAGTCATTTTATGTTTAGTTGCGCTTGGGTGTTGCGCTCTGAAAACAGCAGATCTACAAGCTCACAACGCGTCGCATTGTGAGCTTGTAGATCGGCTATTTTCATCATGCAACCAATTGTAAAATCAGCCATTACGACGCCATCAAGTCACCGGCAAAATAACTTTTTGTCGACAAAAACAACTGTAGATTTAGTCAACTACAATTTTATGATATTTCGTCAACTAAAACTAGACTAAAACTAAAACTTTTCAGATGACAAAAATATGACTAAAACTAAACAGAATTGTATTCAAAAGACTATGACAAAAACTAAATAAAAATTTGCTGTCAAAATCAACACCGCTTTAGAGCATTGGTTCTCAAACTGTTTCATGTCAAGGACCCCAAAATGTATACGTATTAGCCCGCATTTGAAAAGATATACCAGCCAGGGACCCCCATATAAGCGAAGATGTTTTTTACGGTGTGGCTCTATAGCAAGTGATTCTATGCGCTCACAAGTTGTGCGCTTGTAGATCTGCTATGTGCAAAAAAAGATTTGGAAAATAATGCAGGGGTCTTCAACGTTTTTCAGGGCCAAGGACCACCACTATTGCATAAAAGTTGTCATAGACAAAAAAAAATGTGAGAACAAATCTTCTCTTCTGGGGCTCCCTAGCAAAAAACCTTTTCGGATGGGGTTCAAAATACCAAATACATATCAATTTGGGGGTTCTTGACTTGAACCACTGACCTTGGAGATCGGATATTTTCAGCAAGTGACACCGTCATGTGTGTGTGTGTGTGCGTGTGCGTGATAACACCTCTGCAGGAATCCAGGCCCTGAAGCTTTGTAGCCTGCATGAGCAGGTGCTCCACTGCAGCCAGCGTGGCAGGCAGCGCGCACGCACACACTAGCACACACACACACACACACACACACACACACACACACACACACACACACACACACACACACACACGCCTGTATCTGTGCACACAATGTACATATATTATGGACATGTAGACTTCATGTCTATGAATATACATGTACAGTCTCTCTGTCGCTCTGATTGACACACACACACACACACACACACACACACACACACACACACAATCTAGATCAAAGCAGCCGCTACCCCCCTTCTCTCTCTCTCTCTCTATCTCTATCTCTATCCCTCTCTCTCTCATTCCCTCCTCTCTCTCTCTGGGCTGTAAACCCTATCCAAGCAAACGGCAGAGCCTTGAAGACACAAAGACAAGCAGCTACCTGACACCTGACACTGACTTGAGAGAGAGAGAGAGAGAGAGACCTGGGAATGGAGCAACGCAACACATGGGAGAGCGAGCGAGGAGCACGGACCCCCGGCCACCTGAGCCCCTTTATAGCACAGCGAGGGGACAGGGTGGGAGTCAGGCCATTCAGCACCGAGAGTACACAGAGAGAGAGAGAGAGAGAACACAGAGAATAGCCGCACAGTCTCCAATACACACACACACACACACCCTAACTCGCTGTCCACGTCTGGGCCCCATTACTGCCTCAAAAGTAATCAACAAACTATACTATAAAAATGGGTCAAACTTTGGCCAAATTGTCAAATTATATAATAAGGAGGCAGAAATATAGAAAATCTAAGATCTACAAGCTTCCCAGTTCAAATATTATTATTTTGGGGGGTCGCGGCATGAAAAGTTTGAGAACCACTGCTCTAGGGCGTTGGTTTTCACCAAGGGCCCTTGGGGGGATACCAGGGGGTCCCCAGCAAAATGAGTTAATAGCTTCACAATCCTTTTAACTACTTTAACCATATTTTATACTTTGGTTATTCAAAAACGTGAACATTTTTGCAAATCTTTGAATATATATATTTTTAAAGCGAACATTTGTAACTCAAATCTTTGCTTCTGGGGGTCCCTGGAACAAAATGTTTTGATATGGGGGTCCGCCGCCAAATACACATCATTTTTGGGGTCCTTGACATGGAAAAGTTTGAGTGCCAGAAGGGGTGCCAGGATGGGCCAGAAACAATCACCGGTTGCATCCTCCGTCGGTTGGGTGTGTAAAAGTGTGAACGTAACACACACACATTCTAAAGCCATGCTTTGGATAAAAGGCGCTATAGAAATGCAGCATCAAAAGGAAAAAGGTGTTGCACCAACAAGCTTGCTGCTCCAATAATCTCACTGTATGTAGAGGAGCAGTGTTTTTGTGTTTTCTGCACAGTAAAACAGAATCGGAGCAGCACGGCGCTTTTCCTTTTGATGTTGTAATGTATTTTGTCCTGCACCGGCGCCAAAAAAAAAAGAAGTGAACGTGCAGAAAGGAACACCTCCTTGTTGTGAAGCTATAGAAACACAGAGTGATTTGCTGACTGATTTTAACAAAGCATACCGGTAGTTTGTTTGAATTTCAAAGTAAGCCATTCATATCAGTATTACGCTATGAAAATCAACTTGCAGAGACTTGAAACTTGCTTGTGATAGGTAATTAACCCATTAAGACCGGGAACGCGTCTGTTTCATTTTAAATTTTAGCTATATATATATATATATATATATATATATATATATATACACTGTATAACACATTGTTGGCTATTCAAAAATAGCAGATATACAAGCTCACAGCGCGGCACGAAGCTACAAGCTTTTAGATCTGCTATTTTTGAAAAATCCTGAACATTTGAGGAAATCTTTGAATATATTCATATATATATATATATATATATATATATTTTTTAAGCCAACATGTTTTACTCAAATCTTTGCTTCTGGGGGTCACTGGAACAAAATGTTTTGAGATGGGGGTCGGTGGCCAAATACATATCATTCTGGCGGTCCTTGACATGAAAAGGTTTGAGAACAACTGATAGAAAATTTTTTTTTTCAGAAAACTGTTAGGATTTACAGGGCCGGCTCTAGGGTTTTCGTGGCCCTAAGCAAGATTTTTTTGGTTCCCCCCCCTCCCAAACACCCCCATTATAAAATCATTTTCATTGAATATTAAAATAATAACGCTAGTTGTTGGATAGGAGATACATGAAATAATTACAATATGAAAGTAAATAAAAAAAATAATGCCAATTATTGTTTTTAAATTATGTGGCCCCCCCTAGTTGTTGTGGCCCTAAGCGACCGCTTATATTGCTTATAGCAGCGGCCGGCCCTGAGGATTTAGAAGACATTTGTAGAATCGGCCGCAGGTCTTAATGGGTTAAACACAGAGAACTTTATCGCGCCAATTTGTCCAAGTTAACTTTTTATCTCTTGCAATTTGAATGCACTTTGGCCTACAGAGCAGATTTTATTAGAAAATCTAGCCAAAAACTACTCCTAGAAAGTATTGATTTGATTTAACAACAACTCAAACATCCATGACCTCGTGCAATGAGTTTTAGCCAACATGGATTGATTATTCAGGAGGTCTTTTAATGACTATGGAGAAAATGTAAACAAACGCAAAATAATACAAATAATTAAAGCCATTATTGTCTGGAAATAGTCTATGTTTATGTACGATATAAGGCCAGAGCTGTGAGTAGATTTGTATTGACAGTTGTATGGTCCTTCAACTCATTCAAACGCATCTGTGTCAATTAAGATTTATTTGGCTGTTCAAAAATAGCAGATCTACAAGCTCATAGCGCGGCACCGAGTGCCGCGCTATGAGCTTGTAGATCTGCTATTTAAAAAAAATCTTGAAAATGTGTGCACATCTTTGAATATATATTAGCTATTTTTGAATAGCCAAAGAAATCTAAAATGACAGAGATGCGTTCCTGCATTGAATGGGTTAACCACTTAAACCCTACGCATATACTTCTTTGACCCGGGTACCCCCAGGACGGTATGCTAGGCCCCCCGATTTTTATCCCTCAACACCAAGTCTCTTGGTCAAAAATAGCCGATCTACAAGCTGTGTGTGTGTGTGTCTGTGTTTGTTTGTACAGGACAGGACAGAGAGAGAGAGAAGTGAAGACCAAAAAGACAGACAGAGAGAAATCGAGAGAGAGAGAGAGAGAGAGAGAGAGAGAGAGAGAGAGAGAGAGAGAGAGAGAGAGAGAGAGAGAGAGAGAGAGAGAGAGAGAAGAGAAAGAGAGACAGACAGACAAGGCAGATGAATTATTTTCTCTTTTCTTGTTTGTTTGTATTTTCATTTTATCCGTGCAGCACTTTGGTTCGACCTTGGTCGTTGGAAATGTGCCATAATATACTGTAAATACGTTTGAGTTGAGGGGAGAGCCAGGCAGACAGACAGACAGACAGACAGACAGACAGACAGACAGACAGACAGACAGACAGACAGACAGACAGACAGAAAGGACAGACAGACAGACAGACAGACAGACAGACAGACAGACAGACAGACAGACAGACAGACAGAAAGGACAGACAGACAGACAGACAGACAGACAGACAGACAGACAGAGGAGAGTGAGAGACAGACAGACAGACAGACAGACAGACAGACAGACAGACAGACAGACAGACAGAGGAGAGTGAGAGACAGACAGACAGACAGACAGACAGACAGACAGACAGACAGACAGACAGACAGACAGACAGACAGAGGAGAGTGAGAGAAAGACAGACAGACAGACAGACAGACAGACAGACAGACAGACAGACAGAGAGAGAGGAGAGAGTCAGACAGGCAGAGAGAGAGAGAGAGAGACAGGAGAGCAGACATGCCAGGTTTTTACAGTAGGTTGTGTTTTAGGGCTCCCCCCTGGGCCAGACAATTAAAGAGCATTTAAAAAGATGACAGAGGAGGAGGGGGGGGTGCAGGGAGAGGGAGGGGGGAAGTGTTTGCAGGTGTATAATGTGTCCCTGTGTGTGCGTGTGCACGTGGTGGTGTGTGTGTGAGTGTGAGTGTGAGTGTGTGTGTGTGTGTGTGTGTGTGTGTGTGTGTGTGTGTGTGTGTGTGTGTGAGTGCGTGACTGTCTTTGCTTTTGTCATTATGTACTTATACATTGTACCAAGATTGATTCACGTGTAGGAGGAGGCAGCGAGTTGTTGCTCATGCTAAACATTTTTCTCACACACACATATATTGTGATGCAACACTTATAACAATTCATCCCACGCAGCATTTGCCAAACGCTCACAATAGACAGAGAGGCATTCCACTGAAAATGAATGAGGAGAAAACGGGGGGGTGAGGGGGGGGGGGGGGGGGGCAAGGGAGAAGCAAACAGAGACAGAGAGAGAGAGAGAGAGAGAGAGAGAGAGAGAGAGAGAGAGACAGAGAGAGAGAGCGAGCGAGCGAGAGAGAGTGAGCAGTGGTTGGAAAAGTATACTCTGATTTGTTTTACTTGAGTACAAGCAGCAATACAACAATATCGTTGCTGTGCTCAAAACGCGATGTGAAGCGAAGAGCTTGTCGATCTGCTACTTTTGATGTTGAATTTGAATTCTGAAAACATATTATTTGGACATGAGGTTTCCACCCGACAGAGACATGCTGCTCTGATTTTAACTTCAGTAAAAGTACAAACGTATTGGCATCAAAATATACTTATAGTGCAAAAGTCAAAGTACACAAAACTTCTTTCCAAAAAACAGCTGATCTACAAGCTAACAACACGTTGTGATGCAACACGTTTAAGATCGGCTGTATATGAATATCGTAAAGTATAAAAGAAAGTGGACAATGTATATGTTTTGTAATAATAATAATAATCTAAATCTGCAAAGTAACTATAAAGTCAATTGTCATACAATTGTGGTGGAGTAAAATAAGCACAATATTTGCTTCTGAGACTTCTGAGTAGAAGTAGTAGAAGTATAAGGCACTGAAAATACTCAAGTGGATAAAAGTACCTAAAAATTCCACTCAAGTATCAGCACTAGAGTAAAATCGTCTCTAACCTCATATGTCCAAAACTGTTATTTTACAGGATTCAAATTCAAAAACAGCAAAAGCAGCAGATCTACAAGCTCAGAACCGCGTCGCTTCGCACTGCGTTTCGAGCTTGTAGATCTGCCACTTTTGGATACTTTTGTGTGACGCTGTATATAAGCATTAATTTAAGAAAAAACAGCAATAAAATTTAGAACGCGGAGATAAGAGGTTTCTGCCTGACAGCAACAAAATACTTAGTTACTCTTCAACCACAGAGAGAGAGAGAGAGAGAGAGAGAGAGAGAGAGAGAGAGAGAGAAATAGAGTGAGTCCCAGTGAAGGGCTCTCTCTCAAAGAGGTTTTGTGGCCCATAACAAAGACCCCTCAGAAAACACAGTGGCGTAGGAATGTTAATTAATTAATGAGGGACGATCCAGGCCAGAGAGAGAGAGAGAGAGAGAGGGATGGAAGCTGAGGAGAAAATGGGCGGGGTGGGAGGGAGGGAGGGAGGGGTGAGGGGGGTTCGGGGTATAGAAGTGAATGTTAAATGCATGAAGGCATTTAACACCATTGTACTTCCATTCAAATAGCTTTTGAACTCTTTTCCTTTTTTTCACATGGTTAAAGACCCTGCAATACCGTGATTTATTTGTATGCACAGTTAAAGGTAGGGTACGTGATATTATTTTAATTAAAATGAGAGTTAAATCGCTCTATATTCTGATAGTAATCATTGCTATATAGAGTGTTTGTTCAGTAACAGGAGTCTCCATGTCTCTAAGGCTCTTTAATAAACGGAAAATGCATTTTCAGGTCGGGATACCAATTTTATCCAATAAGGAACTCACAAGAAGTGAAATTGGAAATGATGACCCTCAGAAGTGAGAACTGGAATGATATAAAATTGAAGCTGATAAATGGCTACTCCCTCATGATTGGTTGAAATTGGCAACCCACCTGAACATGTATTTTCTGATTATTAAAGAGCTGGAGAGACAGGGAGACCCCCTGTTACTGAACAAACACTATAAAACAATAATTAGTATGTAGTATATACTGTAGAATGTACCGGTAAGTAAAAAAGAAAAAAGTTTTGTTTTAACCATAAAATATCACTTAGCCTACCTTTAAGATCCTTAGTGTTAATTCAACCCCGGGTGAGTGTCAAAATGTACCATTTGGGCCTTTTTTTCCCTTCTTTTTTTTAATACCAGTTTGTGTGAGCAACTCTCAAGAGTTAAATCAAAACTGAGGATTTTACTGTGTGGAGAGAGAGAGAGAGAGAGAGAGAGAACACGTTCACTGTAGTCACGGAATTAAACTATGAATTAAACTATAATTAAACTGTCACTGTACAAATGGAAACAAATGGACCCGTGCGGGTCCATTTGTTTCCATTTGTACAGTCACAGTTTAATTTAAAGGGGTAGTTCGCCCAAAACAATTAGCATCAATTACACACCCCATGAAGCCTTGAATTCATGGAGATGTTTTTGTTGCATTCCTAAGCCAATAATTTGATGACCGGCGGGGTGTCTCCTGAGTCTCCTACTGACCAATGACCCGGTCATCAAATGATTGGCTTAGGAATGCGACAAAAACAAATAAAAGCCCATGAATTCAAGGCTTCATGGGGTGTGTAATTGATAGAAAATAGGTATTTTTTTTGGGTGAACTACTCCTTTAACCCTCAGGATTTGACTGAGGGTTTGATACAGTACTTTGACCAGGCCTCTCTCTCTCAAAAACTTGACCTCTGGCTCCGTACTTGGTCTGCTCTTTTTTTTTTTACACCAAACCTTTTTACTGAAATACAAGCTCACAATAGAGCACCGAAGTCCTGATGTCACTGCCAGTAGAGGGCGCTTTCCGCAGGTTCATGGCTTTACTTTTTGTATTGATATCCTCATTGGGGAATCTTAGATCACTTCATATAAGAACTGGCGTTTTTACTCTATGGATATGGATATGAAGCATCGACTGAAGGTGTAAATGTACACATTTAGCCAAAGAGTAACACAATATAAACACTAGAAACGAGTCAAACAACCCAAAGACTACATTTCCCATGAACGCGGCTGCTGTGGGGACAGTGATTTCAGACCCCGAAGTAGTAGTTCTTAAGACTTTTAAGGCAGAATTAATTCCATTTTCGCCAGAAACAGGCTGTATCAAATATGAATGAATATCATAAACGATGCAGAGCCACTCACCTGACAAAAACGCCAGGGTGGTGTGTTTATGTTTGGAACACAGTTCTTATGTGACGTGATCTAAGATTCCCAAATGGGGATTTCAACACAAAAAATAAAGCCACGAACCCGTGGAACAGGCCCTCTAGTGGCAGTCTAGTGGCAGTGACGTCAGACTTCGGTGCTCTATGGCGAATGTTCCTTCCAGAATAGGGATGCTACTGTATGGTTCAAGTAGTAAAAAAAAAAGTTCCTATCACAAAAAGATTTGTAGTAAGTCTGAGGACCCCCTAGGGTTCCCGGACCCCCTGTTGAAGACCAATGTGCTACATAAGTGGTTCCCAAACTGGAGGTCGGGAGTCCCCAAAGAGGGGGGTCCCCAAAGAATGTTTGGGTGGGTCCCCAGATTATTAGCTTAATGTGCAACATTGTTTTCTCACTCAACAGTAAACAAACCAACTTAACAGTAAGTATCTGCACATTTCTACAATTTAATGCCTTTTAATACCTTTTTAATTGTCCAAATTGTCAAATATTACGTAAGAAAGAGGCAAACATTGCGAAAATAGTCAATCTATGTTGGCTATTTTCACAATGTCTATCTGCAGAACCGGGTCAAACTAAATGTAAATGCCTACATTTCCAAGTGCTTGTCAGGGTGGGGCGGGGGGGTCCCCAGTTATAATGTGATTATTTTTGGAGGTCGTGGCCTGAACAGGGCGGATGAGGGGGGGGGGGGGGGGGGGTAGAGTAGGGCACTTGGATGCACTGTAAGAATATTCTGCCGAAATTGAGCAGGAGAGAGTGCCTTGCGGGCAGCTGACACTTTTGACAAATCCACACTCTCCTCTCTGAGACAGCAGTACGTGTTAGTGAAATGGATATATGCTCTCTTTGTGTTATCTCATTCATGATAACACATTTTGTGCATGCGTGTGTGTGTGTGTGTGTGTGTGTGTGTGTGTGTGTGTGTGTGTGTGTGTGAGTGGGAGTACCGTCCGTACGTGTGTGCTTGCACGTCTGTCTCATGTGTGTGAGCAATGCACAGAAGTATGCGCATATGCGTATATGTGTGGCGCCGGGGCACACGTGTGTGTGTGTGTGTGTGTGTGTGTATTGTTTGTGTGTTGCGAGTGCGTGCGTGAGTGCACACACGCACGCCACTCACTCTCCCAGCCCCGAAACCTGAGAAGGTGTGAGTTACGAGGGACTGGATTGTGCTCTTTCCTGGGGAGCGAGGGGTGCTGAAGTGTCAGAATTCCAATTTCCTGCAAACAGTCACTCCCTGTCACACACTCTGACCCAGCTCTCCGTGTCTCTCTCTCTCTCACACACACACACACACACACACACACACACACACACACACACACACACACGTCCTCTCCACTGTCCGCTCTCTGTCTCTCTCTCTCTCTGTTCCTTTCACTTTGTGAGTCACAAACTCTTGTGTCTTACCACCACTCAGTATGTATGTATGTATGTATGTATGTATGTATGTATGTATGTATGTATGTATGTATGTATGTATGTATGTATGTATGTATGTATGTATGTATGTCTCCCAAACACCCCCCTCCCTGGGTCGTCACCCAGTCTCCTATATCCAGAGCCTGGCTAGAGGGAAAGTGAGGGAATGACAGAGAGACACAGGGGGAGAGTGAGAGGGGAGAGAGAGAGAGAGAGAGAGAGAGAGAGAGAGAGAGAGAGAGAGAGAGAGAGAGAGAGAGAGAGGGTGAGATGGGGTGTGGGTGGGGGTGAGATGGGGGTGGAGGGTGATTGAAAGGAGAGTGAGAAGGGGGAAAAAAGAGAGGGAAGAGTGTGAGTAGTAAGGCCCCTCCCACTTTCCGGAGATGCTCCGGCCCATCCCTAAATTGAGGGCCAATGGGAGCAGCTCATGCACTCCTACTACAATAGGTAAGGGGGGAGAGAGAGAGAGAGAGAGAGAGAGAGAGAGAGAGAGAGAGAGAGAGAGAGAGAGAGGGAGAGAGAGAGAGCGAGAGCAGAGTGAAAGAGTGAAAGAGAAGAGAGAAGAGAGGAGACAGCAGAGAGGAATTTACAACAAAGTCTAACTCATTCACCCCTGGGAACAAACTGGTGACTGAGGAATACTGAGGGAAACAGACAGACAGACAGACAGACAGACAGACAGACAAACAGACAGACAGACAGAGAGCAAGGGAGGGAGAGAGTCAGAGAGAGAGAGAGAGAGAGAGAGAGAGAGAGAGAGAGAGAGAGAGAGAGAGAGAGAGAGATACACTGGAAAAGGCAGGGAGACAGAGAGAGAATTTGGGCAAGGGAGAAAGAGAGAGAGAGAGAGAGAGAGGGGGAGATAGATAGAGAAGGAGATGCAAGAGGGGAACTTGTGACAGAGAGACAAGCCCAGTCCAGAGGCTAACAGTTGATTCATATAACGTGGAGACTAGAGGACCTGAACTGTTGGAACAAGCCAGAGAAAAGACTTCTCAACACATCAGGACACAGAGGAGGACCCTACTACTAACACTGGAACCTCTTCACATCTGCCAGTCCAGGCTGTCAAGTCAAAACAAACACCAGAGCGGAAAGCAAAGAGCGCACGACAGGTGTGACTGACAGGTAGACAGGGGGGATACACAAGTGCGGAGACAGACAGACAGACAGACAGACAGGACAAGTCAGTCAGTCAGCGAGTCAAGTCAGTCAAGAGGACAACCCGGGCGGACGGAAGGACGGTACAGCGAGCCATGCTACCTGTGCTTCTGTGTCTCCTGTGTGTGGCCGGGGGACGTGTGCGTGGTGGGTCTGCCCCCGGGGTTTGGGGGGGCTACGGGCGGGGCGGGCAGGACAGACAGCAGCAGCAGCAGGGCCCGGCACCGGGGGTGCCGGCGTGTCCGCCCCCGTGCCAGTGCGAGGAGGACGGCATCTTCGTCATGGCCGACTGCAACGAACTGGGACTATCGGCCGTGCCGGCTAACCTCAGCCCTCTCACCACGTACCTGTGAGTATAGCCTATTATACCACACACGTGTCGTGCTGATTCTGTACCAACGTTGGTGTTTATGGACGCCTGCTGCTTCCTCTCAGGGACAATGTGGGGGGGACATGTGTCTGAACTCCCTCTATACCAGGGGTCTTCAACAGGGGGTCCGGGACCCCTAGGGGGTCCTCAGAGTTACTACAGGGGGTCTGCCAAATATTTGTGTGATAGGATTTTTAGTTTTACATGAACCACTTGAACCCTAGCATCCCTTTTCTGAGGAGAACTTTAGCCAAAAATAGCAGATCTACAAGCTCACAACGCCTCGCAGCGCGAGGCGTTGTGAGCTTGTAGATCGGCTATTTTTGGCAAAGAGTTATAGGTGTAGAGGGAAAAAAGAGCAGAAGAAGTTTATCTGAAACACAATTTTATACAATATAGAGGGGGTCCCTGCTTCATCTCTATCTCAGCTAGGGGGTCCTTGCCCTGAAAAGGTTGAAGACCCCTGCTCTATACGCATAAATATTTCTCCACTTGTCCTGTCTCAATCTCTCTCTCTCTCTCGTAAGCGTCATGTTGATTGATCGATTGAATAGTTAATTCGTCAGAAATGTAAAACAGCACGTGGTACAGTCAGACATTTAAGGCTAAAAGGATAAAAAAAAGTCCCGGGGACTTGTTTCCATTATGGTCTTATGTATTCAATTCAATACTCTCCATGAGCTACATCTTCCACTTCATAATTATGTCGCATCCTCCTGTCGCTCATTTAGAGAGCAGAACATTATTGTTCATCATTTCAATGAATAATGTCGATTATGAACATCTTGTCATTCAGTTTGTTATTCGGTTGTTATGCATTTTCTATGCACTCATAATTCACTCACTGCATACTGCGGTTGAAACAGATTAAAACGATCTTGAATTGAATATTGTGTGATCTCGTAATGGAAGATAGACTGAGTTATTGTTTTGTTTTTTTAGCTGACTTACTGTAGGCATGGAACAGTTGAATCAATGAGCAACAGTTGGATTTGTCACCAGAGGCATAGGGACACAACCTGCATTTAGATAAAAATGGACAGGGCCAAGTGGGAACATGTGTATGTGTGTGTGTGTGTGTGTGTGTGTGTGTGTGTGTGTGTGTGTGTGTGTGTGTGTGTGTGTGTGTGTGTGTGTGTGTGAGACTGTGTGTGTGTGTGTTGGCCACTATGGTAATATTACTGGACCGCTGCTTTCAGTGTCAGGTTTCCAAGCGCCAACTGGAGATTCAGCGTGTATATGTGTGTGTGTGTGTGTGTGTGTGTGTGTGTGTGTGTGTGTGTGTGTGTGTGCGCGCGCGCATGTGC
>NC_139947.1:28277483-28377483 GCF_963454915.1 Gymnoscopelus microlampas | reverse complement strand
AATTATGTTGGCTGTTCAAAAATAGCAGATCTACAAGCTGCAAGCATGTACGTACATCTGCTATTTTTGAAAATATTTGTGTTTTTTTCCCTCTTCTGGGGGGGCTCCCTGGCACAAAACCTCTTCAGATAGGGGTCCACGGTCAAATACATATCAATTTGGGGGTCCTAGTTTGAGAACCAGGTTACCTTTGGTACACTCAGGATTTTATTGTGCAGATCCCCCCCCTCTTTGCCATCAACACTCACGTTTAACATTCTCCTCTATCCTGTGCGTTATCTAATGCATACTGTAAAGTACTCACGCTATAAGCACAAACTCCAGCTCAACCAAGAGTCAAAGATCATGGGTGTCTTTTAAAAAGTGTGTAGGTGCTGCCCGCGCAAAACAATGTCCCCAGCGTGCACGCTCTCTCTCTCGCTATAGGACAATTGGGGACATTTAGCTTCGGGACCGGGTCCTGGTGGAGAGGACAATGATTTCTCTGTGGTGCCTTTGGAAGAGAGAGAGGGTTGCACCCCTTCTCGCACGGGCACAGAAACACACAGACACACACACACACATTCCCATGGATTCCCAGGGTTAGTTAGGAGCTGAATTGGAATCTGGGCCATGCAAGCATTCTGCATTCTCTCACCAAGCAGTGACTCCCCCCCCCCCCCCCCCGACCCCCCACCCCACACCCCACCCACACGTCACAAAGAGCACATTCCAGGCCCCCATCATGTCATACATGCGTCATGCTGGTAATACACGCAACGTGCACACACACACACACACACACACACACACACACACACACACACACACACACACACACACACACACACACACACACACACACACACACACACACACACACACACACACACACACACACACACACACACGCTGGGCACATTTCTTGTCAACCCACATGTATGTATGTATACCAGGGGTCTTCAACAGGGGGGCCGGGACCCCTAGGGGGTCCTCCGAGCTACTATATAGGGGGTCCGCCAAATCTTTGTGTGATAGGATTTAGTTTTTTACATTAACCACTTGAACCCTAGAATTCCTTTTCTGAGGGGAACATTGGCCAAAAATAGCAGATCTACAAGCTCTCAACGCCTCGCGCTGCGAGGCGTTGAGAGCATGTAGATCGGCTATTTTTGTCAAAGAGGCTATAGGTGTAGAGGGAAAAAATAGCAGACTAAGTAAAAAAAAACTTTAATCTGAAACACAATTTTATACAATATAGTAGGGGGTCCCTGCTTCGTCTCTCTCTCAGCTAGGGGGTCCTTGGCCTGAAAAGGTTGAAGACCCCTGATGTATACTATATCGTCTCTGTCGGTCGGAAACCTCATATGTCCAAATACTTTTCAGGATTCAAATAAAAAAAACATCAAAGGTAGCAGATCTACAAGCCCAAAACACGTTGCTTTGCGTCGCGTATCGAGCTTGTGGATCTGCTACTTTTGATGTTTTTGTGTGACGCTGTAATACGATCAAATAAGGGCATTAATTTATGAAAAAACATCAAAAGCTAGAATATGGAGATAAGAGGTTTTTCCCCCGACAGCGTTTGCCTCCTGTAGCAACCGCTCTGTCACTGTTTTGTACGCCGACGAACAGCCGTGTGTTGTGCACCTGTATACCCGACCGCGCACGCAACACAACACAACACGCTGCCTTCTCGCTTAGTGCATACATGCCCACACACACACACAGTCACACACACAGTCACACACACACACACACACACACACACACACACACACACACACACACACACACACACACACACACACACACACACACACACACACACACACACACACACGTTTGTATCTCTACACTTGTGAGGACCTCAAGCTTGTGTGAGCTTGTACTGTAGTGTATAGATTGGCTATTTTCGGTGCGTAACACCAGCACACAACTAAGTGTAAATCAGCCTTAACTCCAACCCTACAGCCCCTAAATCTAACATCTAAATGTCTAATCCTAATCTTAAACCCAATGTGAATATTTTCCTAATTGTGAGTCAAACAAAAAATATCAGTTTTAACCGTAAAACATCCATTTCTCCTGTGAGGATCATTGACATGGTCCTCACAATGTCTATTTCTCAAATTCTACTGTACCTGTGAAGACATGTGGACCTCACAAGTACAGTAATACAAGCGCGCGCACACACACACACACACACACACACACACACACACACACACACACACACACACACACACACACACACACACACACACACACACAGAGTTCTTTCCAACTGTCTGACACACACACTCGCCCCCCCCCCCCCCCCCTCCCAGATCTTGGGTTGTGATTGCTTTTTACTCTTTTCTAAGGGACAGGATATGGCGCGGTAGAGCACACTGTGGCCTCTCTGTCTCCTCTGTCCCTTCGTTCCGGAGGGAATAGCCATTGTTCCCATTGTTGTGCCGTTACCTGCCTACCTGCCGTCTGTCCCCGGGCGACGTTTAAAAGCCTCCCAGGTCGCTCTCAGGAAACCGCAAACCGCCACCGGTATCCCAAACGCTAAACCTCCCCACATCAACGCCCCTCTGGCATAAATATCACTTTTGTTGTTGCCGGAACGGAAGTGTTTTTTTGTGTTGTTGTTTTTTTTTTATCTTAAGCCGGTGTTCACTCCGTGTTGGCCTCTGGGGGAAAACAGGAGAGAGAGAGAAGCCAAACAACCGACACTTTGAGACAAACAACACACATTTGAGGGAAGGTAGTAAGGAAGGAAGGAAGGATGGATGGAAGGAAGCAGTGTTGATTTCGTCGACTAAAACTATGACGAAAAATGTTCGTCTACTACCTTTTTTCACTGACGAAAACTAAATATATTGACAATTTCGTCAACAAATTAAAACTAGACTAAAATGTTAGTGAGGGACTAGAGGAGAGCAGATCCAGTAGAACTAAAAGACAAGTCATTTTATGTTTGGTTGCGCTCGGGTGTTGCGCTCTGAAAATAGCAGATCTACAAGCTCACAACGCGTCGCGAGCTTGTAGATCGGCTATTTTCAACACGCAACCAAGTGTAAAATCATCCATTACGACGCCATCGAGGCACCGCCAAAATACATTTTAGTCGACTAAATCAACTGTAGATTTAGTCGACTAAAATCTTATGATATTTAGTCGACTGAAACTAGACTAACAGGAAAACATTTCAGATGACTAAAATATGACTAAAACTAAATGTAATTTGATTCAAAATCAACACTGGAAGGAAGGAAAAAAGGAAGCAAGGAGTGTGGTAAATAAACCTTTTGAGAGTGATGTGTTAGACCACTGGTTCTCAAAGTCAGGTCGGGGGACCGGCACCGGGGGTCCAAATATGGCCCGTTGCGGGTCTGTAACTGTGAGAGGTATGCAAAACGTACCCTTTATGGGTCCGTTGGGTTCGGGAAATGTGAGAAAGAAGCCGGGAAACGAGAGAGAGAGAAGCCAAACAACTGACACTTTGACACTAACAACACATATTTGAGGGAAGGTAGTAAAAAGGAGGGAGGAAAAGAAGGTTTTGTGTCGTGGTAAATAAGTTGTTGGAGAGTAGTATATAGAAACAAATATGGTCCCACAAATATGGTCTGTAACTCTGAGTGTACACAGATGGAACCAAACGGTCCGTTTTGGTTCTATTTTGTACTCTCTCAGAGGTAAATTAATACTGAGGATTTTTTGCAGGGTAGTTTTGGGTGCCAGAGATTAGACACAAAATGGTATCAAACGGGGAACTGTGGCCTAATCCGTATCAAACTGGGGGTCCTTGAAATTCAAAAGGTTGAGAATCATTTATATCGTCTCTGTCGGGTGGAAAACCTCATTATGTCCAAAACTGTAACTTTTCAGGATTCAAAGAAAAAAATGGAAAAAGCAGCAGATCTACAAGCTAAAAACGTGTCGCTTCACACCGCATTTCGAGCCGCATTTCGATCTTGTGGATCTGCTGCTTTTGATGCTTTTGTGCGACGCTGTAGTATGATCAAGTAAGGTATTCATTTGCCGGGAAAAAAACATAAAAAGTTAGAATATAATAGAGATAAGAGGTTTCTGCCCGACAGCAATGATATATAGACTATGGGGTTGGTACTGTATACTGCCAGGATTCTGTCTGACTGTTTTCTGTCTGCCTTTTCTTAACTTTCTGTATGATTACAGGTAGATAACACCCCCCCCCCACAACTCTCTGTATCCACTGACTGTCAGTTGGCTTAGAGCCACCCCCCTCTTGTCCCATCCAACACACACACACACACACACAACACATTTATAGCTATATCCTTGGACACGGACCATTCTCCATCTCTAAATCGTACATTTACACTCAGCACTGCATGTTCAGTTCCAACACCTGCCACACGTGCACGTACGCACGCACGCACGCACACACACACACACACACACACACACACACACACACACACACACACACACACACACACACACACACACACACACAGTGTCTTACACTGTAGTATGATCAAATAGGGCATTCATTTACGAAAAACAAATACAAAAAGTTTAAATATGGAGACTGTCGTACAATGGTGTCACTCACTAAAAAATAGCTGACGGAATATTGTTTGGCGAGCCACAGTTTGAATTAGGCCTGGAATTTGGTCATTTTAATGGGCAAAGGTCACATTTGGTGGTGTGGATCTTTTCAGAGTCATGGCCTCTGTGAAATTCCTGCCCTGGTTCGAATCACACGTCAAACCACCTAGGAATGTGGTGTATATCGGATTAGCACAAATGTACTGTATTTCCATGGTAACATGTTTTTTTGTTTAGGTTTTTTCTACTGTTCAGACTTGATAAAAACCAGTCTGGTTATAATCTGGATAGGACAAAAATCGGATTTAGGCGAACATAGCCTTATATACGCCACACACACAAACATCAGAAAACACGGGTGGGGGGGGGGACCCACAGCAATAGGATCAGAGAGATTCGAACTGCCGAACCCAATTTCTACTGTAAAATCTTCAGTGTTACTTTAACTTTTTGAATGTTGTACTTCCATGTACTGATGTTCTCATGTCTTACTAAATAAAGTACATCAATCAATCAAAACCCATTAAAGGTCAATTTGGCTCTATTTGTAAATCTTAGAGCTACAGCCTTGGAGTAAGAATCCCTTTGGTTCCTAACTACCTATATCATTTAGCTGGGGCCCAGGCCCACAGGTTAGGATTCGCTATGGTTAAGGCAAAATGTAGGACTTGTTGGTGGAGACTGGCCTCCACAGGTGTCTTTTCCATCTGTAGTCATCGGGGGGAGAAGCTGGAGGCAGTCCTGCCACTGTAGAGGCACTGTGACTGCGGCCAGACTTACTCACGTCTCTATTACATGTCTGAGAAGGAGTGAAAGAGGAAATCTGGACTTTTTACATGAATGGCTGAGGGCCAAGCTAAATCTCTTTAAACCAACAGCGGCCACATGTTCTCATTGGTATGCGGTAAAGTTTCATTGAGTGCTGATCTAAGTTCAGTTCTAGATGTTATCCACGGGCCATGTCAAATACACGCCGAAGACGAGCCTGATCACGGGTCTGCGAGCGGGGGCCCAGTAATGGATTTGAACAATCTCTAAGCTGGATCCAGTATCCTCCTGTCTCTGCCAGTCAACCCAAGTGAAGTCATAATAGAGCCTGAAACTCATCGAGTTTCAATAACTGTCGGATGCATGGTTCACTTTTAAGCCTGATGCATGCGTTCACACTGGCAGCGACAAAGCGACGGGCGACAAAGTCATGTTCAATGGAAGCCGGCGACACAAAGCCATACAACGTGACACCTGACACTTGTCACACTTTGCCGAAGTTGAAGCTGGACTCAACTTTGTTCAGCGCTTCAATGATGCAGTAACGCAGTCAATCAATCATTATGTTTTTGTTTCACCAATTCCACACCCCTTCTCTCTCTAAACACATGCTGCTGCGTTCTGTAAATGGAATAAAAAACCCATTCTTGCCAGTTAACCAGTTCTGTGTTATTTAGCCCTTACCCTTTTCATTTACGCAGTGTGGCTTGAGCAACACTTCCAACGGCCATTTGGCAGCAATTTAGCAATTAAACGAAAATATATTGAAACTGTAGAGACTGTAATCTTGCTCATGTGGGTTAAACAAATAATTGAGCAGTTAAAAAAAAAAGTCGTCTTAAATATCAACAAATTGACACTACGAAATTCCAATACATGTTTCATAATCGACTAAATCAATTAGTCTGATTAACCACTTAACATACTTACGTTGTACAATGGTGACATAAAAAAATTGTGAAAATATGTGTACAACACGTCGCTTTGTGAGCTTGTAGATATTCTATTTTTCCCTTTTTGAAATCGTCTCTGTCGGGTGGAAACCTCATATGTCCAAAACTGTACATTTTCAGGATTCAAATTCAAAAGTATCAAAAGTAGCAGATCTACAAGCTCAAAACGTGTCGGTTCACGCCGCGTTTCCAGCTTGCAGATCTGCTACTTTTGATACTTTTATATGACGCTGTAGGGCATTAATATCGCCCAGCCTTAGCAGCACTGTAGCTTTGTTGCAGCGTAAGTCATACTTAATCGCGCGCGGGTGTCGCACACCCACAGTAGGAGATGTACAAGTTGTTGTGACCTTGTAACCACTTTAGATGTCTTTGGCTATTCAAAAATAGCAGATATACAAGCTCATGAGCTATGAGCTTGTAGATCTGCTATTTTTGAAAAATAATCGTGAAAATGTGAGCAAATCTTTGAATATATATATATATAAATGTTTAACTCAAATGGTTTAAACCAGGACAAACGTCACTCTGCTGCAAAAAGAAATGTCACATTTCCAAAGAGGTGGCTTTTCAGGAACTGAGGGGAAAAAGGGGAAACTTATTTTCTTTGAATGCCTCCTTCCAAAAAGGGGCATCTGCACAGAAAACGTCTTGTAGAGAGAACATACATACGTACATATATATCAAATTCCTAAACATCAAAAGAGGCAGATCGACAAGCTCAAAACGCTTGTGAATGTGCTGCTTTTGTGTGACGCTGTAGTATGATCAAGTAGGGCGTTAATTTACCAAAAAAAAACACAAAAGGTTAAAACATGGAGATACAAGGTTTACGCCCCGACAGCGACGATATGTCACAGTAAGTGAGAACGGGGCCAAACTATATGTGCCACAAAGAGATGCAAGGTTCACGTGCACAACTATGCACTAAAGAATCCTCTTCCGCCTTCCAAAGCTGTGTCCTGCCCTCAACAGCTGCCTGTCAGGCCTGTCCACTTGTTGGAGGCAGTTGCATGTTGTGTAGCTCACGCTGTGTGTGTGTGTGCGTGTGTGTGTGTGTGTGTGTGTGTGTGTGTGTGTGTGTGTGTGTGTGTGTGTGTGTGTGTGTGTGTGTGTGTGTGTGTGTGTCCACTTGTTGGAGGCAGTTGCATGTTGTGTAGCTCAGACACTTCCTGTTCCATTACTGAAGTGCTTGACCTTTCACCCCCCTCCCCTCCGTCTCATGACAGGGTGTGTGTGTGTGTGTGGGAGGACAGGGAGCGGACATAGTAGTGTGTGTGTGTGTCTGTGTGTGTGTGTGTGTGTGTGTGTGTGTGTGTGTGTGTGTGTGTGTGTGAACGAGTCCCAGAGGGCATGGATATGTTTCCCATGACATGGCCTCAGACTAAACAGGCGTTCTCCCCACCCAGACATCCGCCTGTCACTCTCCCTTCTACCGCAGAGAGAGAGAGAGAGAGAGAGAGAGAGAGAGAGAGAGAGAGAGAGAGAGAGAGGGGAAACAGACAGAGACAGGGAGACATGGTGGTTTGCAGAGAGAGAGAGATCACAAAAACACGGGAAACACAGACAGACGCATCTCCCCTTTTCTGCCCCGTTCTCTATCTCGCTCCTTTTCTCTCCCCTGTCTCTCTCTCTCTCGGCTCTTTTGTGAGCGTCTCCTCCTCTCTCTCCGCGGCTCTCCTCCCCGGCGCACAGGTGAAAGACTTCTCCCTCGCCCTCTCTCTCTCTCTCTCTCCCTCGGCTCTTTGTGCCGTATGAATGAATGAGAGAGAAAAACAGCAAGAGAATAAGAGAGGGAGAGATAAAGAGAGAGCGCCTTCCGACACAAAGGGCAGGGTACTCCTCCCAGGAAGAGAGGATGAAAAACACGTCTTTTAGAGGCGGGAGGGAGGGGAGGAGAGCATTGTACCCTCCTTCCTGACTCATTGTGTGTGCGTGAGCATGTGTGCGTGTGTGTGTGTGTGTGTGTGTGTGCGTGCGCGCGTGCGTGCGTCTGTCTGTCTGTGTGATTGAGAGAAACCTGAATGCACCAAGCAACCGGTCCATTCAGATGCAGCCGGAGAAAAAAAAGCAAACACACTTTTAGGCCTCACCCTCCAATTCAACGTGCACCAAACACAAACGCACGCGCATACACACAACAAAAAACGTTTAGGCTCTCTTTAAGGCGGCGCCCAGGCATTGACTGCCGGTCTCATTGTGTACGAGATCTTCTTTCATCGTTGGCCTTAACTGTTTCAAAGAGCTAAGCGGAGAGGATCAGACGATGCTCAATCCCACTGACGTTACCAGTCATTGCTACTGTACAAAAAAAAAAGAGAGCGAGAGAGAGAGAGAGAAACACTGCCAAGGCGCGTCTCGGGCGGCTGTTGATATCCGCACCCTGCGGGCAGCGTTGGAGCTAGTTGCTTTCCACTTAAAGATCTATTACTCTAATGTTCCGTGCAGATAAGCCACCTTCAAAGACTCCGGAGCTTATCGCTCATTATTCCACTGTTTGTTCGGGGAAGAGTTTGCACCTGAGCGAACGAGAAAAGGGGATCGTCAGGGAGGGGGGAAAAAGAAAGAGGGACTATAGGTGAGATGGGAGACTTGAGGCTACGGTTCCTCCAGAGATAATGGAGCTTGAGAGTGTGCGTGTGCGTGTGCGTGTGTGTGTGTGTGTGTGTGTGTGCGTGTGCGTGTGTGTATTTGCGGTTGCACAGTGTGTGTGTGACCAGCGCGTCTGCATTTCAATGTACTTGCGTGCGTGGTTATGCTTGAGCGACAAGGCCCCCAAAAATGTTCCAATACACAAACAAACAATTTTTGAGGAAAAAGAATAATGCGGCCCCTCGCAGTGGAGACATATTGGAGACATCTGTCTCCTCAGACCTACACAGTGGTGGACAGTAACAAAGTACATTTACTTTACTACACTTTGCTTTGGTATTTGTATTTCTGGACAGTTATGGCACTCACTCCACTACATTTCAAAGTCAAATATAGTACTTTTGACTCCACTAAATTTCTAGGGAAAAAGTACATTATGAATTAACCATTTCAAATAAAAGTGAAAATAGTTTATCTACAAACATGTCGTGACACAACGCGTTGTGAGCTTGTAGATTGGCTACACTGCTACTGCAACACTATTATTAATATTTTTTTTACATTTCTGAAAAACCTTTAAATTGTTTTTTAAAATGTCAGAATTTTGATACAGCAATGCGTTGACATTAAAAAGAAAATGCCGTTTGTACTTTGAATACTTGAATACACCTTTCACTTTATTTTGTCTTATTATCCCCTTTTCGCCCCAATTCAGTCGTTATGCCGATTGATTCCTCCCCACTTGTCACTGCTGTTCCTATTGGGTCACCTGCCAGTGAGGAGCCCCTATCGGGAAGACTTAGATCCCCCCTTCCGAACTCCCCCTGCCCAAAACTCCCCGGTGAGGTGCCGCCCCCAGGCCTGTAATACTGTAGGAGTACGTGAAGTGACAAATATCGACCTCCCAGTCCAGCCCCTCCCTCCCCCGAACACGGGCCAATTATGTTCGCACTGTATAGACCAGTGGTAACCAACCTTTTCAAGCCCATGAGAACTTTTTATTCCAATGTGTAAGCCAAGATCTACCACTACTAACATGTTCCAAAAAAACAACAACCTCAAAGCTCAATCTATTTGCATACATCCACACAAAGGCTAGTAGTCTAAATAGGAATAAACACAATTTATAAAAATGCCGTCCGTTGCCTCCTCTCCCAATACACAAACCTGTTTGTGATCTACTGTGACAGCTTTGACGATCGACAGGTTGGTTACCACTGTAGACGCTTGACAAAGACGGATGCAACGCAGTGGATTCGAACCCCTAGAGGTCCGCGGTGGTGGCGGGCAGCTAGTTTTACCACTGCGAGCCACCGGGAACACCCAACTTTCACTTGTAGCTGAGTAACTGGGGTTGAGTACTTTGTCCACCACTGACTCAACCTACAGTACAGCCTATAGCAGGGGTCTTCAACGTTTTCAGGCCAAGGACCCCCTAGCTGAGAGAGAGATGAAGCAGGGACCCCCTCTATATCGTATAAAATTGTGTTTCAGATTCAACATTTTTCATTTACGTGGTCTGCTCTTTTTTTCCCTCTACACCTATACCTCTTATCACACAAAGATTATCACACAAATATTTGGCGGACCCCCTGTAGTAGCTCTGAGGACCCCCTAGGGGTCCCGGACCCCCTGTTGAAGACCTCTGGCCTATAGCTTAGTCTGACCGACACCTTTCACTTCAGTTTTCAAAATCCTAAGTGTGAAAGTTATATATTTCTTTGTTAAAATGAGCGTTTAAATAGCTCTATACTCCCATAGCAAGCATTAAACATGAAATGCATTTTCAGGTCGGGACTCGGGGGTATACCAATTTCATCCAATCAGGAGAGAGAACTCATACGGTACCTTTACATTATCCATTTTGTAGCTCAGAGAATGTAAAAGTGAAACCATAATGAGCCCATTATGGGTCAATTTGGTTACATTTGTACAGTCTCAGAGTTAAATCAACTGTGTAGGGAGCGGACACCTGATTGCTTGTCCCATCTGTCTTAAGTCTGAGAGGGTACGTTCACACACCAGGGTGGTCCGCGCCACAAAAGCCACCCCGGCGATTGGTAGGGTGTGCGCGAGGCGAGCGAGTGTTCTCTCCGAGCTTGGTGTGTGTGTGTGTGTGTGTGTCTCCGTACATAAACAGGGGTGTTATTCATATGATGTGGCTGGTTGTTTTGCTGCGCTAAATCACCATCCCTTGTCGAAAACGTCTCTCGGTTTTGAAAATCTGCTACAATGGGGCTAGGGGCACATTCACACCCACACCAATACACACACACCCACACACACATACTGCCTTTGATGGCAGAAGGTGATAGCAAGCATACATCAGTAGTTCTGGTGTCGGTGGGGAGGATGTTGATGAATCACATATTGTAACTACAGGACTGTGTAATGCCACGCTCCAGTTGAAAGTTAAAAAAAAAAAGAGAAAGAGACAGATTGAAAAAAAAAGAGACCAAGATAGAGAGAGAGAGAGAGAGAGAGAGGGAGGGAGAGGGAGGGAGGGAGAGGGGGCTATGGTTCAAGGTCAGGCTTAATGAATGGAAAGGTACCTCTGTTCTACATGCCCCCCCTCACACACACACACACACACACACACACACACAAGACGAGCTCATCACCATGGTAACCATATCAGCCCTTAAAAAGGAGTCAAATATCGAACACTTTGCCTTCCTGCACCCGCTCTCTGAGACACGCACTCACGCCCAAATGTGCACGTACACACATGCACACGCACACACACACACACACACACACACACACACACACACACACACGCATACGCACAAATACTATCAGAAGAACAGAATGTCTAGTTCAGTGCAGTGTTGATTTTGACAGCAAATTTTGGTTGCATGCTGAAAATAGCCGATCTACAAGCTCACGTCGTGCTGCGACGCGTTGTGAGCTTGTAGATCTGCTATTTTCAGAGCGCAACACCCAAGCACAACCAAACATAAAACGACTTGTCTTTTAGTTCTACTGGATCTCTTCTCCACTAGTCCCTCCCTAACATTTTAGTCTAGTTTTTATTTATTGACGAAATTGTCAATATATTTAGTTTTATAGTTTTAGTCATCATAGCCTAGTTTTTATTTAGTTATTATTTAGTTTTCGTCAGTGAAAAAAGGTAGTCGACGAACATTTTTCGTCATAGTTTTAGTCGACGAAATCAACACTGGTTCAGTGATTCTCAACCATTTTAGTTTCACAGACCCCCAGTTTGATATTGTTGCTGTAACCTCTTATCTCCATATTATAACTTTTCGTGTTTTCTTTCGTAAATTAACGCCCTACTTGATCATACTGCAGCGTTACACAAAAGCATCAAATGTAGCAGAGCTTGTAGATCTGCTACTTTTGGATTTGAATCCTGAAAGGTCAATTGTTTTGGACATAATGAGGGTTCCACCCGACAGAGACAAAACCAGTGGTGGGAAGTAACTAAGTAAAATGTACTCAAGTACTTTTTCCACCACTGGACAAAACATTCTACAGCAGGGATCTTCAACGTTTTCAGGCCAAGGACCCCCTAGCTGAGAGAAAGAGATGAAGCAGGGACCCCCTCTATAGGGCATAAAATTGTGTTTCAGATTATACTTTTTTTTGTTTACTTGGTCTGCTCTTTTTTCCCTCTACACCTATACCTCTGTGCCAAAAATAGCCGATCTACAAGCCCACAACGCCTCGCAGCGCGAGGCGTTGTGGGCTTGTAGATCGGCTATTTTTGGCTAAAGTTCTCCTCAGAAAAGCGATGCTAGGGTTCAAGAGGTTAAGGTAAAAAGAAAAATCATATCACACAAAGATTTGGCGGACCCCCTGTAGTAACTCTGAGGACCCCCTAGGGGTCCCGGACCCCCTGTTGAAGACCCCTGTTCTACAGAGAAAGAGTGGGAAAAATGTCTTTTATATCGTCTTCTTTTTTCTTTTTCTTTGTTGCTGCGAACGCTCTGCCTCCGAGTTCACACACACGCTACTGTGTATAAACATACAGGATGACAAGCACGCACACCAAACTCTAATTCTTCTCCTGGGGAATGGAGAAGAAGAAGAGATTACTGCCGTTTTACTCTGTCCATATACACCGCGGGACATTCAGAGAGGGAGAGACAGAGAGAGACAGAATGAAAGAAAGAAAGAACGAACGAGAGAGAATGTGGGAGGGAGGGAGGGATAAAAGGACAGCAGTTAACCCATTAAGACCTATTAAGGCCTATTCTACATAATGTTGTGTAAATCACAGTTTTCTGAAAAACGCACGTTGCTATATCGGTGGTGCTCAAACTTTTCTGTGTCAAGGAACCCCAAAATTATATTTAATTGACCGGGGACTCGCATCACGAAATATTTTGTATCCCCAGAAGCAAAGATTTGAGTTATTCAAGTTTCTTTTCTCCAATATAGCAGATTGTGACACGCTATGAGCTTGTATATCTGCTATTTTTGAACAGCCAAAGTATAAAATAATGGTTATAGAGGTTCAAAATGCTCTCCCGGTTTCAATGGGTTAAGCAGCAGCTCAGTTGAGTGTGTTCGCTGAAGGATGTACACGGGTTCCCCCATGTCTGTGTCCCTCAGTGCCCTAATAGATCTGAAACAGATCTGAGACTGTTCGGGGGTCTTTAGTCCGTCATTCAGCGGCACACAGGAGATCTGAGGGGAACGAGATGAGATGGGCCCGGTGTGTGCCTCTGCCCCGGGTGAGAGATGTGATGCGGTCCGTCCCCCCCCTGGGGGTGGGGGGGGCGGAGGCTGGGTCGGGGCCGTTCAATTGACGCCACGATGGCCGAGATAGCGCAGGATGGATGGATGTACTACTGAGCTATAGAAACATTCTGTCTGACGAGTGGTCATTATAGCCGATTTACAAGCACGGTCTACACGAATACATCAAGGGTTCCCAAACTTTTCAGGTCGCGGAACCCCCCCCCCAAAACAATCATATTTGATTATTTTGGGCTCCTTACTTGAGTACCCCCACCCCCACCCTGACAAGCACTTGGATGAATTGCAGACATTACATTTAGTTTACTCGGTTCCACAGATACATATTGTGGAAAAAAGCCGATCTACAAGCTCACGACGCCTCGGACTGACAATTTGGCCAATTTGGTGTTAAAAAGGTCTTATAAGTCTGTAAATTGTAACTTTAGAAAATGTGCAGATAACCTGTATATACCTTTACTGTATGTTTACCGTTGAGTGAGAAAACAATGTTGAACATTACGCTAATCATCTGGGGACCCCCCAAAAATCATATGGGAGCCCCAGTTTGGGAACCACTGAATTACATGATGTACTACGCGTTGTGATAGAATGTCTTGTAAGTTTGTATGCAATTTTGAAATATAATAAGACAAAAAGGGGAAAAAGAAAAAAAACATTCCCCCCTCCCCACCAAAACTGCACCCCTAAATGGCACAGGTTGTGCAGGAACTAGCATACAGCCTTACAGTACATCCCATGATTCCAAACGCAAAATACTCATTTATCTCTCATTTCAAGTCTGCATCTGTACGTCTGTCTGTCTGTGTCTGTATATCTCTCATCTATAATATAATATCCAAGTTGGAAAGAGGCTTTATACACACGCACACACTCGCCCACACGCCCATTCCCGTTCCCGTGTGTGATGTGGTGAGAGCGTGGCCCACCACATCTGCAGACCTCACTGCTAAACAATAGGGGTGTGAAAATGAGGGACAGGCACCTCACCACACACACACCGCAGCCACCCATAAATGGAACAAATATTATACCACACACACACACACACACACACACACTTGGACACAGATACAGTACATGAAGGCAAAGGCACACACGCACAGGCTTGGACACAGATACACACACATACAAAGACACTCGCGCGCACACGCACACGCGCACACGCACACACACACACACACACACACACACACACACACACACACACACACACACACACACACACACACGAAGTGCCTGTAAAAAAAGGGGGGGGGGGGCAAAAACCACAATTCTAATTGTGAAACTCATACGCTCTTGCCTTTTTCTCGCATTTCTCTTTTTTCTCTCCGTTATACATTTTTTCGGGGGCCGTTTATTTGCGCTGAAAATATCTGCACGTCACTGGCCAACCGAGCCGGCCCTCCCGACACAATGCACATGTGGTAGTCATCAATCATAATTATCGTGGTTTAAAAAAGCCACAGCTGTTATTTGATTTTAACCCTTTAAGACCTGGAACGCATCTGTGTCACTTCTTGGTTTGAGCTAAAAAAGCATTATTTTACACTTTGGCTATTTTAGAAAAATCTTGAAAATATGTGCAAATCTTTTAATATATAAGCAAAATTGTTTAACTCGAATCTTTGCTTCCGGGGGTCCCTGGAACATGTATTTTTAGATGGGGGTCCGCGGCCAAATACACGTCATTTTGGGGGTCCTTGACATGGAGAAAAGAACCACTGATATTATGGCGACATAAGTTTTTTCAAAAAACTGTTCAATCCCCCAGAAGCAAAGATTTGAGTTACAAATGTTGGCTTTTGTAACTCAAATCTCAAGATTTGCAAAAAAAAATAAGTTTTTTTCAAAAATAGCAGATCTACAAGCTCGTAGCGCGGCACTATGAGCTTGTAGATCTGCTATTTTTGAATAGCCAAAGTGTAAAATAATGCTTTTTTAGCTCAAACGAAGAAGTGACACAGATGCGTTCCAGGTCTTAAAGGGTTAAAAACAAGCCATAAGCGCAGAGGGCCGTTCCAACGATACGTCAGGTTGTCAGCGGAGGCCTTGGCCTGCAGACCAGAGAGACGTCTCCGTCTCCGTCCCCCTCTGCTCCCGCTCCCCGACCAGCTTGTTGGAGGAGCTGCACAGCCAGGCCGAGCCGAGCCGAGCCGAGCCAGTGATGGAAGACGTACACACTAACTAAAGTATCAAAAGTAGTGGTGGGAAAAGTACTCAAGTGTTTAACTTAAGTAAAAGTATCAATACTGCAATGTAGAAGTACTCCGTTACAAGTAAAAGTCTGGAATTCAAAATTGACTTGAGTAAAAGTACAAAGGTATTGGTATCAAAATGTACTTAAAGTACCAAAAGTAAAAGTACTAAAATGTTTGAAAATAGCAGATCTACAAGCTCACTTGTGAGCTTGTAGATCTGTTATTTTCAAATAGCCTAGGTATAGGCTAAAGTGGTTAATTTATGTTTCATAATATAATAAAATAGTAATTCATATCTGCAAAGTAACTACTAACTAAAGTTTTCAAATAATTGTATTGGAATAAAAGTACATTATTTGCCTCTGAGATGTAGTGGAGTAGAAGTAAAAGTATAGACACTTGGAAACACCCCAGTAAAGTAAAAGTACCTCAAAATTGTACTTAAGTACTGTACACCTTTTTACACCACTGATCAAAAGTAGCAGATCTACAAGCTCGAAACGCGGCGACGCATTTTGAGCTTGTCGATCTGCTATTTTGGAATTTGAATCCTGTAAAGCAACAGTTTTGGACAGATGAGGTTTCCACCCGACAGAGAGACGGATTCATTCAAACTTTTTTTAGGTATCAATGCCACAATGTAGACATACTCTGTTACAAGTAAAAGTAAAAAACGGCTATTTCCTGCGAAAGCTTTCCCCACAATAACAGAAAAAAGAAAATACACTAGCATAGAGCCCTGAGGGAAGCTCAACCAGTACTTGAGTACACGTACTTAGTTACTTTCCACAAACAGGGCTGAGCTGCATTCAACCTTTTCCCCATGACTCATTATACTGTAGTACATCTTTATTTTTAAACACTTTCTCTCCTCTCTCTCTCTCTCGCTCTCCTCCATGGCTGTGTGTTTATTCTGCCCTGAGTCAGGCCGCTGTTATGGACTTCACACAACGCTTGTTTACGGTTTCCTCTAATCAGGACCAGATAACGAACCAAAAGAACCGTTATGTACGTACGTCCATGTTGTCCACATGGCTCCTTTTGGAGCTGGGTGGCGCGTGTGGACGTGTGCCTGCGTTTCTAGCACTTTAAATAGCTCTCTCTGTAACTGTTCACATGCACATTTTTTTTCTTTCCCCGCGCAGTCCAGGTACACACAGAGTACTCCCTGAAAACAATTAAGTCTCGGCGTGCGTGGCGTGTGCACGTGCTAAGCACAGCCCTCTCAGACCCAAAGTCGGACCAAGCTCGTCCGTGGAGTTTGTGATTGTCAGGTGGTTTGGATCGAATCGGCTGGTTTCCCCTGTTCCTGCTATAGAGCGATGTGATCCCTGCCATGCTTTTTTTTCCTCCAGCTCATCGCCATGGTAACCATGTCATCGCTTACATTTTTTTCCCCTTTTTCCAGAGGCTTAAGCAAACTGCATTAAAATGCACTGATGGCCCAGTTGTACCCATCCACACGTTTATTCCCTAGAGAGCTGCACACACACAGACAGGGTGGACTGATTAAAAACAAAACATTTAAAGAGAGTGGTTTCATGGCAGCTGGGAACTTTTCATCACGGGCACACTAGTGAGTGAAGGGTCCAACACGTGAAAGAAAAACATCTAACGTCAGTTCTATAGCAGTGGTTTTTCAACCTCTTCTTTCATATCAAGGTCCATTATTTATTCGCCATTTGAGCCACGGACCACCGTTTGATGAGATTTAGACTCTCAGATCCAAATGTTTGAATATTTCTTTGTCGTTGGATGAGATTTTGTCCACAATTCCATGCTGTATTGATGTTACTTGGTACCATTAGGAGAGATAACAGGCAAACGCTGATCAAAATAACAATAACTTAATTAAGTAATGCAGATGCTTAACAAAAATTTAACTCTCGAGAGCGTAAAATGAAACCAAATGGACCCGTAAGGGTCCATTTGGTTTCATTTGACCCTCTCAAGAGTTAAAGATCTATAAGGGTCCATTTGGTTACCAACTCTCCACCATTTAGCTGGGGACCACCTGGAACCACCCTCAAGGACCACTGGTGGTCCCCGGACCACTGGTTGACAACCACTGGTCTAATAGTATAGGCACAGGCATCCTAAGGGCACACTGATGATTCATTGGCCTGAAGCTACCTCCCAATCAGAGCCCACCCGCCCCCCGCCCCCCCCAGACCTATACTCTCACAAGTCTTGCTAATAGAGCACATCTCCTGGACGTCAGGCTGGCTGACAGACCTGACAGTTCTCCCGCTATGTGCTCCCGGGGTCCGGGAGAAGAAGAAGACAAGGAGGAAGGCACATGGCTTTCCCTGTGTGTGTGTGTGTGTGTGTGTGTGTGTGTATAAAAGCATTGACAGTTGGACACGACCCAAGCCCCCATCAGTGTTATAACAGTGTGTCCTTGTGTACTCCCCACGGCGCGGCGCTGGCTTTCCACAACACTGCAAAAACATGACATGTTCCCCCCCTCTCTTTCTTTCTTTCTTGATGATGGTTTCCTGGGTTTGTAGTGGAATCGAAGTCCTGTCATGTAAGTGTTTCTTTTTCCAAATTACCCCATCAAAGCAGGGGCCCTAGTCAGAGTGTAGATAAGTGTCTGGGGAAAAAGATCCATCCATCCCAGCCCCAGCCCCGCCACCCCTCCGCTATAGCGCTCTGCAGCCAGGCTGGCTCGACAAACAAACATCCAGTGTGTCAAAACTCCCAACTGAGAAGGGCTTCTGAGACCACAGTTTACACTCGCTAGCCCGGTGGTCTGGCTTTATGAGCAATGGTTAGTGTCATTCACACACACAGACACACACACACACACACACACACACACACACACACACACACACACACACACACACACACACACACACACACACTTAGACAACAAACACGCATACTCATGCATGCATTCATGCTCTCACAGACATACGCATGCGAAGAGTATGTACATACGGACGCATTTGTGCACGCACGCACAGAAAACCTTGGCCCTTTAAGATGAAATCTTGGATCCCGAAGGCTTTGAAAGTTAAGACGGGGTGAGGTAACACCTCCTTGCTTTCATTCTGTTTATCAAAGAGCTGACCTTACATGACTGGGGCCATGAGGTCAGATATGTTTTCTACAAGGCTATGAGGCTGACACATACTATTACAAACGTTAAAAGGCAGTGTGAGTGTGTGTGTGTGTGTGTGTGTGTGTGTGTGTGTGTCCGTCTATCTGTCCATGCCAGTGTGTGTGTGTGTGTGTGTGTGTGTGGTGCATCCTGCACCTCTCCCTATGACCGCAACCCAGCTGTGTCAACACTCAAGCCCTCCACACACCCTCTCATGTCAGACTGTGTGCCAGAGAGGCAGAAAGAAATGGAGTGTGTCTATGTTATAGCCCTGAACAAAGAGCAAAGTAGATGGTCCCCTGAGAAACCTGAGAGACAGAGAGACACAGAGACAGGGAGAGAGAGAGAGAGAGAGAGAGTAGAAGACCGAATGATTATGAGACAGAGAGAGAGAGAGACAAAGATATGGAGGGGGGGGGATTGGAGGTCAGGTCTGAGTGAAGGTAGGGGAGACACATCTGGAAAAGAGAAGGAATCAGTGGGATGAGGAGGAAATTACAGCTGCCCAACAATGATTCATTGGGGAAAATTCTATTCTCTGTCTCCCGTTCCATTCTCTCCTCCACCTCTCTTCCCCTCGCCTCCAACTCTTCTATACCTAAAGCACTCCCCCCCTCCCCCAAAGGAAAAAAGACTTCCGTACTCCCTGCTCGTGTTGACTGGTCACCGAGAGAAAAATGATTTCTAATCAGATGTAATATCACTTGTTGTTTCGGCGAAGCATCAAAGACCACGTTTTCTTTTAAAGATATACACTGATTGATGTTCTAACACTGACGTTCTCCCCACCCTCTCTCTCTCTCTCTCTCTCTCTCTCTCTCTCTCTCTCTCTAGCGATTTGAGCATGAACAACATCAGCGAGATCCAGCCCAGAGCCTTCCACAGGCTGCACCTGCTATCGGAACTGTGAGTATTGAATCTTTCAACTCGCACTCAATTTATGAACGCCCAGCACCGCCGCTGCTCTCATGCATGACAAGAGGCAGTCAATCTCTGCACCGGCAAATATCTGTTGGGCCTCAGTGACGGGGATTGATGGCCTCTGCTCTGGCTCTGATCTCTCCTCCCGAGAAAGGTCCTCTCGCAAAAACAGTATAATGTGCCGAGCCGATCCAGGGACGGCTTTTGCGAAGAAGAAGGAGGGCGGTTGCAGGGAACCCGATATTCACACAGAGATGTGGATATGGGGTCCTCGGTGTGTGTGTGTGTAAAGAGGCAGGTTCCTCTGCTCGGAGTCCAAAACCGCCGGAGCTCTTAGCCTCTCCCCTGGACATTGTTTCAACTGGACAGCTCTGCAGGAGCCGCGCAAAAACACACAAGACACATGGTCCCGGCCAACACAAACACACACACACACACACACACACGCAATATATAGGAGAACTTGAGGACAGGGCTGGGGAACATCAGGGAGGCAAAGATTGATACGATGCTTGTTTTTGAGCAATAAGGGGGTCGGGGGCTGATGCTTCTCAGAGCACAGATGCATCAAACGAAAACGTCAAAACCCGGGGATAAACTGAGCTCTATAACTTATAGTCGAGTTACAGCTTATCTAATACATCAGCTATAGCTGTTCATCACTATGGGGCTGACCTGACCTGCTCTTTATGGATTGGACACTCACCAGAAAAAGTCTGGGGTTGGAAAAAAGGGCCTGCCCCGCACAGACACTCCCTGAGGATGCGTGTGCATTTTGTGTATGTGCGTGCATGCGTGAGACGATTGATGTGTATGTATGCAGTCACATGTGTCTATGTCAGCCAGCACCTCTTCATTTACTACTAAAGTCAGGCAGTCGGCCATAAAGTGTGTGTGTGTGTGTGTGTGTGTGTGTGTGTGTGTGTGTGTGTGTGTGTGTGTGTGTGTGTGCATATTTTGTGAGTGTGTGTGTGTGTGTGCCTGCCCAACTCCTACACGCTGGGGTGTTTGATCAGCCATGTTTCTTTTGCTAATGCTCACAGCTGCAGCCTGTGAGGCATGAGCTAATGGTGATGAAAGTAAAATGCAGGGCCTGGATAACAGAACGGTTGACTTTGAGTCACAGTCAAACTGGAGCTGACCTCGTGTCAAGAAGAGTGGCGGTGCCATGACTCTTGATCGCCACAACTTAAGACTCATGAAGAATAATGAAATTACTCGATTTCTTTTTGGCTCGGGAAATTAGGTTGGATTTTGAGTTTAGTAACTTAATTTATCTTAAGTTCAGCTGTAGCAGGAGGCCAATAGAAATAGCTCATGGTTTAATGGCAGTCCCTCAGGGCTGGTGTCTATTCTGTTTTCCGTTATTGTGTGGGAAAGCCGATCGGCAAGCGTACAACACGTCGCAGTTGTAATCTTGTCGATCTGATATTTTCTGCGGAAGCTTTCCCCACAATATGGATTCTGGGATTTAAGTGGTTAGCCCTGGCGTCCCTACTGTATATTGGGCATGTCGTTATTGCCGTTCATTCTCAAAAGCAGCTTAAGCCTGCATGCTTAATTCCTAGTCATCGTATGGCGGTGTAGTGCAATGCAAATAGCAGATCTACAAGCTCCCAACGCACCGCGATGCGTTGTGTTGTGAGCTTGTAGATCGGCTACTTTCGCCATATATTACGTGGTTAAACACAAGTGTATACAACATGCATTTGGAGGCGTGACTTGGACCGGGCTTGTGTTTTTTAGTTTTTGTGATCAACCAGAGACAAGTCCACTCTATAGCTTGGCTCCAGCACCCCAGAAGTTTATAGCCCCACCGATCTCTGTCTTTCTGCATCTCCCTGGCGTCCAACATCTTTATGGACAGGTTCTATTTCTTTGTAACTCATCCAAGGAGGATGTTCCTGCTATAAAGCTGTAAGTTTTTATGGCCTGCTGATCGTTTCTGGAGACACGCTGAGAGGACAAATGATGTTCCAAGGCAGGGAAAAAAAGGCACTGATCTCCCTTTATCAAGAAGGTTTAGAATGAGTGGGAGCGTGCCAGGTTATGGTAAATGCATCATAATCACTTAAAAAAAAAAACGTATAGAGCTTTAGGAAAATAAACCAAGGCTCTAAAGGCAAACATGCATGTTTGAGACAGAGAGAGTTTGATGTGGGTCTACAGTAGTGCTGGTTGGTAGCGCCGAGAAAAAGCAAAGGGCCAGGCAAGTTGTAACTGGTAGAGTGATAAAGTGTTTGATGTTAGGTTCTACCTGTCTGCCTCCCTCCTTCTCTCTCCACTCACCTTCCCTCTCAATTCTCTCAACCCCCCCCCCCCCTCGTTTCTCCAGGCTACGTCAAGCAAGACTCACTTCCTTTGATCGCTTGTCCATTTATTTTCCCTCTTCCACACACGCGTACGCACCAAAATAGCATTTGGGTGTAGCAATCACTGCAGTCAACTGTCATTTGAAGGATTTCTTATTTCGCGTGCACGAGACAGAGCAGCAGTACATACAACCAACATTTCTATTACAGTTTTATTAAGCGTGGCGCACGTACTGTATTCTGCGCAGTAAAAATCCACACTCCCCCAGTTTGCGCAAAAGGGATAATCGAAGAAGGCGGGATCTTTATCACCCTGAAGGGGTTTATATCTCAATAATGACCCAACGATTATACCGGTTATCACACAGCTACTTGATACATAAATTATTGATTTGATTGATTTTAAAAGCGTTCCATTGCTTACTGTAATGAAAGCAGTCTAGTAGTCCATTGATTTATGTCAGGTGGGTCAAGACTAGAGTAATACGATCGGCTCTGAAAACACAGCTGGAAGTGTTGATCAAATATGAATCAGATTGATACTGTATGAGCCAGGCGCCCTGACCAATCAGAATAAAGCATTCAACCAAGCCGCGTAATAATGTGTGCTATAGTCCATTGGTTCTCAACCCCACCCCCCCAGGGGTCCTGGGGGGGGGTTTCCAGGGGGTCCATACAGTGCTGTACAGTCCAATACAGCACCACAATCATTTTAACCATTTATATGTTCTGCTATTCAAAAATCACACCTGTGTGAAGGTAGCGGCGCCTTTGATACATTTTGTCATCAATAAGTGTTTATAATGTGTTTATAGCCACGTGTCACGTGAAGCTTGACCAATCACTTTGTTGACGTGTCTGACCAATCAGAACGTTGACGCAAAAGCCGGGTATAGAGGGCTAATATCCTAGGGCTAATAATATCCGAGGGCTAATAGCGCCGCTAAAAATAGCAGATCTACTGTATAAGCACGCAACACGGTACGTATGGTAAGTGCTTGTACATCTGCTATTTTAGTTTTTTTTTCAGATGGGGGTACGCGGCCAAATATATATCAATTTTGAGGTCCTTGACATGAAAAAGTTTGAGAAGCACTGTGTTAGTCGTCACGCATTTCTCTCATCCCTTTCTTAAGCCTCAGATTGTACAGCTTCGGCGTGCAGAGAGCGGTTAATGCCTTTGAACTTCAAACAAGGCGACTGAATTAACTCTTAAAAGGCAGGTACCAAATCTCGGCAGGCTAAACTCCCTCCTTTGATACGCAACAGCAGCATTATAACCGATAATTGATAATAAAGACGTAAGTGTTCTTCACCCCTCCCCTCCAGCTCTCCGTTTCTCTCTGCATTATTACACCACTCTCCCTCTCTCTCTCTCTCTCTCTCTCCTTCTCAGCCCATTGATCTCAGATCCCTCTCATTAAGTCTCCATTTACGGCTTTGATCAGCGTGGGCCGACTAACTAAACACAAATACGCACAAACCCCCGGCAAGCACACTGTCAGTCAGTCAGACAGCGCGGAGACACTGTGCAGAGTGGTGAAAGGGAGAGGGGAGGAGAAATGGGTGGCGGAGAGGGGGGGGGCGGTGAGGTAGACAAGGTGTCTGTTGATTAATGAGAGGGCAGTAACGCAATGCCCGGTACTCAGGTACAGAGCACTGTTCGCCTGACTACTTATCTCATCTGAAATATCAAAGCCCCCCGAAAACTCACTCCGATATCAAAGATGAACTGTACTGTATACTGTCTATTACATGGTGTAGAGTCTTACAGCTCGGAACTAGCAAAACGCCGAAGGGCGTGGTTGCTTGTCACCCTATCACCCGGCCTAACCCCCCCGTACCCCCCCACCCCAAGCCCTTCCTGCAAAACACGCGTTTTTACAAGGCGTCAGTGCTTTTCCAAACCATCATCAATATCAAAGTCCGTGTACCTCGTACCTCCGGAGCTCACGTTTCAAAAAAAGACGTCTGTCTTTCTTGCCCCCCCCCCCCCGCCCCCCTCTGGCGCTCGCTCCTTCACCGCTCACCACCGCTACATCCCGCGGAGGAAGGTTATCTCATCATTATCCACAGCCATCACTCACCCCCGTAAACACAAGAGTTGCAGTTCAGAGACCTTTCAAACGTGACCTGAAGGAGGAGGGAGGAGGCACGGACATCTCACTCCATCTTTCAAAGGGTTTATATATCTGTGCTGCATCTATACCGCCACCCCCCCCCCCCTTTTGATGCGCGTCAGCTGGAAGCTTAACTTCAGCTTACGTAAAGTGCATGGGCCGAGGGGTCAAGTTCTCTTGGTTGAACGGGGGCGGGGGGGCCTTATCGTCCCAACAATATCCACCACGTCTGGAATATGCAGCATGAGATAAGAGGTTCTTCTCCCCAACACGGTGACTGAGAAGAACTCTATCTGGCACTCTCTCTGACACGCAAAATAAGACCGGGGGAAGGATAAATAGAGAAAGAGGATACACAGAGGTGAGCCTGAAGCCAGCGCTAACCCTGCTCCTCTTCCTTCTTTTTCTGCGATAAGATTGTCTGCTGATATAGGCCAAGCCGATGACGTAATAGGTGAGGGTTTTAGCGGGTCACATTATTGGCTGTCCTGGTAAGCCAGGTGCACAGCACAGCTGGAACTGTCTGGACCCATTAAGGAATGATGCTCTTCTATACTGTGTGCTGCCTGCCAGCATTTCATTTCCTTTCTCTTGGTCTCCATCTGTATGTGAGCATCTCTTACACCCCCCCCCCTCTCTCTCTCTCCCTCTCCCTCTCTCTCTTACACACACACCTTTGAGGATGTCTATATATTACTCCAGTAATTTCAAAGGTTAACACCAGGTTAAGTAGTTGACCTTTGGGGAGGACCTCTGAGGGGACTAGTGGGTTAGCATTTCTATTGATGGACTGAGGGTGACAAAGGTTGCTCACACACACACACACACACACACACACACACACACACATGAATGCACGTGCATGCACACACACACACACACACACACACACACACACACACACACACACACACACACACACACACACACACACACACACACACACACACACACACAGACACATAGGCGCGCATGCAAGGACGCACACGCACGCAAGGACGCACACGCACGCACGCACACACACACACACAGAGAAATCCCCTCCGTCTGATAAGACCCCTGTTTCTTCTAGTCTTCTTTCATCATGGGCCTAATCAGCAGTAGAAAGACCAACACACATCAACATGTGTCCTGGCCCTCCTCCTCCTATACCAACCACCATAACCCTGTATCTCTCTCTACCTGAGAGATGCTATCCCCCCACACACAAACGTGGCGTTCTTCTAGCTTCTCTTCTCTTGCCTCTCTTTTGTTTATTAGTCCAGGGCAATGAGACATGGTGATACATGGAGTAATCAGCAGCTGACATGCTTCACTAAAGCCCTCATTCTCCACGCACGGCGAGGTGGCCTCACCTCCGTTACCGACACCACGCCCGTCTCCCGTCTCTCTGGCTCCCCCCGGCACGCTTTCAAAAACTCAAGTGGGCCCTCTGTTATTTCACCCATGAGTCAACTCAATAGAGGCCGGAGTTATGTCGGGAGTTTGTCATTTATATTTAGACCCGAGAGAATCCCGACGGGGCGATTTTTTTAAACCGTCCTCCTCCAAGTCAATTTGGGGAAGCGTTTTTTTGGAACCGCTGCTTGTCAAGAGCGAGGCGCCGTTCACAGGAATGAGATTGATGTGGAAAGACTCGGAGGTTGAGTGCGGAACATTCACTCATACAGTATGTACACACATTCACACACACGCACATAAATACACAGAGACACTGATATCATGGAAATATTGGGTCAGTGGCAACTGTTGGTGTTCTACTGATGCCTATCAAGGACGTCTGAACGTTTCTTTTCCTCCTTTTATTTTTTCTCCTCAATACACGCTCCTCCATCTTCGCTTTCGACATAATTATCCTTTTGACAAACAAAGCCCGCAAGATACATGATTCTGCTCTGATGCCGTTTTGGCTCTAATGGTGCAACTAATAGAGAAAGGCTGGTTGGCAGTAGGATATGCAGATCGTACCGTGGCCTTAACTACACTGTTTGTTTTCTAAAACTCTAAATTATTGGCCCTTCTATTTCCCCCCACAGAAAAGGCATTTATTTTTCTTTAGCGCTACCTGTATCTATTTTCCGTCCCGTGCATCTGTAACTAATCATTGGATTTGAATTTTAAAAAGAAGGCACTTGAGGGTCTTTGCAGAAGGAGGCTTAGATCTATTTTACTGGTGTCAGGACCTCAGCAAGGCCTATTGAAACTGTTACCTCTGGAAAAGTAGCTCTTGAAACGGTCCCCAGTGTCTAGCTTGCGCAATAGCGGAAACTGAATTTGTATTGAAGTAGCAGGCATATCATCCTCGGAGGGGCAACAAATGGGCTTTATGCAGGCCTACTTATGAGTGAAAGTCGGAGGCATCTTTGAAATAGTTTAGGCCTTATCACATGCTCAGATCCCGCAAAACACCAGATCTTTTAAGCCCTCTCGTTATTTTGGAGTAAAAAAAACATAAATACGGGGATTTGTGGGGCCAAAGTACGGCAGTCAATACCGAGCAATTCCTGAGTCATCTGTGTCTTCCATCTTCAGTGAAATCTATATTGAGACATCATGTGGTGTGCAGTCAACGTCTGTTTGACTGCGTTTTGACTGTGGTTTGAGAACCATGACTAAATGGCCTCACAATGGCTTGGACGATGATCAAATCAGTTTATATTCTACTCTCTACATGTGTGCGTGCGTGTGCGTGTGTGTGTGTGTGTGTGTGTGTGCGCGCGTGTGTGAGTGTTTCTATATACGAGTTTGTTGCGAGATACTGTAGATACAAGCTCTATAAGACTTCTAAACCGGGCTGTAGTGTGAGATTTGGCAGGCGCGGTTGGGGTTGAGTGGTCCACCACCGCACACAGTAATAAGAGCGAGACATGTTGACATGAGTATCAGATGTCAGAGGCAGCCCGCTGGGAGCCCATAGTCCTTGGCCATCTGGGTGATAGTGGGTTGGCAAGCCCATGAAGGCCCTTTTATAAAGATATGCTGGCAGCCTGGCACTGATGTAAGCGCTCAGCGTGAGGTACGGGCTGCTTAGCGCGCGGCTGACATGCCAGACACGTGTCACCTTAGTTGTTCGGCGGGTGTCGCGCATTGCAGAGCTTGTAGATCTGCTATTTTCGGCGCGTGACACCGGCAATGCGACTAGTGTTAAGTGTAAACCAGGCTGTAGAAGACTAGTGTTTAATTGCTTGCTCAGGGTGGGATGTCGGGTCTCTTCTCTACATGTAAAGTGTCTTGAGACAACTTGTTGTGATTTGACACTTTAATAAAATTGAATTGAATTGAATAGTGTGCAGCAATGGTTCTCAAACTTTTACTTTTCAAGGTCTCCCCCCTTAACTCTGACAGTATGCAAATGAAACCAACATTTGGTTCCTTGCGTATACTGTTAGAGTCAGAGATTTGTAAGGGTCAATTTAGACCCTCCTAAAGGAACCCAGAGAGTCCCTGGAATCCACTATGAGAACCACTGCTATTACAGGGATATGAATGAGCTGATTTCCACGGTGTGTAGGTGTGCACTATGAAAGAGTGGGTATTATGTGCATGAAGGTGTGTGTGTGTGTGTGTGTGTGTGTGTGTGTGTGTGTGTGTGTGTGTGTGTGTGTGTGTGTGTGTGTGTGTGTGTGTGCGCGCACACATACACACGTGCGTGCGTGCGTGTGTTTAACAGAAGTGGGTGGTCTTGAGCTGTGAAGACCCAATCTGTGTTTAAACTGCGCTTCCAGCTTGTGACCTTGAGAGTTGCTCCGTTGGACTGAACGTTATTTATTTGGACGTCTTATACACACACACACAAAATGACCATTAGGTGCTGTGTTTGATAAACAAACTGATTGGATTGCTGTGTGTGTTATGTGTGTGGTTTTCTCTCTCCCCTCGTTCTCCTCGAGGCCCCCACGAACCGGCCCAATTTGCCTCAAGGACAGGGCAAATAGCACACACGTAGGCACACACACGCACGCACGCTGTCCACACATGCTGCCGCCGGCAGCCACATGCCTTCACACATACGCGCATAGATATCTAAATAAAAACACAAGTGTGTGCACACGCACAGACTTTCACATCGCACTGCACTTGTTGACCTAATCTCATTCTTAATCAATTCACTCTTTACTCAGTCATCATCAAGAGCTTTCGGTGCTGGGTAGAGTTTCGGAGAGAGAGCGCTTCTGGCCAATTCGCGACCACATTTGAGGGGAATAGAATATTGTTATTTGCATAGTGGCCTAACGCTAACCCCATGCAGCAAAAGAAACCAAAAGGGATGAAGTCATTATAGGACTTCACTCCAGGACCTTAGATCGAAGCAAAGGACAAAGTTCTCTTGTGAGACTTATGAATTTTTTTGTGCTCATGCTTAAATTTCATTTCTTGTCTTTTGTTCTCTTTGCTCACTCTTTTGTGCTCTCTCTATCTCTCTCTCTCTCTCTCTGCACACGCTTTCTTAGGCGTATCTCAGGGAACCAGCTGAGATATATCTCGGGCCATGCTCTCCAGGGTCTCCACAACCTCAAAGTTCTGTAAGTAACCTCCCCACCGCTATCCCCCCCCCCACCCCCCACCTCCACCCCAGTCCTGCTATGGTTCAAACCCCATCCCTGGTGGGTTGTTCCACTCCATCCGTATGAGGGGGGTTGCGTCTGCCTTGAATAAAACACACAGGCCACGCATCATTAACTGCAGTTAAAGTTTATGAGCTGGGGGAGACCTGCCCTGCATGCAGTTCCTATGCTTCCAAATAAGCCCTATTTAAGGCGTGCGCACGCACGCGGATACACACACACACACACACACACACACACACACACACACACACACACACACACACACACACACACACACACACACACACACACACACACACACACACACACACACACACACACACACACACACACACACACACACACACACACAGGTGTAATTCAGGGACCTCCCAGCCACACCACCCACAGAGATTAGAACAAGTGACAAAAATTTCACTCACACAGCCCATTCAAAGCTGCACTCTTAACACCCCATTTTAACATTTTTACATAGTCTGCCTCTGGCTTTATGATCCACTGCCACCTAAAAAACCTGCTGCTCGCTCAAGTCAGTCGCCGTGTGGAAAAGCCAGGAACGTATAACCACAAAAAAAAAGGGGGGGAAAAAGAAATCACATCAAGTAGGTTTTCCTTAACGATAGGCTGGGCCTCTAATGAGGGAACGGGACGTTCCCGAACGAACGTGGGCAAACCATAGTTCTATAGTGTGGGCGCATGACATGAGTATCAAAAAATACACTTTCATGAGCTTGGGTGTTAAGGGCACGATGCGAGATTTCTCAATTCGGTCCGGGCTGGGCTTGAAAAGATCCTAAGAAGCCATGCCATAGAACACAAACTTAGCTAGAGACTTGAGGTTTGCAATTTGAGGAAATCTGGGGGATTTACCAAGCGTTTTGACTTGATCTTCTTTCACCTTGTGTTGTGAAACCCTCCAAGGGCTTTAAGACAGAAATGAGGGAACCAGTCCTGGACTATTATGTCATTACTGGGAAAAAGGACACACGTAATTCACATATGAAGGCACGCACACATTATAGTCACACACTAAAAGACGCTTATATGCGCAGCGCACACAGTCTGTGTGACCTGAGAGTGGCTGAACTGTTGGTATCCTTCCTCAATATATTAGCTCCGATTCCCCCTTGTGTCAAACTGAAATATATCACACTGACCCTGTGTGGAGCAGTAGTGGAAAAAGTACAGATGTTTTTTACTTAAGTAAAAGTATCAATACTGCAGTAGAGTAGAAATACTCTGTCACAATTAAAAGTCCGGTATTTTTAATTTGCTTGAATAAAAGTACGGCATCACAATATACTTTAAGTACTAAAAGCAAAACTACTCATTATGCAGAATGTCACAAGTTCAATATACAAATCTTTTGAAAATAGATCTACACGCTTGCTAGCGTGAGCTTGCAAATCGGCTATTTTCAAATAGCCGAAGTATACAGTATATATATGGCTAAAGTGGTTAACTAGTAAAGTCATTTTCAAATACTTATAGTGGAGTAAAAGTACAATATTTGCCACTGAGATGCAGTGGAGTAGAAGTCAAAGTACAGAAAATTGGAAATACTCCAGTAAAGTAAAAATACCTCAAAACTGTACTTGAGTAGATGTACTTAGTTTTAACCATCAAACAACCAGGAAAATGGTCCTCACAATGTCACACACACACACACACACACACACACACACACACACACACACACGCACACGCACACGCACACGCACACGCACACGCACACGCACACGCACACGCACACGCACACGCACACGCACACGCACACACACGCGCACGCACAACCAAGGTTATGAACCCTGAGTCGGGCTCCCTGAGGCTGCCTTTAAGGGATTTCTTTGAAACAAGAACAGATAGAATTCACCGTATTCATCATGTCGTCATCATCCCCCCCCTCCCCATAGGAGACTTCACCCCAAACCCCTTTAAAACCTTTTTTTTCCTCCCCTCCTAGAGCTACAAGAAATCACTGTAAATTACACAGACAGACAGGGTCAATAGAGACACGCTGTGAAAGAGAAATGTGTAAATATGGCGAAAGAAAGGAGCAAAAACACACGATCGGGACGACCGTATTAGCACCTTTGTATAAACATCACTTGACAATAGACCAGGGGTCTTCAACAGGGGGTGCGGGACCCCTAAGGGGTCCTTAGAGTTACCTCAGGGGGTTCGTCAAAGCTTTGTGATGGGATTTTTTTTATATATAGCAGATCTACAAGCGCAATAGCAGATCCACAATAGCAGATCTACAAGCGCACAGCGCCTCGCGCTGCGAGGCGTTGTGCGCTTGTAGATCGGCTATTTTCGACAAAGAGGTTTGGTGTAGGCGCAAATCAAGTGCCAAGTATTGAAGATTTAAGTGATTAAATGTCTGAAATGAACAAAAAAACATTAATTTACACAACACTGATAGTCAATGAAGCTATATAGGAAATCTATGAAAATCTATGAATCTATGGAATCTATGAAAAACGTTGAAGACCTCTGCAATAGACAATTGCATTAGCTCTTCAAAGTGATGACAAGTGGGACGGGGGGGGGGGGGGTTGGTTCCATTGTACTGTTGGAAATATGTGGATTTCTGGAAATAATGGATGTCTCAGTGACATATTATTGTGAATGCTCACCTGGTACGAGCACATACCACATAAATAAGGCCCTTCAGTTCCCACAGCTGGCCCGGGTTCGAATCCCAACTGAGGCCCTTTATTGCGTCATCCCGTCTTTCTATCCCACCTTTCCCGTCTCTCTCTCTGTCACTATCAGAATTAATGGAGAGATAAATCTTTAGAAAAAAATAGTAATCGGGATCCACATGGGATCAGTGCGGCTCCAAAGTGGATCTCGGTCCTTCATGTGGCCAGTCTGGCACAAAACACACACACAAACCATCTTATAGACGGCTAAGCTCCTGCAGAGCCACGCCATTAAAAACATAAATAATAAAAAACGATGTCTTCAAAATGTCATCAGTGTGGGTGCACCGGTATCCAAACAGATAGTAACAGAACGCATGCCCCTCAGTTTCTTGCCTCTCTGCTGTCCTCAAGATAAAGCAAAGACAACACATCAATGGACTTTTGTCTTGACCTTTTGGGTTAGACAAACTCTGAGACGTCAGGACTGTTTCACACACATAAGAAAATGTTGAATTGCAATAATAACCGCACTGTGTGTGAGCTAAGGCATTTCAATGCCATGACACACACGCAAGCGCGCGCACACACACACACACACACACACACACACACACACACATTCATATCACTATACTTGCGAGGACATCAGCATTTCGTGAACTACATTGTTTTAAAAATGTTAAATTTTTAACCTTTAAATCCGCTATTTTCGGTTTACAACAGCGGCATGCAACTTGGTATAAATCAGGCCTCCCAAGCTCCAACCCCAACCCCTAAAACTAACCTCTAAATGTCTAACCCTAACCCCATCTCCAACCTGAACCCAATTATAAGCCTAACTCCCCAAATCATTTTAAACCATTAAACAAACACATTTTTCTTGTGAGTGCCAGGAAAATCGTCCTTCTCACAATGTACATTTCTCAAATTCTGCTATTCTTGAGGGGACATTTTTCCCTCACAAGTATAGTAATAGACAGAGACACACACACACACACACACACACACACACACACACACACACACTGACAGACACACAGACTGACACACACGTGCGCGCGCGAACACAATGCTTTGGTGGTTGTGGCACCATGATGCCACGATAAAGACATAACGGTGCTGCTGTGACCGAAACACTGGCGACTGTACGCCTCATGCTCTGATGTCAGACGACTCGCCGTGATAAAAACTTGAAAGAGACAGAGAGAGAGAGAGAGAAAGAGAGAGGGTGGGAGAGGAAAGAGAGAGAGGTATTGTTTGCTCCCCACTTCCTCCTCATTTCTTTTTTGCTCTTTTTTTTTTTGCTCCATTCTTTAGAGAATGACATCAGCAGCCCACCCAAGGAGCTTCTCTTTCCCCTCTTTCTCCGTTCCTCTACCCTTCTTTCTCTCTCTCTCTCTCTCTCTCTCTCTCTCTCTGGTTCTCTTCAAGAGGCTCACTGGCCCTTCTCCTTTCTTGTGTCAAATTTCCCCATACCGAGGAATTATTTGTTCTGCCTGATGTGAGCGCGCATAAACATAAACACACTCTGCACCTATGTTCATCCCATAAGGACCCCCTCGACAACGAGATGATGCATCTCAAGGGGGTTATCCTTCTGATAAAAGGTACATTCTTACATATACTGTAGCACTATTTACCTCTACCCACAGACACTATACACACTGAACCTACAGTATTTACTAGGGATGTTTGATATTGACTTTTTTTTGCCGATATTCCAATATTGTCCAACTCTTAATTTCCGATTCCGATATCAACCGATACCGAAATATGCATGCTTCTTCACCAAAAGACAACTAATTGTCAAGTAACATCACATATATTATCTAATAAAATAAAATAGCTATAATATCAATAATAGTATCTAATATGATATAATACAGTGATGTTGTTAAGTTTTTGATGAAGTGAGTCCCAGGACTCACTGGTGGTCATTTGAATGAGTCCTACTAATTTTAGATTAGATGTTGGCTATTATAGGCCTATTTGACAGTGCAAAAGCATAATTGCATTGATGCGTATAACATTAACGAGCGTCAGCTGGACACACACACACACACACACACACACACACACACACACACACACACACACACACACACACACACACACACACACACACACACACACACACACACACACACACACACACACACACACACACACACACACACACACTTACTTGCTTATGGCAGTCCATCGTTGTCGATGATGACTTCATATCTCCCGGGGCAAAGGGGGGTTTTTCAGTGCTCGGTGCGCTCGTGCCACCTCATGTGGCTGTGAAGATCAATTGCTGATCCACACACTTTTCCACACGTGGGGCAGGTGTGTGTTGAACCTGGTTGGACAGTCCTTGCAGCACGCTCATGCCGCTGTCTGCGCTTCTCTGCACGTCTCAGGGATGTCTTCTCCTCCAGGTGGGAGACACCTGAGAGGCAGGAACACACACACACACACACACACACACACACACACACACACACACACACACACACACACACACACACACACACACACACACACACACACACACACACTGTGATGATGGTAAACTCCCATTTTATATCACACACACACCATACAGTAAGAACTTCTGTAACTTTCACTACCCCCCCCCCAAAAAAAAATAATCATTCCGTGACCAAATACATATCATTTTGGGGGTCCTTGACATGGAAAAGTTGGAGCACCACTGGTATAGCAACTAAAACATTTTTAGATATGTATTTCGCCGCAGACACCAATCTCAAAATGTTTTGTTCCAGGGACCCCCCAGAATCAAAGATTTGAGGTACAAATGTTGGCTTAAAACATTTTTTTTTTGCAAAAAAGTTTTGCAAAAAAAAAAGATTTTGCTAAAAAAAAATGCCGGGCACTGAGCTTGTAGATCTGCTATTTTTGAATAGCCAAAGAAATCTAAAATGACACAGATGTGTTCCCGGTCTTAATGGATTAATAACCCCGTTGTTCATTATGATTAAGCAAGGTAAACACATACATCAAATGCAGAGAGACAGTGTAGTGCCTCAGTAAACTAGAACCTAGCATCAGTCTAAACAACAATACACTGTACATAATAACCTTTACATTGAAACTATAGGATACCAGGTAAACAATGAACCTAGCATGTGTCTTAATAACATGCCATTTAAATTGCAGTACAATTTTAACATTGTGGTCAAGTCTAAGTAACAAAAACGCTGAGAACAAATGACCACGGTACGTCTGCATGGTCATCATCTAGGTTAAGTGCCAGTGCTATATACCTCTTATATATTCACCTCTATATGTTTTCCTTTCAGGATGCTGCAAAATAACCAGCTAGAGAAACTGCCTGATGACGCCACATGGGACCTGCCCAATCTTCTCTCCCTGTGAGTCACGCACACACGAGCACACGCACAACAGCAAAAGCCACAGTGCGTCCCCTATCCACAAGTTTCCTAGGGCATTGTGGGCATCACTTCCTGTCGATTTGATCACTGAAACCTCATCAAATCGACAGGAAGTGATGCCCACACTGCCCCCCTAGGAAACTAGTGGATAAGCCCAGTGTATAGTTTGTCGTACAACAAAGATGGACCCTTACGGATGGAACCCTTGCTGCCTGGGTCCAATTTTACGCTGTCAGAGTTTCATTCAAACGCTGAGAATGTTGCAGTGCAATTTCTCTCAATAAACCCACCAGCCAGGGAATAAACCCCCCCCGTGCCCCATCCACCCACGTCTCGACCCCGACCGACCGCCACACACTAAAAACGTATGGAGCACCACTGACATACAACAGACTGTAACCCATCGTGGTCTGCCACAAGTGGGCTTCTGCGCTCGCCTTGAAAGCCATGAAGTAGACGTACTGTAAGCCATTGGTTCTCAAAGTGGGGTCCGGGGACCCCCAGGGGTCATTGAGGGAGTTCCAGGGGGTCCCCAGCTAAATGATGGATAGGAACCAAATGGACCCATATGGGTCTGTAACTCTGAGAGTGTAACAAATGGAACCAAATGGACCCTAACGGGTCCATTTGGTTCCATTTATACACTCTCAGAGTTAAATTAACATTGATTTTACCATATAAATTGGGGTCCCAGAGATATAAATGCCATTAAATGGGGGTCCATAGCCTAATACTGCATGTCAAACTGGGGGCCCTTGTAATGAAAATGGTTGAGAATCACTGCTAGAGCCGTAAAAATCTTCTCTTTATGGGGGTCCCTGAGGCACATCTTTTCAAATGGGGGTCCGCGGGCTAATAAGTGACAGTTTGGGGGTCCTAGACATGAAAACGTTTGAGAAGCACTGCTGTAAGCTGCATGCACACAGGCATGACCCAACCGAAAACGGCCGAACCTACAAGCATACAACGCGCCGACGCGCTGTATGCTTGTAGATCGGACGTTTTCGCCGTGTCACACCGGCCCGGCGCTGCAACAAAAGTACATCAAGCCCTTTGAGAGTGAAGGGATGCAAGCTGACTGACTATATCAGAACGGCCGTTCTCCTGGCAGCATCTGGAAGCCATGAGGGAAACAGCAGAGCAGACACTGCAGGGCCAGGGAGAGCATCTCCAATGAGCTGTGAAACAACCCCATTTTCCATCAATTCCCCCTTCTTCTCCTCCTCTCTTCCTCCTCTGCTCCCCTCTCCTCTCCTGTGCTGTGCTTTCCTCCATCTCTCTCTCCCTCTCTCTCTCTCTCTCTCTCTCTCCCACCACCCACACCGCTATCCCCTTGGCTAATGAGAGTGTTTGATGGCCTAATTGTCTCATCTGCAGGGTCAGCGTGTACGTGCGTGCGTGTGTACGCGTGTGTGTGTGTGTGTGTGTGTGTGTGTGTGTGTGTGTGTGTGTGTGTGTGTGTGTGTGTGTGTGTGTGTGTGTGTGTGTGTGTGTGTGCAGAGTAGACCACCTCGTCTGCGACTCCTCACCCAAACCCGCCTCCACTCAGCACTGCAGTATACCACACACAGACATACTCCATTCCTGTTTTCCAAAATTAATAATTCCCCCCCTGTAAACATCCGCAAGGTCATTTTCTCCATCATTCTCACACACACGCACACTCACACACACGCACACGCGCACGCACACACACACACACACACGCACACGCACACACGATTGTTGATGTTTTCACAGAGGCAGGACATGACTAAGTAATCCCTCTGCCACCAACAGCGCACGCACACACATACTGTACATACATGAAGCATACACACACACACACAATCAAACAGGGCACGTGAAATTGTGCTCTGTGGTCAAAAAAAGCCTCGGATAGTTTTTCTGCGCTAATGGCTATCTCATCTTGACTGCATGTGAGTGTATGCGTGTGTGTGTGTGGTCTCTCTCGCTCCTCTCGATCCTCGCTCAACGAGAATGTCTCAGGTGATGAAACACACACGCGTGCGTGCGTGCGCACACACGCACAAGCGCACACACACACACTCAGAGACAGTGCAGAGACGCACCTTGTCATTACAGTAATGATAAGCCCAGCGGAGGAGGATTACTGGAAAGGCTTTGGAGAGAGAAGCTTGTCGGCGCCTCACACTGACATGAAACACGCCAGGTGAACAGAGAACGGAGACAGAGGAACAGAGAGAAAGAAAGAGAGCAAGAGAGAGAGAATGACAGAGAGAATACAGTATACCACCTGACTCATCTCTTTTTCTTACCGAGGTTTAAATTGATATAATGTCTTAATAGTGTATAGAGAATGCTTTGTGCTGAATCAACAAGGAATTGCTACACTCCCCTGTATGCACCACAACAAGGCCTGTTAAACTTGAGTTCATCTTGCTACGGTACCCAGGCTCGTTAAAGAAATGTCAGGGCTCACTACCAGAGATGCATTATAATCTGAGTTCCACAGCGGAATCCAAGCCAACGTAACCTCGTTCCGAAACAATAGCGGTGAAACTCGGTCTTCATAAGTTTCCCCCCGTGCATAACGTTTTGACCATCTGCTCGCATAGGAAACCAGTGGAGTAAAAATCCAGAAATCTGCTGGATCGTTTCGCACAGAGACTCCCTCTCTCCCTCTCTCTCTTTCACTCACTTCTCTTTCTGAAAATCGGGACCTCGGGCTTTGATGTGACAGACAGGAAATAGCTGTTGCTTTATTGGCTTCTGTGGAATGTTCCTGGTTCCGTTTGTACCTTCTATGGGCCCTGGCAGGTCCACCCAGAGGATTCATTATTATTCCGCCCGAGAGAGCCGGTCCAGAATGTTGCGGGGCCTTTCCGCCGCTTTCATCCTGAACTCTGGGTCAGGGACAAACAATGTCCACAGGTAGAGTGCAGCACCGCGGCGGAGGACACACAAGGATGCCAGCTTTAACGCATGGACTCAAGAAGTCCACGTGCAGAGTATGCGAACCGAGATGAAAATGTTTGTGCTTCACTGCGTGCACGCGTACTCTCACACGCATGCACGCGCACGCACGTACGTATGCGTGCTTGCGCATCTGTCGGTGTATATAGTTGCCTCTCCTGATGGAAAATATCCCCAGGGGTAGAGCCCAGGGTTCACAGTTCAAGTTCAGATTTCACTTTGATGATGCTGTTTGTTTGGGGGGAGTCTCCAAGGGGGGACTCGGAGGCCGCGGAGGAGCCAAAGGGGGGGGGGGGGGCGAAGGAATCAAAGAAACTCAAGCGAGCGGGGAAGATTGATATGGGAGGATGTTTGGAAGAGGACCGAGGAGTTACACCTGCTTTACGCTCGGTCGCACGGCGGTGCCGCACTCCGGAAAACGGCCGATCTAACAAGCTCCCAACGGATAGATCGGCCGCTTTCGGGGCGTGCGACCCCCAGGCGCAAACCGAGTAAGGAGGGTCGCGAAAAGGCAAAAAAGGGGGGTTAGCAGCAGAGCGACTGCAAGCGAGGCGAGAAGCGCATCAATGAAGATGTTAGAAACAAAGTGAGTGCGAGAGAAAGGGCCTGAGGGAGGGAGGGAGGGAGGGAGGGAGGGAGAGAGGGAGGGAGACGAATGAATGAGTGCCAAAGGCCGAGGAAAGAAGAATAGGGTGGAGGAAGTGGTCCCGGACTGTCAACTCTGCCCTGAAGGGATCATTCATCACTATGGACAGTGTGTGTTTTCTGCTTTTCTGTGTGTGTGTGTGTGTGTGTGTGTGTGTGTGTGTGTGTGTGTGTGTGTGTGTGTGTGTGTGTGTGTGTGTGTGTGTGTGTGTGTGTGTGTCGACATACACACACACACACACACACACACACACACACACACACACACACACACACACACACACACACACACACACACACACACACACATTGCCTCTGGGCTGTGTGGACACTGAGGGGTACAAGGGGACAAAGGGTAGTTGGGTCGCATGCTTGAAGGGATGGAAGCAGGAGGAGACGAAGGGGGCTGCATGGCAGCAAGAGAAAAAAAAAAAATACATTTTTTTTTCAACCAGATGAAAGCAGCCGCGTGTTTGTTGACACTGGAGAGGCATTTGTCTGAGTAGTGGAAACATCAAGGTCCGCTGGAGATGGAGAGACTCGGAGGAAGGAAGGAAGGGAGGAAGGAAGGAAGAAGGGATGGACGGAGGGAGGGAGGGAGGGATGGATAAGGAGTGGTGGTAGAGGAGGGGAACGTTTACACAACAACATGAGCAGAATTTAAGAATGGGAACACGGCAGGGATACGGTAGAGAGGAGCGTAAGACGACGGTCACACCGATCGAGCGTGTGAGGGTGTGTGTGTGTGTGTGTGTGTGCATTCGTTTCCTTGATCTTACATTTCAGACGTGTCTGTGCTAGCAGAGCTATACATAGCTTAATTAGCTTGAGTGTAAATCATAATGAAGAGGTTCTACAAGAGCATCAAAGCCGGGAGGATAAAAAGTGTAATTCTCTTAATCACCTTCCTGTAAGCTAAGGCGTTGCACTGCCACGGCTCACAGACACTCCTGCATGCGTACACGCACACACACCCGGCGTAAATACACAGAGCAATTTCGCAATTGTCTGACTAAACCCCCCCCCCCCTCCTTTCGTCTCCTCTTGCCTCCTCTCCGCTCACCTCCTCAAGTGCTCCTGTCGCTATCCCTTTTCTCGCCCGCTCCTCCCTCAAAACCCATCAAGACCTGAGGCCGATTCTACAAGTGTCTTCTAAATCCTAACAGTTTTCTGCAAAACGTACGTTGCTATACTGTATCAGTGTTCTCAAAACTTTTTCATGTCAAGGACCCCCAAAATGATATGTATTTGGCCACCGACCCCACACCTCAAAATACTTTGTTCCAGGGACCCCCCAGAAGCAAAGATTTGAGTAAAAAAGAAATCGCTTTAAAAAATATATATATTCAAAGATTCGCACACATTTTCAAAAAAAAAAAAACAGATCTACAAGCTCTCATAGCACGGCACGAAGTGACGCGCTATATTGAATGGGTTAACAAACTCTCCCTCTCGTCTCCTCTCTGCTAGGCGTCTGGACGCCAACCTGTTGACCGAGGTTCCGGCGGGCGCCTTCAGAGGCGTGCGCTCGCTGAGGCACCTGTGGCTGGACGACAACTCCCTGACGGAGATCCCCGTGTCGGCCCTGGACTCCCTGCCGTCCCTGCAGGCCATGACCCTGGCCCTCAACCAGATCACACACATCCCCGACCACGCCTTCACCAACCTCTCCGCCCTTGTCGTGCTGTAAGTGACATGTCGTGCTCTCTTTGTGTTGTGTCGCGGTGGTTTTGTGGTTTTCTGCACAATGGCCTCCATGCAGCGGCTTCCCTTTCATCGACTTTAAAAGATCAGATGTCACGATCCCCCATGGGGGAGGTTTGTCCTCTAGTCTTAGAGTTTAACCCATCCTAACCTGTTAGGATGTGGGGTAAGCCGCACTGAGCAATGCCACCAGGGACCAACTACCGTATCCAGCCTGGATGATGTGGGTTTTTTTTTTAATAAGGCGTTAATACGGCATAGCAAATATCAATGGGATTGGTATTTAAGAGAGTCAAAGAGAGATAAGTGCCCGCAATATGCTCATACCTGTCGAACTGCTTCTCCAAAGTGAGTGACACCCACAGCCACAACACTATAGAGGGAGCAACCATGATCTGGTGCCACCCAAACTTAGAACAAACATTGGAAAATTCTCATTCTACTACTCTACCACCAAAATGTGGAATGACCTGCCCCTGTCACCTGTTACCTTTTCTATGATGTTATGATATCTTAGGATGAATGGTACAGTTGAAAAATTTCATAACTCCTTCCCGGCTCCTTCCCAGCTTAAAACGTGCGCGGATAGGCCTTGCGCTAGATCACATATTTTAATAGCTTTTTTTTTTTTTTTTTTTTAGATCTGACGTTCATAGTGACAGAACACTATGTAACCAAAAAAAAAAAAAAAAACTAAGTCTCGTCTAGCGAGACTTCTGTTTTTCTTTTTCTTTTTTGACAGTGTTCTGTCACTATGAACGTCAGATCTCACAAAAAAAAACTATTAGAATACGCGATCTAACGCAAGGCCTATCCGCGCACGTTTTAAGCTGTGGCGGACCCGGGAAGGAGTTATGAAATTTTTCAACTGTACCATTCATCCTAAGATATCATAACATCATAGAAAAGGTAAGAAAAACTTAGTCCAAAATTCTCCTTTAAAGGATGTGTAACACTGGTTTATTTCAAAATTTGCCTGAAAAAAAACTATCTATCAGGAGACGGAGGTAAATGTAATTTACCCATCTCTTTTGTACATACAGTTTTTGTATTTGTTGATGACATGTATTATTGTGTTGATTTTTAAGCTATGTTGATGAATTGAATACATAGGACAACAATGGACTTTTTTTTGTGTTATCCTTTAAGCCTTAAAGTATTCAATCAATATTCGATCAACAAGGGCTCACCGGTAGTTGACTGAAGTGAATAGTTTGTTCTAGTCTCTCTCCACTGTCCAGTTTATAAAAAAACCCAATAAGACTTAAAAAGGGAAAGAAAGGAAGACAAACACGTATTTACGATTTACATTTTGAGCAGACGCTCTTAATCCAGAGCGATTTACAGTAAACAAGGTAAACACAAGGTAATACATCAAATGCATGGGGACGGCGTAGTGCCTCAGTAATCTAAGATCAACCAATAACCTATCATCAGTCTAAACATTATAATATGAAAAAAATGATAATATGTACATTGAACTCAAACTATAGCATGCCAGGTCAACAAATGAACGTGGCATGTGTCTAAATAACATGCTGAAACTAAATTACAATTGTTATTTGACATCTGTACCCTTTTTCTAGTCACCTTCATAATAACCATATCCAGAGCATGGGGGAGAGATGCTTTGAGGGTCTACAGAGTCTGGAGACACTGTGAGTATATATGTGAATTGTGGACATGCATGCATGGACGTGCGCGCGCGCACACACACACACACACACACACACACACACACACACACACACACACACACACACACACACACACACACACACACACACACACACACACACACACAGAGTGCAGCAGTAGTTCCATTTCATATTGTGAAATGACTACCTTTTCTGTTTCCCCAAACATCAAGCCAGTCACCATGATGAGAGAGTATCGGAAAGTATCAACAGCCAATCGGTGTGTCGGTGTTTAGACCAATCACATTGCCTTACCATAACCCTAAGATAAACAGTGAACTAACAGAAAGATAACCTCAAGAAGAGTAATATAAACACATGGGACAGCCATCGGCTCAGTTATATTGTGGGTGAGACCAATTTTCCCAAGTGTGTGTGTGTGTGTGTGTGTGTGTGTGTGTGTGTGTGTGTGTGTGTGTGTGTGTGTGTGTGTGTGTGTGTGTGTGTGTGTGTACACGCGTGTGCGTTTAGGGGCGTTGGATTACGTTAAATTCATGTCTTATTTATGGAGCGTATACCTGGAATAATGAACCGCAATTGATATGGCTAAATGATATAAAATCCTGATTAACATCCCAGTAATTCCAGGCAGGTGCTTTAAGGCTGCACAAAACCGCAGCTATCTAATGACGGATTGGAATGCGAAGATGAAAAATTCCCCTTTGATTAACTCAAAGCAACATCAACAGATTCCTCCCCTGTTTTGTAAGAGTAATCAACCGAGGTCAAATTCAGCTCAACTCGACTAGAAAGGAGCCGTTCGACTGGATACGTGCCGTAACCTTGTTTTGCTCTGATCCTAAACCTTGTACCGTACCAACAGTTATAAGGTCACGGCTGAGAAGAGGGAGAGAGATGAAGAGAGGAACAGAAAGAGAGGTAGAGGGGGGAGACAGGGAGAGAGAGAGAGAGAGAGACAGAAGGAAAGCGAGAAAGTGACAGAGAGAATGTCTACAGGCTGATTTATACTTTGTCGTATATGACGGAGTATAAAATTAAGCATACCGCTGCCGTATTCATGGTGGTCTAGTGGCCACACCGTTTCTGACACATGTTGTTTAACAGCCTGCTGAAGTGTAAGAAAATGACGTGTTCCCTTTTATGAGCGTGTGCGTGCGTGCGTGCGCACGCGCGCGCCGGGTGCTCATGCGTGCATTTTGCCTGTGTATACGCCGGACGCACACACGTGTGCGTTCCCTGCCCGGCGCAAAGGCACACACGCACGCGTCAAACCCTGCTTTAAAACTCTATCTAAAATACATAATGTCCATGCTGGGAAACGTGAGAGAACGGGGTGATGGGTTCTGGATGATGTAGACAGAGGGATGGGGGAAGAGAATGAGAAGAAAATAGGGCTGGAGCTCCCTGTACTAGAACTGTGGTTCTCAAATATTTTCATGTCAAGGACCCCCTACATTTATACAGTATGTATTTTGCTGCAGACACCTCCATCTGAAAAGATTGTAGAAGATTTGTGTTTAAACGTTTCTAAATTATTCCAAATATTTTTTTCAAAATGTTTCGAAAATATTTATTTTCAAAATAAGTTAAAAGTGCCTGCCCCTGGAACCCGGGACCCCCCACTTTGAGAGCCACTGGACTAGAATAGCGTGTTAAAAGTCACCATCGCTTTGGTGGAGAGAGAGTTGAGAGAGAAGAGTTGGCGGGATAGGATGACAGGTGTCACAGAACGTGGTGATTCTGTCGGTATGAGGGGGTTAATCTCACACACTGCAGCCTCGCTCAGGAGAAACATGAGAGGCCATCTGATGCATATGCCCCCCCCGCCCCCGCCCAACCCATACTCACACACACACACTTGTATTATAAAATCATTAACGTGAGGGGAGCAGTGTCCCCAGGAAGTTGTTGGAAAATGTAATGGGATACACAAACAAGGCAGGGACATAAACAGGCAGGCGGACATTTAAATACTTAAATTATATAATTGCTCAGACGCACGTACTGTAGTGTATGCAGGCACGCATGGCATGTTTAGGTGCAGCTAAAAACATGCAACACACGCAAACACTCACAGGCTCACATTCACACGCCTATACTCGCGCGCGCGTGTGCCTGCGCACAGAGACAAGAGATAAACCTTGGTGCCTCCTGTACCGTACGATGGCTGTGTCAGCCATAGCAACGGCTGTTTTGACCCGCCCTGTTGCCGCGGCGACATCAGCGTGTTTTCTGAGAAGCTAATAGGAGACAGACCATAATAATCAGGTCGGTGCAGCTAAGGTCAAGGGTCAACGCCACCACGCTCTACAGCTGTCAGCCTCATACAGGAGACAGGGAACTGCGTATGCTGTATACTATTGAAAAGAAAAATGCAATAATCGAAAAGTTTGTTTTTAAAAAGTTTTTTTTTAAATGTATCGACGAATCGATTAACCGCCTATCCGACCGACTCAACGTTGTGACGTTGTGAAGAGTCAGTTGGTCGGACGGATCTCGAGATACGTGAACTACAGATGGACAGACAGACACGCGGACAGAGATTTCGCGCATTTATAGTAGGATGTTTACTTTTTTTTCTCTCTTTTTGTCTATAATGACAAGCCCAAAATAGGTTAATTAATATTAAAATATGACTATAGATTATTTTGTATAATCGATTAGTCGATTGACTGTTGCACCCCTACATTATCTCTTGCATGGAACGCAACACTATCAATCTTGACATGGACTTAATTTTTACCATTATTTTACTTATTAAACCGTTTAATTTGAATTGTTCAATCGGTTAAAGTGTGACTCCTTACCCTCCTTTAAAACCGCCATAAAAGAGCACCTACAGTATCTGCAATTTGTGGCTGGTCCCTGTATAAGGTCTAAGCTTAACACCAGAAATTACCCCCACCCCCCCACCCACCCTCCAACTGTTTACTGTACATATGTTTTTTTTATTGATGATGTCTTGCATAATATTATTGAATTTTATTGTATGCTTTTAAATGTCTCAATGAATTGAATACACAGGACCACAATGGAAACAAAATTCATACCACTGTACTATATTAATAAAGTATTCAATGAATCAATCAATCCCCCCCCACCTCTCTCTCTCTCTCTCTCTCTCTCAGGGATTTGAACTATAATGATCTACAGGAGTTCCCTGTGGCCATCAGGACTCTGACTAAGCTACAGGAACTGTGAGTACACATATACACGCATCAGCATGCACACACACACACACACGCAGCAGCGTGCACACTGCACACACATACACGCAGCAGCGTGCACCCACACACACACATTCACACCTGCCTGACATGACTATCGTACTTGCCTTATCCCAAATAATCCCGTTAAGTGATTTTAATGTGGCACTCGGATACAATCTCCCTCACCCTAAACAGGTGCGGCCTGCACTCCCCCCAACACACAAACACACACACACACACACACACACACACACACACACACACACACACACACACACACACACACACAGTTGCATGTACGCACGTACACACATAACTCGTAAACTACGATTTCCCTCTGCTTCAGCAGATGTTCTGCAGTATGCTTGCATGTATGTGTGTGTGTGTGTGTGTGTGTGTGTGTGTGTGTGTGTGTGTGTGTGTGTGTGTGTGTGTGTGTGTGTGTGTGTGTGTGTGTGTGTGTGTGTGTGTGTGAGTGTTTACATCTCATGTGCCCTAAAATGTTTTTCAGCTGTGCAACGACAGGTGGGACATGAGGACATACGACATGCCTCTTGCTCGTCTAACACAGACCCGTGCTCTCTGCCGCTCACTTTATGTCTCTCTTCCTCTCTCTCTCTCTCTGTTCACACACACACACACACACACACACACACACACACACACACACACAAATGTGCACGTAGCACGCACACACACAGAAGCATACTGATGGTGTGGCTGACATATAGTATGTGCTGATGTCTGCAGGGGTTTCCATAATAACAACATTAAAGCCATCCCAGAGAGGGCCTTCGTGGGAAACCCACAACTACAGACCATGTGAGTGTAACATGCACACGCACACACACACACACACACACACACACACACACACGTTAACCACTGCAGTCCAATTTGCGCACAAGAAGACAAACACATAAACAACGTGCTGTCCGTCATCAAGCACACAGCAACACTCTCCCAATCCCGCAGCCAATCAGCCCAAATCGGAGAAATCTGACTTCTTTCTTTTTTTCCCCCAGTCACTTCTACGAGAACCCCATCCAGTCTGTAGGGAAATCTGCATTCCAGTTTCTGCCTAAACTGCACACGCTGTAAGTATATATGGTCAGCGGCGCAAAGCGTTCCAGAGAGCTAGCCCAAACACTGTTTAAATCATTCTGCGTCTCTAGCAGTGAGAGTTCAGTGGACATGTGTAATGGCCTACTGAATGATGTTGTGTTACCGTATTGCTGTGCGAGTGCGCTGATGTGGTAAGAGAGTATGTGTTGTAAGAGCATGTTGAATGCTGTGACTTATGATGTCTAGAGAGACAGCCAAAACAGCTTGTGTTGATATTGGAGGAAAGCATGATGGTTGAAATGAGCTGTTAGACAAGCTCTGTGTGTGTGTGTTCATGAATATGTGCGAGTCTGCGCACGCGCGCGCATGCGTGCGTGCGTGCGTGCGTGCGTGCGTGCGTGCGTGCGTGCGTGCGTGCGTGCGTGCGTGCGTGTGTGTGTGTGCAAGCACGCACAGTGATGTGAACGTGTGTGTCCCTGAGAAAGAGAGCCAGTATGTATGTGTGTGTTCTTTGACACCTTCTTCCCTGTCTGACAACAGTTCCCTCAACGGAGCGACCCAGATACGAGAGTTTCCCGACCTGAAAGGAACCACCAGCCTGGAAATATTGTGAGTGTCTCCCTTATCCCACATAAGCATGCAAGCACAAGCGCGCACACACACACACACACACACACACACACACACGCAAACACAAAGCCATGCTATTTCTCCTAGTGAGGCTTCACCACAGAACATACAATGTGAGAGGTCCTGCAACTGCGGTTTTGAGGCTGACAGACAATGACAGGACGGTAGTGTAAAAAAAAAGAAAAAGAGAGATTGAAAGAGAGTTAGAAGCAGTGGAGAGGAGGATAAACAGAACGGAGATGGGGGAGAAGGGCCGGGCGGGCATGCCGGGGGAAAGAACATGTCATGCCAACCAGTGACAGATTTTTGCCAATCTACTGAGCCCCTTGTCTGACCAGGTTAGAGTCACAGGACTGGGGCAGACTCTCGCTTGCCTGCACCTCAACAATGATCAGAGCAAAAAGACTCACGCGCTCTCTTCCCTCCGTCTCCCCATCAGAACGCTGACTAGGGCTGGTCTTTCAGCTCTCCCCCAGGATCTGTGTGAGCAGCTGCCTCGTCTCAGAGTACTGTGAGTATGAATCACACACACACACACACGCACACACACACACACACACACACACACACACACGCACACACACCAAGGTGTCAAAACATATACACAAAACCCAACTGTGGGGAACTGTACCCCCAAGCAATCGCCCAACAATCCCCGCGCTGTGAAATCCAATCACCCCCAAAATTATTACTACTCTCGCCTCTTGCTCACAGAGCCGGTGCAACACCCAAAGATTCAAGTAATGCTGTCACCCCCATAATTTCCCACGCCCTAAATCCACAGCTGGTCAAAGTGTGTGTGTGTGTGTGTGTGTGTGTGTGTGTGTGTGTGTGTGTGTGTGTGTGTGTGTGTGTGTGTGTGTGTGTGTGTGTTTTTGTAGGGAACTGTCTTACAATCAGATAGAGGATTTGCCCAGCTTTTACCACTGCTCTGCATTGCAGGAAATGTGAGTATAAAATCAACATTCTCTCAATCAATCCACATTATGTTTGTCTCCCTCGAACTCCACACTTTTAAAATGGCACACTTACAGTGTATGTATGTGTGTGTGTGTGTGTGTGTGTGTGTGTGTGTGTGTGTGTGTGTGTGTGTGTGTGTGTGTGTGTGTGTGTGTGTGTGTGTGTGTGTGTGTGTGTGTGTGTGTGTGTGTGTGTGTGTGTGTGTGTGTGTGTGTGTGTGTGTGTGTGTGTGTGTGTGTGTGTGTGTGTGTGTCTCTTTTCTGGAACAGAGGCCTACAGCATAATCAAATCAGGAGGATAGAGTCAAGCACCTTCCAGCAACTTGTCTCTCTACGAGCTCTGTGAGAACTTTTTCATAACTGTATATGTATTGTAATTCATAGATATATACAGCATTTTCTCAGCAATACACAGAGTACTGGAAGATAAACAAATCTAAACCTTTGCATGGCATGGTACTACTGACATCTAGTGGTGATGACAATTGCCTAGAATTCCATCTATAAATGATCTCTATGTCTCTCAGTGATTTGAGCTGGAACATCATTGAGTGGATCCACGCAGATGCCTTTGCCTCTCTTCACTCACTGATCAAACTGTGAGTAAATGCATACGTGGACCTTCACATTCACCAGTGTACTGTATGCCAAAAAGCTGTTTTAATATGTAACAGCTGTATTTTCCTATTGCTCCTTTCCTATTATTTTCCTATAGTCAAGATATTTTACACCAATTTATCTGTGCTTGTATTTTAAAGTATACCTGCACTCAATCATGGCCGGGTAGGCTAAGTGCAAACTTAGCCTACCTAATTGCAAGTGCAAACTTAGCCTACTGTACCTAATTGCAAGTGCAAACTTAGCCTACTGTACCTAATTGCAAGTGCAAACTTAGCCTACCTAAGTGCAGACTTAGCCTACCCAGTGAGTAATGCTTGATTTATACTTCATGCACACTGCATCACACACTGAAAATAGCACATCTAAAAGGCTATATCCGGTGCACGACATTAGCACGCAATTAAGTGTGAATCACCCTTAAAGGTCCAGTCCCACGAATACTAGGAACTTCCTATCCTCTCTTTCTTCCATCATGAGTGTACATCTCTTGTCCTCAAGTGGGTACGTGGGATTTGTGTGTCTTTAATTAAAGTTAAGCTTTATGTCCTAGCCCCGTTCTTACACAAACACTCCATACCTGGATGTGTATGCACGGGGGAAGCTGTTGTCCTTGGCCCGAGACTACAGAGCACAATGATATGTAATTGCCATTTGAAAAGCCCCTCTGTGTGGCCGTGAGCCTCGTCTCAGGTCCTGCCAATACAAACGGCATTAGTGTGTGAAGACTGGATAAACTATGCTTAGCTAAACAAGCAGATACACTAAATCTAAAGGAAACGCTATCTGGAGGGGGAGATCTCATAAAACTTGCCTTCTTTGAACGGTTTCTAACATCTAAAAGAAAAGGGAAAAAAACGGCGTCTTATTGTTACAGCGGATGACCCCTCGGCAATATCTGCAATCAAAATACTTTTGGAAGAATGGGCTCCTCAAAAGGCTATTGTAAACGTTGACTTGCCCTGACCTGCCTCCTCTCTCTCTCTCTGTATGTCTCTTCCTCTCGTATAGGGATCTGACAGAGAATCGTCTCAGCTCCATTCCAGTCGGAGGTTTGGGAAGTCTCACCCACCTCAAGCTCAGGGGTAACATGGAACTTTATGAGCCGCTTAGCCCTGAGCACTTCCCCCGTATGAGGTAACCACACACTAAACACACACAATTCTGTTCTTTCTCTTACACAAGACTCATGTCATATAAGTCCGTCACAAACAGCAAGATTAATATTCTTCTATTTCTGCGAAATGGCAACTAGTCGTTGGCAGCAGGGAATAAATGTCAGTCAAAGATGAGACGCCACAGCAGTACGACGAACTATAATAACATATAGGTACATCCGCACAAAGCACAGGTGTGTTGCCTGACAGGTCTACTTTCGGCGCAGCCCATTGGCTGCTTCGGGCCTGTATACTACTGCTGGCAGGCACAAAACATCGAAGCGCTCCGCTCCACCCAGCAGGTGAACTACTCCACCCTTTCCATCTGTTGGAATTATTGTTCCTTCCTCCTTCAATTTTCAACAAAACGTCCTCAAAACAACAAAGACAGCCAAGGTGTAAACCAGACTAGCTGAACTGTATACCTGCAAGCCATCCCTGAACTCCGGCACCAACAAAGCTTTGGTTAGATGCAAGCTCGTTCTCGTCACGGTGATTAGCATCCCCTAGGGCCCAGGTATAGGGTGAAGCAAGAGTCAGTCAAGTCAAAAACCGGTGCTTGGGTTTCAAATCGGAGATGGCAGGCTATCCCGCAGCGATGTCAACGTGACCCTAAACAACATAACAGTCTGAAATGGAACTCTTGATAAATCACCACTTCACACCTTCAACCTGGCACACATCCGTACGTGTATACACACAAACATACTCGCCACAAAATGCCACTTTTGGAGCTCAGAAATACTGACCAAGTTTTAGCTCCTGTCACGACATGAGATGTTTCAGGATGGATTTCAGGTGCAACAGAAATAGATACCGCAGCCCTCTGGCATTTCCGATGTTCCTGTAATCGGGTGATGCGGATGTGTTGCTGAATTTCATCCCAAACCCGGGTTCATAGAGCTCAAAGTTCCCTAAAAGTCCTGAAGGGTGGCAATCATTTCTGTTGTGCTGTTCTGGGAGCTGTCTTGTTGCCAGGAGTGTTAATAACTAATTACAAGTAGTACCGTAGTCTTGGAGGGTTGCGATATACCGGGAATATTCAAGGTGGAAACTTGCCATGGGAATTAACGGGAATTTATGAGAAATAACAGGAAATAATGGGAATAAGATGTCAATATTTGGATTATTCATGCAGGCTTATTTTCCATGAACAGAATGTTCTTTGAGGACAAACATCTGTTTATTTGCCAAACCATTAATTTATCAAACAATATCATGTGAAATGTGAAATGAGTTAGCTAGCAAGCAGGTTGAGCAATGGGGAAAGGTATTTTTTCTAATGGTCAGCATTTCAATAAAGAATGAATGGAAACGGACTATTAAAAGTATTTACTTATTGCTCAATCAAGCTACATCCTACAGGATAACAGCTAGCTAGGAAAAACTAAAGGACGTTAACATGCTATCTGCTTGTTTACTGAAATATCATAATATAAAATATATTCACTCCAGTAGCATTCATACTACTTACTTACTACTACTTGATTTATTTACGTATTGTACTTGAATTACAGAGCAGCCTACAGTTATGCTGTTCAGGAGGCGATTCCATTTAAAGCTGCACCATGTAACATTTTTTAAATGAATAACATGTCATTTTGTCGATTCTGTATGGTAGAGTATGTTAATGTGTATGCATGCCCATGCGTGTATATACTGTATGTACTCACAGTTCCTGTAGCTTAGTCAGAGTCCTGATGGCCAAACGGAACTCCTGTAGATCATTATAGTTCAAATCCCTGAGAGAGAGAGAGAGAGAGAGAGAGAGAGAGAGAGAGAGAGAGAGAGAGAGAGAGAGAGAGAGAGAGAGAGAGAGAGAGAGAGAGAGAGAGAGAGAGAGAGAGAGAGAGAGAGAGAGAGAGAGAGAGAGAGAGAGAGAGAGGGAGGGGGGGATTGATTGATTCATTGAATACTTTATTAGTATAGTACAGTGGTATGATCTTTTACAATAGTGCTAAAAGGATAACAATATAACTTATGAAATTGTGGTGGTTGTATTTTATCTCCCTGCTCTTCTATTGAGACATTTAGATCAGGGGTCTTCAACAGGGGGTCCGGGACCCCTAGGGGGTCCTCAGAGCTACTATAGGGGGTCCGCCAAATCTTTGTGTGATAGGATTTTAGGTTTTTTACATTAACCACTTGAACCCTAGAATTCCTTTTCTGAGGGGAACATTATCCGAAAATAGCAGATCTACAAGCTCAATGCCTCGCCTTTTTGGCAAAGAGGCTATAAGTGTAGAGGGAAAAAAGAGCAGACTAAGTAAAAAATAAAACTTTAATCTGAAACACAATTTTATACAATATAGAGTAGGGGGTCCCTGCTTCATCTCTCTCTCAGCTAGGGGGTCCTTGGCCTGAAAACATTGAAGACCCCTGTTATAGATCGTGTCAAAGGTCATGTCTCACAGGATCTGACACAAAATTTGACCTAAGGGTCAAGATGCAGTTTAACCCCTGAGCAAGCAGGCAGGCTCTATTAGCTCCATGGTAGAAGAGGAAAGTTACATGGAGCAGCTTTAAGTTCGCTTTGAACTTTTCCTTCTTAATGCAATCTTTGAGAAGGCACGGAGGAAAAGATAGTTGCCACTATTAAAAGCATCACAGAAATGGAAAAGCACTAGCTGGGAGTATTTATATTCATATTGAAATGGTTACATCATGTAACAAAGTTTCTATTACTGAGTAGTTTCAAAGACAAGTTGTCCTAATTGTACTTGAGTAGTATTTAAGTCAAGTAACGGTACTTCTACTTGAGTAATATTTAAGTCAAGTAATAGTACGTGTGACAGTGGCGTAAATTGACTTTTTTTTTTTGCCACAGGTTTTTGTATGAAAAGGGCCGCTGATATGGATGTATCATATGCAAAAATGTCACTGGTTCAAACAACATTTACAGTATATAACCGACTAAGATAGCTAGTCTAAAATTAAGCAAACACTCAGAAAACAGCCACAACTGTGCACATTTTGATATATATAAGGCCATTAAGACATTTAAAGGCTTAATATAATAATGAAAATGTATTTTAAATGCAGCCGAGAAACTTTGGTCAACTTCATTATGTACTTGCATAATACCTGGCTTTTTGGTCTACTTTGGATCTGATGGATAGGGTTCGGTGCAGTCCAATTGGAAACACTTGGACCCTACCTGGTCCTGCCTGGTCCAGTCAGTGGTCCTGTCATCATCAGCATGACTGCTGCTACAGCAAAATCCTTTGACCTCCGACTGGAAATGACAAAAATAAATATAATAGCAGATGCATCTAATGTATATGTAATATGGGCGGCTATTTTTATTTATTAAAAACATAAATGAATTAATGAATCACTTCCTGGGGGGGCCCCTTTCGGTGGAAGTCCCATGTATGGGTTCACATAACCCAGCAACCCTAGGAAAATTACTCCACTGGTACTTCTACTTGAGCAGTACCATATTCAAGTATTCTTACCACCCCTTCTCATTGTAGTACATGTCTTTACTGCATTGGTTCTCAAAGTGGGGCCTGGGGGGTGTTTCAGGGGGTCCCGACTCGCCGGCAAAAGTAGTCAACATAGCATCACAATAATTTTAACCACTTTATCCATTTATATGTTGGCTATTCAAAAATAGCCGATCTACAAGCTCACTTCGTGCCGTGCTGCGAGCTCGTACATCTGCTATTTTTGAAATGTTTTGAAAAATATGGGAAATGTTTTAATAATTTCAGGGGCTCCCTGGGACAAAACCTTTTCAGGTGGGGGTCCGTGGCCAAAAACATATCAATTTGGGGGGTTCTTGACTTGAAGAAAGTCCTTGACTTGAAGAAAGTCCTTGACTGCAAGAATGAACGGTTTAAGAACACTTTTGTCCCAACAGCAATTAGGCTCTTTAACTCCATGACCAGCCGCTAGGCCTATAAACTGGACTAATAGTAACAGTTTTAGGTATTTATGGGTCTATGTGCAATAACAAAGGATTATTATTATTCCCAGTGACACATTTTAATGTTTTTTATGCTTATTCATAATATATTTTGTATATATTTGTCTAAATAATGTATGGCCGTATGAGCTATGGGATATCTGAATTTCCCTTCGGAGATGAATAAAGTATCTATCTATCTATCTAGAAAAGGTTTGAGAACCACTGCTTTACTGTGCCCTTGCTCTGTGCCCCTCCCAGGGTGGTGGAGATGCCCTATGCGTACCAATGCTGCGTGTATGGCTCCTGTGACAGCTACAAGTCGGTCAACCAGTGGGAGGCTGAGCATGGAAACGCCGACGAAGACTTACACAAGAGGACTGTAGCCATGTACCCGATCCACGCAGACACACACTGTAAGAATATACACCAAATGTACACAGTATATATGCTAGGAGTTGTTCCGACACCGATACCAGTGTCGGAAAAGCTGCCGATACTGCCTAAAATGCCGTTATCAGTATGAGCATCGGTAGTCTACTGTATGCCATTCCGATACCATGTAATTAATAACTCATTGACTGCCACAGTGAAAACATCGTCTATAGCTGCCCTTGCCAGCGATTCAGAGCGTTTTTACTAAACTTTGAAAAATCGTAGAACTTTTTTCTTCACAAAGATCCACCCACCGATCGCTTTAAAAGACGTAGCCGAGTCTCGTAGAATCTGATATTCTCAAACCTTTTGAATTTCAAGGACACCCATAACTCTGAGAGTTACAGACCTGTAAGGGTCCATTAGGAGGACCCCCCACTTTGAGAACCACCGTCCTAGAATTTTATTTTTTAAATTACACACACTTTGTATCGCATCGGTGTACTCGCTCTCGACCGATACGCAAGTTATGGGAATCGGTATCGGGAATGGAAAAAAATGCTATGGGTACATCTCTAGTATGTTATGCACATATCATTGTTACACAGGTGTACATATACAGAACATATACATGCTATACAAATGGTTAAGGGGGGGCCTGATGTCTGCACTCGCTGCCAATGTCTCTCTAGGTCTATCAGACTTTATTGTTGACATGAGGCTCCTTGGAACAAGTCGGAGCCTCAGTGAAACCACAACTACCTGGCACACACACACACACACACTACACACACACACACACACTCGAATGTTTACCCCGCCACAAATTCCTACTGTAGGGCATAAAGTATAAACATTGTTAAACCAAAATTAAGCAGAAATTACTACTATTAAATCCACACAATTAGACTTTAAAAGAAACAAAGGCTTGTGTTCACAAAAGGAAAGATAACAATAACAAAGGATGATCAGACCATGACATAACACTGATTAGAATTTATACACCTTAAATTGTTATCAAAACAGTCCTGATGAGAGTTATGAGTGCGCCCAATTATGCTCCTCAAATTTTTTCATCACCGCAAAGGAATGTTTTGATCGCCGCTATACGTCTCTCCAACCTCCTCCTCCTCCTCCCCCCTTCTGCCACACACAGTCACATGAACACACACACACACACACACACACGGAGGTCGGGTTCGATTCCCCGGCCGGGTCATACCAAAGACGCCTCCCCAGCTTGGCACTCAGCATCAAGGGTTGGATTGGGGGGCAAGTCCCTGCGACTAGGCCTGTCACAATTACTACATAATAATCGCCTGATCGCAATTATTTGAGTTGATAGCAATTATTTTTGCATAATCCTCATAATCGTTTCAATGTTCCATGTTCCAACATTTTCCAAGAATAGCAGATCTACAAGCTTACTTTGTGACCTGTTGTAAGCTTGTAGATCAGCTGTTTCCGCTATCAAAAAAAAAAAAAGTAAAGTATAAAATGATTAGATATGTCAGTAATGTATTTGTATATTTAAGTGATTTGTCAATTCTGCCCTGTACTATTTGTGATTATGAAGCCTAAAAACCTCATTTTGGGGGTCCTTGGCACGAAAAATAACTACTGATTTAGAAGGCATTTGTATTGTATTGGCCTCAGGTCTTAATGGATTAAGGGCCATTTTTCTTGTCTTTGACCATAACACGTTGTGTTGCAGATGACCCTGATCTGGAGGAGTTCCAGCTAGAGATAGAGGAATCCAAACTGCAGACCAGCGTTCAGTGTACACCTATCCCAGGTACAGTACCTCTCTAAACCAGGGGTCTTCAACAGGGGGTCCGGGGGACCCCTAGGGGCTCCTCAGATCTACAAGCTCACAACGCCTCACGCTGCACGGCGTTGTGAGCTTGTAGATCGGCTATTTTTCACAAAAAGATATAGGCGTAGAGGGGAAAAAAGAGCAGACCAAGTTCAAAAGTTTAATCTGAAACACAAAATGTATACAATATAGAGGGGGTCCCTGCTTCGTCTCTCTCTCAGCCTGGGGGTCCTTGGCCTGAAAAAACGCTGAAGACCCCTGCTCTAAACCAAACCTAGAATAGGTTTATGTTATCTGGTGTTTCATGCAGTGAGTGATTTTTGTTTGTTTGTTGTTAAAATAAGTTGCTCTATAATCTCATAGTAATCATTTATAGTGTGTGTTCAGTATACCAATTTTATCCAATCAGGAGAGAGACCTCATACAGGATAAACGAGTGAAATTGGAAGTGATGACACAAAGTGTTGCATTGATGTGTTGTCCCATTTTTAAATCGTTGTACAGCAAGTACCTTTACAAATCGCCAATAAAGTATTCAATCAATCAATCAAAGAAATGAGCAGACAAAATTGGAATTCAATCACTATCTCTCTCCTGATCGGATGAAACTGGCAACCCCACCTGAATTATTTTCTAGTTTATTGAAGAGCTGGAGAGATGGGGATGCCTTGCCTTAACAGAGTATAGAGCTTAACTTTTTCAAAGATAACTTTTTTTTAACCTATTAAAACCGGGAACGCATCTGTGTCATTTTAGATTTATTTGGCTATTCAAAAATAGCAGATATACAAGCTCATAGCACGGCACCGAGTGCCGCGCTACAAGCTTGTAGATCTGCTATTATTGAAAAATCTTGAACATCTGTGCAAATATTTGAATATATATATATTTTTAAGTAAACATTTGTAACTCAAATCTTTGCTTCTGGGGGGTCCCTGGAACAAAATAGTTTGATAAGGAGGTTCGTGGCCAAATACATATCATTTTGGGTGGTCCTTGACATGAAAAAGTTTGAGAACAACATTTTTTTTCAAAAAACTGTAAGGATTCAGAAGACATTTGTAGAATCGGCCTCAGGCCATAATGGGTTAACAAAGAAATAGCACTTACACTACCTTTAAATATATTGCTGACGGTTTGCATCATTTTCCGTGTTGTTTTGCAGGTCCGTTCCGTCCCTGTGAGTCTCTGCTGGGCAGCTGGCTGGTGCGTGTGGGCCTGTGGTCCATCTCTCTGGTGGCCCTGCTGGGGAACTCCCTCCTGCTTCTCTCACTCTTTGGCTCTGCCGGCTACCTCTCCCCGCTGCGCTTCACCGTAGCCTGCATGGGCGCCTCCAATCTGCTGACGGGCGTGTGCACGTGCACCCTGGCCCTCGTGGACGTGCTCACGCTGGGGGAATTCGGTCGCCACGGCGCCCGCTGGGAGGGGGGTCCCGGCTGCCAGGCCACCGGCTGGGTGTGGGTGTTCGCGGCCGAGGCGAGCGTGCTGCTGCTGACGCTGGCGGCCGTGCAGTGCGGCGTGAGCGTGACGTGCGCCCGCGCCTACGGCAAGTCGCCGTCCCTCGGGAGCGTGCGCACGTGCGCCCTCTTCTGTCTCACCCTGTCGCTCACCCTGGCCTCCCTCCCGCTGGTGGGGGTCGGGGAGTACGGGTCCTCCCCGTTCTGCCTGCCCTCCCCGCTGCCTCCCACCTCCTCTCAGCCCCCCTCCTCCCTCGGCTTCCCCTTGGCTCTCATCATGATGAACACCCTGTGCCTGCTGATAGTCACCGGCTCCTACATCCGCCTGTACTGGGAGCTGCTGAGAGGAGAGTGTGAGGGCCTGTGGGACTGTGCCATGATCAAACACGTCGCCTGGCTCATATTCACCAACGGCCTCCTCTACGTGCCCGTGGCCTTCCTCTCCCTCTGCTCCCTGCTGGGCCTCCTCTCCCTGGGGGAGGAGGTGCTCAAGTCCGTCCTCTTGCTCCTGCAGCCGCTGCCGTCCTGCCTCAACCCGCTCCTCTTCCTCCTGTTCACGCGAGACCACTCCCAGTTGTTCTTTTTCTGGCCCCGCCCCAAAGCGCACCGCCAGCCCCTGCGCCGGGACCGCACGCTCGACTCGCTGGTCTCCGTGGAGACGGAGAAGAGCTCCTGCTCCGAGACGACGCAGGTGTCCCTCGCCGACGTGGACGCCCTGTACGGCATCGGCGGCGGCGGAGGCTCCTCCCTCCTCCAGCCTCAGCTGGACGCCATCAGATTCTCCCACTGCTCCGCCACTTCCTCTTCCTCCTCGGTTCCTCTCATCGCCTGTCAGACACCCTCTCCCGGCGGCAGGGGAAGAGACAGGCTAACGGAGCGGGGGAGCCTGAGAGATGAAGAGTGTCTGAAAAGCTTTGAACAGGATCTAAGCAGCAACACTTGCCCGCTCTATCACCCCACCTCTCTCACCTCTCATCCCTGAGCCTCAATCTGGGCTGAATGGATAAGATGGGACAATATGGACTCTCCTGGACCGTCATACAGTACATAACATACACACACACACACACACACACACACACACACACAGAAGCAGAGACCGAGCCTGGGTTATTGGTCCCCCACCTGTATCAGAATGGGTCTACACAGAGACTGTAGTTAAACTATAGAGAAGTCTATGAGAAACACCACCAAGTGCCCCTGCCTGGACATGTAGACTGCAAACCAAAATGCCCTTTACGCAATAAAGACTTAAAAATGAAACTTCACGACAGCACAGCGTCACACAGATCAAAGCATGGGACGATTTCAGACGTTCTTCAGAGGATTGAAGATCCAGGTCGAAACAGAAAGCACGAATAACAGCCTGCAAGGATAATAGGACATTTAAGCATGAGACAAATCAGTGGTCTAGCGAGGGGAATTTTAAATAGAACCAGTAGAATATTGAAAGTGTAAATGTTTATGTTGATGTTAAAAGAGATATGCAGCTTAGAAAGGTTATAGATTATTTGGTTACATGTTTTTTTAAGTGGAGTTATTATATTGTTTGTTTTTTTTTTGTTTTTTTAAATACCAGGTCTATCTTATTGCTATGGTTCAGTTATATAAAAAGGATGCATCTGCAGAGGTCATTTTTTACCAGAGTAAGCTAACATTTCTCCTTCACAGAAGTCTTATAATTGCCTGTGGTATAACAACGGGAAACAGATCGCACATACGGTTTACATGGTTTTGACACAAATTATATGCAACTCTTCCCCCCAAGCCTGAGGCAAACAGTCACAGACTCAATGGGATGTAGCTAGGGTCTTTCTACAGACCGTTAAGAGTAGGCTAGCAATATGTACATACAATGTAACTACCTCTGAACTAGCATGCTATTGATTCACTATAGCCCTGTGTTTGTCTCCCTTTTTATATGATATACAGCAAATATATAATTTTATATAAGAAGAAATAAAATCCCTCTTAGTTTGTTTAAAAACACAAAAAAACAAATCTGACTTGCTATTTTGGATGTACATACTTTATTATACAACTGTCAAAACTTAAGATTGAATAAAAAGAAATAGCTTCATATGGTATGCATCAACTACTGTCATTGTAAACAACAATGTAAAATGTTAAACTCTTATAATTAATAATTTAGACACACATTACAACGTACAACAGGTATAGCGTTACACATTAATATGTACACATTTGTGCATACATTAGAAAACAAGTAGGCATGAGTCCTAAGTGGACAAAATCACAACCAGATGGATTATATAAAGTACGGTGGCAGGGTTGAGGAGGAGAAGCCGTGTCTTGACAAGGTCATGACAGGTAAGAGTTGCAGACCCTTACACACAGGCCCTCTTTGATTCCTGTGGCCTCTCCGCTGTGTGCTGCGCTCCACTCTGGGACTCTCTCTTGCGGGATGATGATGATGATGCATTTTGGTCTGGAGTGTTTTCCTTGTCACTCTTCATAACTCCCTGAGAACAGGCAGACATACACATACGCACTATGTTTAGACAATGTCATGCCCGACTCCTGTTTCTCCACATGTGTCCAAAAATGTTAGAAGTCACATGGAATGTGGAAAGATTGAGGCTGGTAAAGTAACCCCAACACCAAGCTTGCTGCACAAAACAATTAAAGACAATCAGGTCATATTTACATGAAAGCTAGAGTCACGGCACCACCTTGTGGGTAGTCAGTGTAACTACATCATAATAACGTCAGTTACTCTACCTTTATTAGACCTTAATGCGAGTTTAATGATCACTGATCAGTCCCTTGCCATCATGTCATCATGCCAATTTAATTACTTACCCTGTTCTTCTGAACAGCATGTTTCTCTGTCCACTTTCTGGCCTTCTCCAAGTATATCTGTTTGTTGTATTTGAACTCTGATGACTGCAATTAAAAGAAATGTGACGACGTTAACTTTGCAGCATGACTTGTGTCTATTTGGTAGGATTGCACAATACATAAAAAATATCAAATTCAAAATACGGTAGTGGCAGCTGTATTTTTTAAATATAGATTAAAATATATAGTATGAGTATGGCTGTCACTGATGATTACTTTGTTAGTTGGTGATTTTGTGGCTATTTTAAAAAGTAGTTATTTTAACACTTAATAAGAAAAACTAGACATGTAGACGTAGGGGGGGGGAATTAAAAGGTAGGCTTAAGCACCAAATTGCTGTAAAACTTGATCATGTGAAGATAGTCATTGTTTAATAAAAGACACAACCAAATCATTTACAATTACTTAAAAATAATATATCTAATAGCACTCCCACAATACTCACCTCACCATTTCCAGAGTCTGTATCCTTCATGAACAGATGTTTCCTCTTTAAAGGTTGCATCGTGGACATTGTACTGTTGTAAAGGTCAGGGTCAAATATGCAGTGGATGCAGGCAACTACGACGCCTTTTGGTATGAGCTTGAAATACTCCAAAATGTTTGATATTTTATTTTTGGCATTTTTTTTGCTCATGACCAGGTAGATCATCGACCTCAACCTGCACTGTGATGATGCTTGGAGAGAGAAATATATATATATACATGTGTATATACTGTAGATGCACCAAAGTTGCTCCAGGACAGGCCAAAGTATCAGGATCATTATTTATGTTTAGACAGAGTTTTTATTTTTGGAGCGTTTTTATGGCATTACCTATACCAGAGGTTCTCAAAAAGGACCCCCAAAATAATATGTATTTGGCTGCGGACCCCCATCTCAAATATTTTGTTCCAGGCACCCCCAGAAGCAAAGATTTGAGTACAAATGTTCGCTTAAAAATATATATATTCAAAAGGTTTGCATAACTTTTCACGATTTTTCAAAAATAGCAGATCTACAAGCTCATAGCGTGGCACTTGGTGCCACGCTATGAACTTGTAGATCTGCTATTTTTTAATCGCCAAAGTCTAATAGGTTAAAGTGGTTAAAATCATTGTGATGCTATATTAAAACATTTTTCTGGGGACCCCCTGGAACCCCCCCAAGGAACCTCGGGGGTCCCCGGACCCCACTTTGAGAACCAATGACCTATACTGTGCATTTATGTCAAGCTGTGCATCATGGAAAAACTGGTGAAAGGTACACGATATTTAGAAGAAGAAAACATTTTGAGATGCCCTATCACAGTGCGATGTGTGTGAATGTCGAGTGTGCGTTAGACTCACTATATCAGCCATGAGCGGATCATCCGGGTTGGGTTCGTTCATAAGCAGCTGTATGGAGGTAAGCACTGTGGAGATGTTGAGGGATGGTTTCCAGGCACCCTGAAACCAGAGAGAACAGGCTCACTTTCAGTTGCCGAGGGAGAAACATGAGGTCTCGCATATTAACTGGTGGTTCTTGTTAATCAACACATGGAGGTTAACGCAGAAATAATGAAACATGAGGGATTCTACAGCAGGGGTCTTCAACAGGGGGTCCGGGACCCCATCCTCAGAGTTACTACAGGGGGGCCACCAAATCTTTGTGTGAAATGGATTTCTTTTTTTTTACCACTTCAACCCTAGAATCTCTATTCAATTTCTGAGGGGAAAATAGCCAACCTAGAAGCTCACAACGCCTCGCCCTGCGAGGCGTTGTGTGCTTGTAGATCGGCTATTTTCGGCAAAGAGGTTTGGTGTAGAGGGGAAAAAAGATCAAATCGAGTACAGAGCCAACGGTTTACAGTTTACTTTTCAGTGGTTAAATGTCTGAAATAAACAAAAAAACATCAAACACTGATAGTCTATGAAGCTATCTATTAAATCTATGAAAAGGTTGAATCTGCAACACAATTGTACACAATATGTAGTGTGGGTCCCTGCTTCATCTCTCTCTCTCAGCTAAGGCCTGAAAAACGTTGAGAAGACCCCTCTTGTACAGTATATACCACGTGATTGGTTTCCACCTTAGGTGGGAGTTTGAGTGCGTCGTGACAGATGCGTCCTGCGTTGTCGATGTTAGGGTGGTAGATAGGGGTCAAGAATCTCATCTTGGGGGGTTCAAAGGGATACCTAGGGAAGGGAATTGGAAAGGGAGGAGTAGGTCAGCTTTACAAAATATTAAACATGAATCAGTGTTGATTTCGTCGACTAAAACTATGACGAAAAATGTTCGTCGACTACCTTTTTTCACTGACGAAAACTAAATTAAAACTAAGCTATGATGACTAAAACTAAGACAAAAAATATTGTGAATTTCGTCAACAAATAAAAACGACTAAAATGTTAAGGAGGGACTGGTGGAGAAGAGATCCAGTACAACCGAGACAAGTCATTTTATGTTTGGTTTGCTCTCGGGTGATACCCTCTGAAAATAGCAGATCTACAAGCTCACAACGCTTCGCGCTGCGATGCGTTGTGAGCTTGTAGATCGGCTATTTTCAGCATGCAACCAAGTGTAAAATCAGCCATTAAGACGCCATCAAGGCACCGCCAACATACATTTTAGCCGACTAAATCAACTGTAGATTTAGTCGACTATAATCTTATATTTAGTTGACTAAAACTAGACTAACAGTAAAACATTTCAGATGACTAAAATATGACTAAAACTGAATTAAATTGTATTCAAAAGACTATGACTACAACTAAATCAAAATTGATCAAAAACACTGACATGAATGTATAATTTGACAGCGAGGGGCAGAGCACTGACTCAGTGCAACATAATCAGCAAAATTACTAGGGATGTCCGATATTATCGGCCTCCCGATATTATCGGCCGATATTAGCATAAAAATCGATATCGGGAAAATATCGGTATCGGTTTTAAATTTTTTTTTTTTTTTTTTTGCTTTATAAATAAGTTACAGGAGTTTTTACTGTATATGGTGTGTGTGATATGAAATTTAAGCTTACCCTAATCACAGTAATCCCCGCATATATCGGTATCGGTTGATATCGGTATCGGTAATTAAGAGTTGGACAATATCGGTATATCGGTTATCGGTAAAAAAGCCAATATCGGACAACCCTAAAAATTACCTCTCTGGCACCTTGATCTCCAAAGAGAAGACTCCGCCCTCGTACGGGGTGTCTGCACAACCAACCAGCTCTGCAAACCAAGGGATGGAACACTTTACTAAGAAGATCTGACAGACCAGAGTAACTCGCACCAACATAGCAGTGTCACCATTGGTTTTAAGACCAAGCCCTGCCCATGACAGTTTCATCTATTTCAGTGGTGGACAGACAGTACCGATGTGCATTTAATTATGTATTGTACTTAAGTACATATTTCAATTTGTACTTGCATTTTTGGGGGGAAATGTTGACTTTTACTTAGACAAATATTCTATGAAGGCTGTCATTACTCATTACTTTTTTTACCAATGCTTTGAAATCAGCAGGTGAGAAAATGTTCCCCCCTAAATTGCGTTTGGCCACATAATTCTCTGAGATCTGTCTCTGTCTCACCTCAGTATAGTAGAATTAATTCCCAAGGAATTGTTTACATTGGCTGCAGAAGTGCACTTCTTTTGACCATTTAAAACTGATTGGATGATGTTACCTCAGAATTATTTAAAAAAAATTATAAAATACTGTCGTTAAAAGATACTGTAGTTCATTGTTTGAGGGCTGTGTGGGGGGCTGTTGGTTGTAAAATGGTAAATGGTGCATTTATATAGCGCTTTTATCCAAAGCACTTTACATAGATTGTGCATTACATTCACCCATTCACACACATATTCACACACCGATGGCGGAGGAAACCATACAAGGCACCGACCTGCTCATCGGGAGCAATTAGGGGTTCAGCGTCTTGCTCAAGGACACTTCGACACTAACTCTGAGGGAGCCCGGGATCGAACTGGAAACCTCACGGCTTCCATACGGCCTCTCTACCGGCCACTCTACCCCTGAGCCACTGCCGCCCGGTTGTGTATTAATACTGTCTTTATTCAGTTTGTCTGGCTGACCAATGTTGTTGAGGAAGTTACAAGTTATAAAGCTAAAATGGATTTTAAGGTAGGTTGATCGTTTGGGTTTAGGTTCAAGTGACTCGGGAAAATATGTTATGATACAGTATGCGCAATCATTTTAAATAATAATTTTATTTAACTGAAAATGTATTGGTTTATTTTTTATTTTATTTTATGAGTAATCTGCAATTCCAGTTCCTCTGTGACTAATGCATACACATGCACAAACACACACGTATATTAAAAAAAAAGCAACATTTACTTTTGAACATTTTCACCTGTAGTGGGGTAATATTTGACCAGGAGCGAGTATTTAAACTTTGACTCAAGTAATGGAGTTGTGTACTTCATTATTTTAACCTGAGACAACAAACTTACGAGCCCGGAGGTCATCCATCTGTCCCTCGGTCTGCCAGCAGGTTATCCCCGGTGGTGGCTCTGTGCTCAGCATCTGAAGCTCACGTTTCAAACGGGAGGTCCTCTGCATCCTGAAGATATAGGTGGACATGTATGAGCAATATGTAAAAGTCACACATGACGGGAGAGGTGGTCTGGATGGATGTGTAACACTGCCTGGTGGTAACCGGAACGCTTGTCCCAAAGCACACTTTGCCCCCATTTTTTTTGCAGACCGCTCGCCTTCACCGGTTCTTGTATTTGTTTTACTGAGGTCAAGGTTAGGAATAAGGTTAGGTTTAGGCATAGTTTTACTGAGGTTACGTTTACAGTAGGAATACCTGGTGGTGACCGTTCCAAGGTCGCCGGAATTAGTACCGGGCGAGCGTGTTTTGGGGCGAGCGTTCTTGTATTCTGCCTGGTAACCGGAACAGTGAGCCACTGAACACTGGCACCATATTCATTTATATACATTTTATAAACAAATGCTACACATTGCCACAAAACCCTGTGATAGCCATTAGACAGTCATGTTGGCGATAAACAAGTTGTAAATTTAGGTGTGATAATGATGTCAAATCATGTATACTTTACTTTTTGTATTATTTCTAACCATTTTCCAAAGCATACTTTATTGTATCCTCTTCTTTCTTTTTTACATTTAGGAAAAAACTGCCAATTTAAAATTGAGGTGCACTGCCCACAAGGTCTAGCTGAGCACACAGTGGGCACCACATACTGCCTTTACTTTCTCTTTTTGCATGAGAGAGAACATCATTATCAAACTTCCTGGGAGGGTTTTAGTTAATACATCTGTCAGTGAACATATACCAGTGAGTGGTTCTCAAACTTTTTCATGTCAAGGACCCCCAAATTGACACTTATTAGCCCGCGGATCCCCATTTAAAAATATAAGCCAGGGACCCCCATAAGAGAAGAGTTTTACGGCTCAGTGATTCTCAATCTCAACCGAGGCAAATATTGTACTTTTTACTCCACTAAAATGATTTGAAAACTTTAGTAGTTGCTTTGAAGATTTTGGTTATTACAAAACATAAATTAACCACTTCAGCCCTATTTAAACTTTGGCTATTTGAAAATAGCAGATCTACAAACTCACAAAGCGTCGCATTAAGAAAACATTTTTTTATACATTATGATACCTTGCGAAACAGGACATTCTGCATAATGAATACTTTTACTTTTGGTACTTTAAGTACATTTTGATACGAATACTTTTGTACTTGACTTTTACTTGCAAGTAGAGTATTTCTACAATGCAGTATTGATACTTTTACGTTTCTTCCACCACTGGTCACAGCAGTGATTGCTACAGCTAACGTTAGCTAATGATACAGCTGTGTAAACAAAAAGTGTAGACTTCAGCTCCTTTCACCCATGTCCTCAAGACCAACATGTGTCTAAATTACCTGGATAATTAATATGTCACTTCAATAAATGTTGATATAACTTCACAGCAGCTTCTTTATCTCGTACGACGACAGAGGAGTTGAGGACCAAAATATGGACAGTTTTGAGTTTCCCTCTGCATACGTCATTAACAGGAGTGTTGCCATGTTTTGTGAGAGAAATAAGCAACCAGGTCTAGGAAAACAAGCCCAAGAGAAGCAACTATATGGCACACACTTATGGGCCATTATGAGCACTTTAACGTATACTGTATACACTGAAAATAGCCGATCTACAAACTCAACATCTGTAAATAAAATGTGGAATATTTTGAATATTTTTGCATTCTAACACAAATCTGGTACGGGGCTCTCTGGCACAAAACATTTTCAGATGGGGAATTAGCCAGTTAGGGACAGACAAATATATTCAAATTCATACATATTCATTTGGGGGTCCATCCATGACATGAAAATATGTGAGAACCACTGGTTAAAATAATTTAAAAGTAACAAGCAACTTCACAGAAAAATAAGCCTAAAGTCGCTTATAATAAGCAGACATGGCAACGTTGCATACGTCATTAAGCGCGCCTTTGTTTTAGTGAAATGCATTATGGGTCATGTAGTTATTTTGTTTCGTTTCTTCTGTTTATTAATAAAAGTGCCAGATAGGTGCAATAGCGCCATCAACTGGACTGGGAGGGCTATACTCTACCAAAACAAATGATACAAATAACTATTTTATTACGAAGTCAGTTTATTTTATAAAGTTAATATGTGATAGTATATTTTGCTTGCTGATTTCCCCAAGAGCCCTGACAATGATAAGTCGTCCAGTTTTGCCTTTAAACAACCCTCTCAATTAGTCGTCCAGTTTTGCCTTTAAACAACCCTCTCAATCAAAGTAAATTTCCTGCAATGAAGTGTTTGGCAGTTTCTTGTTGATTACAGTGTGTACATTTTCCAGTATAGTGTTATATAATGTGTGGTTAAGATTTGATATTTTGAAATTAGAAACCTCACCGTCCCAGAACTTTTATCTTAATTATACTGTTATTGGCCAGGGAACAATGTCCATTATTTGAATGGAAAGTAATAATAGCATGAATTGCTTTGATTGTCCTTCTTTGCACATCTACAATACTGTCATTGGAAATGGCTGTATGTTGAGCCCAGGGTCTGATTGAGCCCATCAATAGTTAGACAGTCCCAGTCGAATCCTTGCTCTCCTGGTAGAAATAGGAAATCCACTAGGAAATCATAGCTGCACCGAAGCATTCCCTTATTTTCTCTGCCTTCCATATGGTCTCAATAATGATTAAATAAATTCATAATAATTGCCTGCTTTAAGAGGGCCTTGTGGAAGTTGTTTATATATGACTGAAGGTGGAGAATACTCACAATTCAACTGATATTGATACACTTGAATAATGATTTAGAATACTATAGCCTTTTCTATTGACCACATGAACTCTATAGCGTCCATATTCTGGAGCGGCCGCTCAGTGAAAATAGCAGATCTACAAGCTTACAACGCCTAACAATGTGACTCGTTGTGAGCTTGTATAGGCCAGCTATTTTCAGCGAACAGATTTGGTGTAGAGGGAAAAAAGGAGGGGGCCTGGTATAGACCACTGATGGCTCTGGTCAATAAGGTATATACTATACTATAGGGTTTAACTGGTTAAAATAAATGATAACAATATATACAATATATAAATATACTTATATACATAATTATTTACTGTGTATACAATTATTATCAAACATTAACACATTTTAATACTGACTGCTATGTTTCTCTATAATGAGGCACATGCAGATTTGCCAGAATTACTATATTGTACAGCACTTTACACCTTGAATGGTTGATAAGATTTGTCTCATATATCCTCGTCTACAAGCTTTTTTTCTTTTTTTTGTGGTTAAGTGTGTCTGTGGGTTTTATTATTATTGAACCAATGAAAAGTATTAACAAGAGCTTGTGACTATTAACTACATTGGATCCCCTGGAACACAGATTATTTTTGTTCCATTTCCTGCAAAGTAATATACAAGACATACAAGGTTTCCACCGACAGCAACGATATTTAAAAGAAAAACATCAGGGTCATTGGAACTTGGTAACTTCCACTAAATCTCATTTTGAGGCAGTGGCATAGATAGTCTGAAATGTGATGCCACTGTCCTGCTTGTCATCCATGTTGACGTCAGTGAAGCCAGAGTCTTTCAGAGCTGCCATGTAGGCCTCTGGGCGCCAGTTCTCTCCTGGCATCACCCGCTTAGATGCAAAGTAAGCTATCCGGTCCAGTCCACAGAAGCAACAGGTTTAAACAAAAGGAAATGTCCTGTAAAACCTAATTGAAACCCTCCTCCAGACAAAGTGAACAGCATAAAAAAACGATGATAAAAAACAAAGAAAAGTAATGTAATGTTCAAGTAGCACTGAAGGAGGATAATGAAGCAGACTTTATATAAGCAAGATATCATTCTCTGTTTAATATTTAGATCCAGTCATAGATATAGATGAAACAAGAAATGACTAAAGTCATAATATAGCCGCGAGCGGCAGGCTTTTTTTGCCCCAATCTGCCGTTGAGAAATTGAAATAAAAAAAAAAAAAATGTTTTTGAAAAAACATAAAAAAAATAAAAAAAAATGTGAAAAAATATATGTCCTTTTGAATATGATTTGACATTCATATTATTAGCAGCTGTATTGTGTGTGTCCCCCCCCCCCCCCCAACTACTCAAGTTAAAGTATCAATACTGCAATGTAGAAGAACTCTGGCAAAAAATGGCATACCTCAATATGACATTTTGCGGCTATATTATGACTTTGTCATGTCTTGTTTTTTTTATAGTGCTGTAACATGTTATGGCCTAATCACTGTCATTCAAGCATAAATGTCTTAACATTAAAATAAAAATAAGTAACCGGTATAGGACTAGCCTACCTATTGTGGTACAAAAGAAGTCCTTCTGCAGTGAATTACAACATTAGGATTGTGCAGAATTCAAGAAGCTTTATTTGTTACTGACTCATAAAGATACAAGCAGCGAAATGTTGTTGGAACTTGTACCACAGATGGTTCTACATATAATTGATATAATGAAGAAAAGAAAATATTAAGCAAGAAAATAAAATGGACAATAATAACTAAATAAAAATAGCCTACAGATATATACAGTTTTAGGAATACTCTGGGACTTGTCTTAGACAGGCATGTCATCAGTGGTGTAAAGTAACTACATGTACTCAAGTACTGTATTTAAGTACAATTTTGAGGTCTTTTTCACTTTACTGTTGTATTTCCAGTTTTCAGTACTTGTACTTCTACTCCACTACATCTCAGAGGCAAATATTGTACTTTTGCTCCACTACAATTATTTGAAAACTTGAGTTACTAGTTACTTTGCAGATATAAATTATTACATTATAAAACATACATTAACCACTTTAGCCCTATTTTATACCAAGGCTATTTGAAAATAGCTGATCTACAAGCTCACAAAGTGTCGCATCGCGACGAGTTGTGAGCTTGTAGATCTGCTATTTTCAAACATGTGTGTACTTTTACTTTTGGTACTTTAAATACATTTGGATACCAACACTTTTGTACTTTTACTCATGTAAATTTTGAATTGCGGACTTTTACTTGTAACAGAGTACTTCTACATTGCAGTATTGATACTTTTACTCAAGTAAAACATTTGAGTACTTCCACTGCTCCTCAGAGTTAAATCAACACTGAAGCCCTGCGGCTGTTGTAAATCACAGATAATTAGAAGATTCTCCGCTGGCCGACTTTTTATGACTTAATGACTTTATGACTCTCAGCCTCTCACTCTGTCCTCTCACTATTACGGTTAGCATAGCATGTTGCTAACACATCAACAAAGCAACCACAAACTTTTCGCTGGAGCTGGTGTGTGTGTGAGAGAGAGAGAGAGAGAGAGAGAGAGAGAGAGAGAGAGAGAGAGAGAGAGAGAGAGAGAAAAAGAAAGCGTGCGCGCGCGCGTGTGTGTGTGTGTGTGTGTGTGTGAGAGAGAGAGAGAGAGAGGGACTTGGGAGAGGGACAGATGGAGACGGAGGGGGGGGATGCTGCGAGGAGAGGCGGGTGCTGTGAATGACGGCCGTCCATTGGCCGTCCATGTGCCGTCCATGGGCTTTAAAGTAGTGTCTCCCCATTGGCTGTAAAGTAGTGAAGGACAGCCAGGACAGCCAATAGACAAATAGGTGTCCCGAAAACATGTCGAAAACATGTCGTGTCGCGAGTGACGATGTCTGAGGCTGTCTGTAGAGCCGCAGCGCTTTCAGCTCGCGGCTAAAAAGCTACAATTATCACCACTGGGTCTTCAAGTCAGTAAATAAGTGGTGAAACGCCATGCATTATTTTGACCATCATGACATCTTTCTAATCATGTAAACATCCCAAAGAACAACCTGGTTCAAGGTGGTCTTTATTGTTACATCTTATTTTAGTTTGTCGCCTCAGACATTGTAGCAGCATCTACCATAGTAAATAGTAGTTAAAAGGACAGTAATGATAATAAAGAAAGAAATAGCCTACCTGGTTTCATGACCCTATGTATCTCTGAAGCAGCGTTCCTGAGGTCAGGCCAGAAGTAGTAGCAGTTACAGTGAAACACTCTGTCTATGGTGCTGTCTGCCAGGGGCATGTCCGCTACGTCACAGTGGTGCAGGGTCACCTTCCCACTGGCCAAAAGATCCTTCATCACTTCACTTGCCATCTGCAAGATAAGAATTATTTATGGGATGATTTCAAATGAAGAATGATATTAGGGTTGAGTGACATCTCCATATTAGCAGAATATTATCGTTTTTTTCAGCCACCTACACTGCAGTACATGATAATGTGATATATATATATATATATATATATATATATATATATATATATATATATATATATATATATATATATATATATATATATATATACACATATGTGTATGTGGTATATTTTAACCACTAAAACCCTCTAGTCTTAGTAAACTGGACCTGAGTTGGCTCTGTACTTGGACCACCTTTTTCAGTATACACCAAATCACTTCGCCAAAAATTGCAGATTTACAAGCTCACAACACGTCACATTGCAACGCGTTGTGAGCTTGTAGAGCGGCTATTTTTGTCTAATGCTCCCCCAGAATAGGGATGCTGGGGTTCACGTGGTTAAAATATACCAGAGAAGAAGTCTTGCTTACTCTATTCTATTCTATTCTATTCATATACAAATACTGTATTCACATTGACTATACTGCTCAAGAACAAACCTGTTGTGTACCTGATGCATGTACTTTGAGTAATCCACCCCTATGAGGCGGCCTGCAGGTTCAGTGAGCAGTTGGGCTGCTGACTGCAGCCCCAGACCAGGCCCATGCCCCAGCTCCAGAACGGTGTGTCCTGGTAGGATGCCACTCAGCTTCACTGCATTCTCCTCCAGAAGCCGGTTGTGCCTGGTCAGGAACTTAGTGACCAACCACCCTAGCACTGAACGCGTAGGACGGCCCAACTGCGCCCCAAGTCTAGTGTACCACATCACTTAAACAAAAGAGAGAAAGGAGGCTATATTTATCAGAACTGTCTTAAAGGAGTAGTTCCCCCCAAAAATGACTTATTTACTATCAATTACACACCCCATGAAGCCTTAAAATCATGGAGATTCTTTTGTTTTTAGCGCATTCTTAGCCAATTATTATATAATTATATTATACATAAAATGATTGGCTCAGGAATGCGACAAAAACAAAAATATCATGAATTCAAGGCTTCATGGGGTGTGTAATGCCTTTACATCCACATGTACAACGTGTTGTTATAAATATTCACCCTTTACCTTCTGTTGCAGCCTCTAAACAGCTGATACTGCAAGATACAGATACAGTATGTGTGTGTATTCAATGAGTTTGTCGCAAGTGTTTCACACCTTGTGTCTCTATATTCTGGATTAATGTTACAAACAACAACACAGTTTGTTGGAAGCACACACACATTTTATTCATATTAAAAATGTCTAAAGCACCTTATTGTTATACCTGAATAACATAGTAGGAAAGGTATTGCACATCAATGGATGTGGTGAGGTGCTGACTGAAAGTGTTGCACACTCTGGCTCGTTTTGGACTGCTTAGTTCTAAAGTTGGAACTATTCATCCGTACTTGTAAGAGGACATTAATATTTTGTTTTTGTTTTCTTGATTATTATTATAAAGGAAGTTTCCAAAATATATATTTTTGTTGTTGGACTTGCAATGTGAAAAGGCTTTGGTTTCCCTAGGCTGTTCTATGACACAGTCTTCCCAAAGAACCATTAGGCTACTTGTTCCAAAGTCCATTATGATGAAATTTGAAGATAAAACTTTGCAGGGAAACTAAAAGTAAATGGTTCAACAACACACACGGGGGAAATATGTGCAGCCATCTCTGCGTGTCTCTGCATGACTTAAAACTAATTGAAAAATGATAGAGAAATAATCGTAGTCAAAAACATTTGTTCTTGTTTAGGTCCTAGTCCTTTTTTGTCCAAGCATTCCATTAACACTGACAGTTTGACAACTACATCACACAAAGCTATAAATAAATCTAACTTTTCTCTCATTATAGGGTACAGTGTTATACGTTTATCTTGAATACATACCATAAAGCTGCTGTTTTTTATTTCAAAAGCAGGCAACCTGTAGCTGACTACTAGTAAATATAGCCTACAACCTACAACCATAGAGTTATGCCTACAACTGTCTATCTCTCACCTCTCTTCCTGAAACAACTTCTTTCCTCTTCTTCTTCTTTTGGTTTCCAGCAAGCTGTACACTGATAAATGTAATACTGCCCTCCACAGACGAGGGGTTTTATCCTATACTTTGTAATACAGTCCAGTAGAGTGGAGAAAGCCCCAAAAAAATGGTTGAAAGTTCAACTCAGGTGTAAAAATAGACTTAAAAGAGAATTCCTTGAGAGTCGACACCCAGATCTGACAATTCTCTGAATAACTGCTGCCTCTGACTTCAGTAATTATTGCATGAGAACAGGTCAACACAGGACATGTTGCACAGTCTCCAGATGGCCACACACTGACAGAGTCCATCTGGATGTTAATCTAGGACATCCATGTAGCTGGTTAGACCACAGTGTCCCAGTCTCAGCCTGGTTAAAACAACATCCCTTCTGCCAGAGTTCATCATACTTGTAACGGATGGCTGCACAGCAAAGTACTGCCTGCCTCTCTGCTCTTCTGCCATTGGAGTCATAGTTTTATCTGCACATGCAAAAACATTCACATTTTCCTAACTGAACCTTCAGGTCGACAGTTTGATTCATCAGTGCTTTCTTCGCCCACACTGTACGTTATTTCATGTGCAAGTGCAAATTTGTCAAATAAGAAAGAGGCAAAAATAATTGAAATATCCAATCTACAAGCTCACAACGCATCGCATTGAAAGGCGTAGTGAGCTTTTAGACCGGCTATTTTCAAAAATGTTATCTGTGGAACCGAGTCAAACAAAATTGAATGCCTCAACTCAGGTCCCCAGTTAATTAAGTTATTTGGGGGTGCGGCATAAAAAGGTTAAGAACCACTGCCCTATCGAAGCCCTGTATGGATGAGTTGTGATGTGGCTGGGAAATGTGCAATACCTGACAGAGAGCCAAAGACATCACAGCTGTCATCTGGCCTGTATCATCTCACAGTGATACCATTTGGATTACATGGAGCAGCAGAGACATTTCAAAGGCTCATGGACACAGCTCATGGACACTCAACAGCCTAAATCGATTATGTAAATTATCTTGTTTAAGGACATTCCCATTTCTTATTAATGACAATTGCTAATTTTTCTTGTATTGTTGTGTTCCTATAAAAAAAAAAAGTTTTGTTGGACTTGATAAAAAATTAAGTCTCTCTCTAATTCATGATTAACAGTGGTGGAAGAAGTACTCACATGTTGTACTTAAGTAAAAGTACCAATAACACAATGTAGACATGCTCTGTTACAAATAAAAGTCCAGTATTCAAAATGTACTTGAGTAAAAGTACAAAAGTGTTCGCATTAAAATATACTTAAGTACTGGAAGTAAAAGTACTCATTATGCAGAATGTCTCATTTCACACGTTTCCAAATGTATAAAAATGCTTTGAAAATAGCAGATCTACAAGCTCACAACGCGCCGCGATGTGACGCGTTGTGAGCTTGTAGATCGGTTATTTTCAAAAAGCCAAAGTTGAAATAGGGCTGAAGTAGTTGATGTAATGTAATGTTTTTTTTTGTTTTATATATAATAATCCAAATCTAAAAAGTAACTAGTAACTAAAGTTTTTTGTTTTAAATAGTGCAGTAAAAGTACAATATTTGCCTTTGAGATGTGGAGTAGAAGTAAAAGCACTGAAAATTGGAAATACTCCAGTAAAGTAAAAAAAAAACCCCTCAAAATGACATATTAAACTAAGTAGAGTAGTTAAAATTACTGGTCCTCAATAAGTACTTGAGTAAATGTACTTACATCACTGATGATTAATGAAAGTGAAAGTTACAAGAACAATTCTGTCAATTCTGTCTGATATAGGCTACAAATGTTGTCTAAGTTTGGTCGTTCTGTATTCTGTAGCTATAGAAACTATTTTACAAAGAAATATGTGCGTGCGCTCGTGCACGTAGGTTGATTGCATGTGTGTTGTTACAGTATGTCAATGGGTCGTAGGTCACACAGCTCAGATAGCTGTCGCACCATTCATTGCACAATCACGTTCCTTTCGTTTTCATTTCCCGGAAGGTAAGCCCAGTTTTATATATGCAACTAATTTTAGCCTTACTGGAAGTGAGCGGAGTTTTTGCTATCGAAGCTGACAGACTGTCCTTGATCAGGAATTCATGGACCAATCATCTGTTTCAAACGATCAAACAAGAAATAAACAAACAAACAAAAAGGGCATGGACACCGTTTCCCCATCACCTATGAACAAGGTAGGTGTGATCCGAGGGCATGAGGGAAAATATCATTCATGCTCCAATTTACTTTCACTATTATTTTGATATCTTCTGCTGTAGGCTTTTAACCATGAATAGATATGGATATTATTATACAAATTGATACTTTTGAGTGTAAAAAAAAATCGAAATAATTTAACTGCACTGTGTAATATTGTGTGCATATGTTTTAAGTCTGAAACATCAGTCTGAAGTCTGAATATTAGCTACTGTACATGCATAGGCTGCTTGCATTCGTGTGCACGCGCATGACGCGCATACTGTACGTGCGTGTGCCTATAGACATTTGTCTATATTGTGTTTTTGTAGCAGGAGAATAGAGGAAGCAGTCCTTCTTTGCCCATGGTGTCAGTAAAGTCAGGCAGACAGACTACTACTACAGTCTCCTCTGCTGCCCAACAGCAGCTTCCTCTGGTCAGTCTGTCAACCCAGGAGGACCTGTATCATCTACCTGGACGCCTGAGTGAGTCCCTCCCTCCCCTCACTATGGATTCACTCAGTATAGTGGATGTCAAGTACAACTTTCAAATAATTTATAAAATTGCAGATCTACAAGCTTGCAGCACGGCACAAAGTGACACGCTGTGAGCTTGCAGATCTGCTATTTTTGAAATTATTCAGTCAGTATGGGAATGTCAAGTACAACTTTCAAACAATTTCAAAAATAGCAGATCTACAAGCTCGCAGCAACAGTTTTCTGAAAAAAAACCCTATGTTGTTATATCAGTGCTCCTCAAACTTTTTCATGTCAAGAACCACCAAAATTATATGCATTTGGCCGCCGACCCCCCATCTCAAAATATTTTGGACCCCCAGAATAGATTTGAGTAAAAGTTGTTCGCTTTAAAAAAATATGTATATTCAAAGATTTTCAAGATTTTTGAAAAATAGCAGATCTACACGCTCATAGCAGAGTGCTGCTAGGCACTATATAAGGCACTATATGAGCTTGTAGATCTGCTATTTTTGAATAGCCAACGTATAAAACATGGTTAAAGTGGTTACACAGATGCTTTCCCGGTTTTAATGGGTTAATCGAAAAAGTAATCAATAGATTAATTACAAAGAAATTATTGGATATCTGCAGTCCAAATGTTTTGGTTTAGTACACTGAATAAGCAATACACCCTTCTGTTAACTAGACTGATTAGCTATTGCCCTGTTGGTGTTTGAATGTGTTAGTGTCTCTTCCCCAGGAATAAACCCATCACTGTGGGATAAAGAGGATGTGAACCACTGGCTCCACTGGGCTCAGAAGGAGTACTGTCTGCGTCGACCAGAGAAAGGACATTTTGAGATGAACGGACGAGCCCTCTGTCTGCTCACCAAAGAAGACTTCAGAAGACGCTGCCCCAGCTCAGGTAGAGATTCTTGCACATAGGCCTACCACTGACTTATAAATTATCTAAACATAGCATTTTGGGGAAATTTGTGTTTGGTAGATTATTTTTCTATTGTAAGGGTGCGGTCACACAGAACTTTAATTCTGACTATGAGGGCGGATTCTGCCAATGCTTTTCAATGGGAACGGAGTGTTTTTTTTTAATGGAAATCCGCAAATGGCAACAAACCGCTCAGTAGCATTGGCAGAATCCGCCCAAAAGGCAGAATTAAAGTTCGGTGTGACCGCACCCTAACAGTGTTTTTTGGAAATAAATGTTACATTTTACCGTTGGAAAGCTTGTTAATTCCCCTTTAAAATGGTACCCCACATGCTTTTGTGGGATGAGCAGTGCAGCTGATTATGTGGGTTGCCAATGCCAAACAGCTTATTCTGCTGTGGCTATTGACTTGTTTTGAGCTCCCTACCCCAGGTGCCCGCCGGGTACCCATGGCATCTGAGGGTACATGGTGTATACCATGGTGTACACCTGTGCAGCCTTTCGGCTGCTAATCAAAATCATGTGAATACTTCCACGATGTAAAGGCTGATCTCTCTGCCATGTCGCTATCTGACTGAGATACACATGCGCACTGACACACACACCTGGGACACACTTCTGTCATGTTGGAAACAAAAAGACAACGGCAACAAAAACTCACTCCTTTACACCTGTAAACCTTTGATGCCAAGCTGGAGAGACAACTTATTGTCCAGTATCCAGATGCTTGCTATGCCAATAAACTTGGCCAATGACAAATACGCATCTCTTTCCACCCAGGTGACGTGCTCTATGAGCTACTGCAGTGTGTCAAACAGCACAGGACGGGTGCAACTGGAATTGGAAGCCCCCTGAACTCATCTGCCCATGGTGCCAATACCCAGGCCAATACCAGCCACATCCAAACACCCAGCAATCACAAGGTTCAAGGTCCCCAGGCCCACACAACTGATGGAAACCAAGGTCAGTAGCTTCAGAAATGTAATGTCACGACATTTATAGTTTAGGTAATCTCTCAAGACAGATTCCGCTGTCAAAAATCCCCCAAATCTAAAATGTTATTTAAATATTTCAAAATGTGTAATTGTTTCATGAATATCCAAAATAGCAGATCTACAAGCTCACAACGTGTCACATTGCGATGCGTTGTGAGCTTTTACATTGGCTATTTCACCATATACAACTAATATAAGGCTTAAACACCTAAACCCTATATACTTGGCCAGGGTCCCCCAGAGCTCTGTACTACAGTAGGTCCACTAGTGTTTCCCTCTACACCAAATCTCTTTGCTGAAAATCAAAGATCTAAGCAGTGTGTGATTCTGAGCTGTAGCGCTCATAATATTCCTGAATGTTCAAGTACAACAGTGAGTGCAAGGAAAAGTGGGAAAATGCTGATAAGCAGATTATATGCCCTAATATACCATAAAGGCATATTAGGGCAAGTAGGAGGACGATACAAGTGAGGGAATATGATTCACAGTGGATAATTAATTAATAAGTCCTTGAGTTTTCATTTTCAGATGGAAGTGATTGCCTTCTTGTTGTTCTGAAATTCAATAGACCGTTTTCCAAGTATTGCAGTTTGAGACAAGGAAGTTATGGGGAAATGTGGTTGTGGTTTGTTTGGTGAACAAACTCCCACAAACAGTCATACATTGAATCATCATCGAGGTCTGCCGGCCAGCCAGTCCCCCCAGTTGTCAATTTTAATATAGGATAAAAGCACACACACACACACACACACACACACACACACACACACACACACACACACACACACACACACACACACACACACACACACACACACACACACACACACACACACACACACGCACACACGCACACAAACGCACACACACGCACACACACTTTTTACCTGGCATGAATAGGTGCTTTCCGTGCCTTATGGGCAGTTGGGTGTACGCCAGTGGGAGTGGATTACCAGGAAATCTGGTAATGAGGCGTGTCTATTGGGGCATGTCTATCCGCTGTTTCACAAGAGCAGGAATCAGCTTTGTTCTGTGAAATGCACCCCTGACACTGAGAAGTACAGTATGACAATCGTTAACACAATACTTCATGTGAAAATGTTCAGTTGGTGAAATTTACTTTTACTTTCTCTTCGTCTTAGTCACACTTCCCCATATTTTCTTTGTTCCAGTTTCAACTGTCTATAGCAACACAATGCCCGTAGCCACCGTGAGCAGCGTGACAAGCCAGCCAGAACCCACATCACCTCTCAGGGACCACCCCCCACGCCCTTCTCAGAACACACACACTAGTGGGTATAATGTAATCCTGATATACTATATATCAGGAATATTTTATTATCTGAATCGTTTTCTGTTTTCTGTCCTTCTATTCTCTATTGTTCTTCCCCTTCTTGAAAACTACAAAGGATGGGAACTTTTTTTTTTTTTTTTTTTTACATATGTAAACCTGTGATGTGACCTTTGTGCAAATCTTTAAATATATATATATATTTTTTAAAGCGAACATTCGTAACTCAAATCGTTGCTTCTCGAGGTCCCTGGAACAAAATATTTTACAAATGTCCGCTTAAAAAAAATAATAATATATACACAAATTTTCACGATATCTAAAAAAAAAAGAGCTTGTAGATCTATTTTTTGAATAGCCCAAAGAAATCTAAAAATGACACAGATTCTTCCCCGGTCTAAATGGGTTATGTTGAAGCACAGCAAACCAGGGCACTGCAGATACACTGAAAGGGCATCGTTTCAACTCTGAGAGTGTACAAATGAAACTAATTTGGTTATATGTATACACCTTATGAGTTACGAATGGATAAGTTAACTCTTGGATTTTATTTTATTTTGTTGTGTGAATGTTTTTCGTTTATAAGTGTCTTTCTGTTAGGTTCATATCTTTGTCTGTCTCTCTCTCTCTCAGTGTATCCCTATCTCTGTATTCCTGTAATTTCTCTCAGATGTGTCTACACCTGGCTGTACTTGTCCTCACGTTCAGCCTTGTCCAAACGTTCTTGGCCTCAGGGAGGAGCCTCTCAACCTGTCCAATCAGCTGAGACCGAGGAGTCCGCCATGCGAAGCCAATGGCCGCATCCCAGGTAATAAGAAAGTCGGTTCGCGTGGGCGCCATATTGGTGGAACGTGTTTCAACTGACAAGACAAGCATCCTCTCCCTTTGGATGGACAGTCGTCTGTATCTTAAGTTCATTATTAGTGTAAGATTTGGCCAGCGGTCTGATACAATAATGAAAGTGTCCTTAATAGGCATTTTTCAAGGGAGCCATATTGACATAAATAGTTGTGTAATGTAACTTTGTTCACAGGTGTAAAACCAATGAGACTAATTAAGGTTCCGTTCCAGAGTCAGGGCGCTGCTATGCTGTGCATGTTGGCTCACTGGAAAGCATGCTACACCAAATGGAACAGAGCCTTAATTAGCTTTACTACTACCGATTCTTCACCCTGACAATCAGACTAATGAATGAGCAAGCCAGGAAAACAGTTCATAAATTAATAAGAGGTTCAGTGTTGCATAAAACTCAAAGGGAAATATGTTGCCTAGCTCAACAGTGCATTTTTCGGTGCACGCGCAAGGGAACTGGATAGGACATGAATCTTACATATCGAAGCTTTAATAAAAAAGAACCTCTTTAACAATGATGAATATTGATACCAAAGGCAGTTACAAATGTATTTGTTTCATCTGATTCCAAAATGTCAAACCATGTCTGAATGATGAGCAGAGTGCAAGCTGCTGTGGGACTATGTGTACCACCTCCTTTGTGACCAGCGCTACCACGACTACATCCGCTGGGATGACCAGGACACAATGGTGTTCAGGGTGGTGGACCCCAACGGACTGGCACGACTCTGGGGAAACCACAAAGTGAGTGGGGACGGTTCCTTAAGAAGCATTTTCAAACATGAACATAGTTTAGATTTACAAACACGTCATGACGAATTCTAAGCTTGTTAAGTAGTCAGTCGGGAGAGGCTTATTGTCGGTTACAGCGGGAGTCTTTCGCTGTCACAATGTGCTAGACGCCTGGGAGATGGATTGCTGAGGTAGACCGCCACAGCTACCACCAGCTCCCACTCCTCCCAGTACTTAACGCACGACTTGCTGCACTCAAGCTGTGTTACTCATACGCAAAAAAAGAATAAAATAATATAATCGATAGTTGCAGCCCTAGCAAGAACATATAATAGCAAGAGGAGAGTGAGTGACGATTGTTTATTGTTTATTACGGATCCCCATTAGTCCTCACCACAGTGAAGACTACTCTTCCTAGGGTCCAAACATTCATACTTCACAATATAATTAAAACATAATACAATGTAATTCTACCATTGCATAGTTAAAACAAAACAAAACAAAAATGATTGAAGATTTCTATCTTCACAAATTCTATAAATGATTACATAGTATATTACTTAAGTTTGCAAATCAAGAAATTACAAACAAAAGAAAAAATATTACAAAAGAAATAAAATAAAATAGTATATCCAATGTATCATAGTTCAACCATTAAACAAGCTAACTAAATCTAACTATTTTACTAATCACGGCTTCCTTTAATGTATTTTTGAAGCTTGATTTATTGTCTATCCTTATTATATGTGGCGGAAGCCCATTCCAATGTGTTCCTGCTCTATACATTACGTTCTCTTAAGCACATTAGTTCTTGGTATTAAAGCCGGAGTGAAGTTGATGATGATGATGGGACCACTGGGCATTAATGAAGTGTGATCTCTTTTCACAGAACCGAATCAACATGACGTATGAAAAGATGTCCCGTGCTCTGAGGCACTACTACAAACTCAACATCATTAAGAAGGAGCCGGGACAGAAGCTGACGTTCAGGTTGGTCTGCGAAAGCTGTAAATAACCTGACATTAACATGCACTCCTGGGTCAAGAGGTTGTAATACGCTATATGGCTACAGTATGTCAGCCAAACAAACATCCACTTTGCATGCGTTGTAGTTCTTCCGAGCATAATGGACTCCATGTGGCTCCAGAAAGAACTATTCTACTCTGTCATGCGCTTGTGGCCGGCCGCCACAGTAACAGTAAACCTTACAGTAACGGTAAACCTTACAGTAACGGTAAACCTTATTTACATCAAAAGTGGCTAGATTTCCAGCCTAGCTTAAATTACTTATGAAGGTCTGCTAAAAAAGGAAGGGTTTGTCGGAAACCTAAAACAGGTTGACTGTAGACTTTGTAGGGTTTTTTGTTTGCTGAGAAATATGTCATTGTCTATTTAATAGACAATGAATATGAATAGGCAATGAATATGAACATCATTAAAGATGTTTACTGACTACTGAGGCAAGCTCATTAAACACCTTGAAGAGCCAGTTGAAAACCCATGTCTTGAATCTAGCTTTTAATTTAATTTATTTGCTGATCTTTTTGGTTTGAATCTATTTTAATGTTATTTTTCTTTTTTTCTTGTACAGTACTCATTTAAACTATGCCATATAAATGCAACGTATATTATAATATAACATTAATAATCATATAACATAATGATATTATGCTAATCATTACTACATTTCCTGGGTTCCTGTAGCTCAATGACTAACAAGTGGAATCTGTGGCAAGAGCATAACCAGAAGTTGCTGTTTGTCAGCATATTGCAGTGGTAGGCAACAGGCGGCCACAAGTGGCACGCCAGCAATATTATTATATTGTAAAGAATTTACAATATCTGAATGACAGTCCCACACAGTAATGCAGTAATACAGTAATACAGTACATGCAACATTGAGAATCTCCCCCCACTTAAAGAATGCTTATACTTTTACGTTGAGAGTGAATGACGACAGGCACAGACAAACGTGAATCAGGCAACAGGGTACACTGTGGCAATGAACCCCTTGTGAAATCAATACTGTAGGTAGGATGTGTGTTTCACATGCTAATACACAGTTTCTCTATGTATGAAAAGATCTTGAACAATGAAAGAGCCTCTGTTCTATGAAAGAGCTCTTGTTCTGTTGCGAAAAGGAGTATGATTGTCTCATTCCAGATAAAACATTTGTTTCATTTTTAATCAACAAAATGACCTCATGCGACATTCAAGGCTAAAAAAGCATTTCTATCTGCCCCTGTAACATTTGATTACACATGCAGTTCTATCAAGTATGCAGTTATACGACAAATCTTTATTTATCAACATTTATGACAATATATGTATTATTGTAAGGTGGTTTGACACACAATCCAGTTACTTAGTTGCTGACCCCTTGCATATTTAACACTCAAAAACACAAAGTTCAGAAAGTGACTGCATCCAAGATGCATTGAAGATCCGAGACCCATTTGGCCACATTAGCGAACAAGTTTAAATGTAAATGCTGTGCGGGTAACAGCAGATGTAGAGTGCAGTAGTCAATGTGATATGCTATACATTTTACAATAAAGTGTAATTTACATGGAAAACAGATCTGATTTCATAGTGTATACATTTTAATGCCACATGTAAATGTAAGCTAGCTAACTATTATCTGGACAAGTGGACATAATTCAGATATGATACATGTCAATAATGCCAGATGTAACAGACAGAGACTGTTTTCTGCTTTTGCAACCTTTTTTTTAGGTTTCTGAAGACCCCCAAGGACATCAGGACCCATTTTGTCGGGGTTTATAAAAATACCACTCCACCTCGCGATGGAAACACCCTTGATCACCATCCTTCATATGAGTTCAACGAGGACAACTTAGAGGTTTCCCCTGAACCTGCCTCTCCACCGTCAGAGCTTCAGTGACATTTAAATAAATGTGTATTTGGGAATTCAAATATAATTACTGCGATAAGTACAAATTACAACTGAGAATGAACTCTCCTTCAGCTGAAACGGGTCTGAAAAGGAGAGTTGCTCGTGTCTTCAAAGAGTCAAGAAATGTCATAACATTAACAGTTCTTTAACAGTTCAATTCTTTATTTGATAATATAGCCTACTAAACACAGTAAGTATAAGAAAATACACTAGTTGGTGTGGATACAAGTCCAGAGGGCACCTAAACCTTGTGGGCGCCTCAATGTTAAATTGACATTTTTTTCCTAAATGTAAATAATTATAGAATAAATGTTTGCTTTGGAAAATGGAGACTTGGCTCAGATATGAACCCATTTGGTTAGGCGTTAGGGACCCGTTGCGACCACATGCCCTTGCTGACATCGGATTTTAAATTGCACGGTACATCGTTATCTGATCGTTTACCCTTCAACTTCTTGTTTATCCCCAAAATAACTGGCTATCACAGGTTTTGTAATTTGTAGCATTGTAGAAGCATTGGGCCTTAAATATAATTTAAAAATATTTAATGTATTTGGTCCCTTGTTTGTAAAGTAAATGTAAATAGAAAATCAAATATTTAAAAGTGCCCAGAAATACCAGGTGCCCACTGTTCCAGTCACCGTTGGGGTATGACAGTTGTACTGTGAGAGAATTATTAATTTACTGTGAATTGATGTACTGTACGGAAGTATTTATTACTGTGATTAAAATAGAATAAACACTAACAGTAAAGACCCAGAAATGTAATGGATGCAGTCATGTTAGCATCACAAACAATAATACATCCATACATTTCAGGGTTGCTCTGTTGTTCATGCACAGTCAAATCCATGTACAGTTATCCATTTGTGAAATGTAACCAAATGTAACCATAAATGAACACTCTGTGTACTGCAATGCATGCATTGCTATCTTTTTCCAGACATTGCTTAGCAATATAAAGTATGAACATTACTGACCACACATGATTGCTGTCATGTGGGGAGGGTATACAGTGGAGCTTTTGGATAAAGTGTTAATGTTTATAGAATGTTGGCAGAATTGCGTCAATGTGAGGTACTTGTATCCATGATCCGATGTTGAGGCTTTCTTCGTGTGGATCTATGTAAAAAGAATATGTTATAAAGATGCATACCAAATGTCTTTTAAATTGGAGGAAACTATTGCCATGTAAAAATTTTAATAAATGTTTTTTAAGTGTTTAGAATTAAAGCTCTATATGTTGTATTCCTACACTTAGACACGCACATCAGTAGCACTCTTTGGACCCTATAGGAGTGATGGAGTCCTTCTGGACATAATTCTTTTACAAACCTACCAACATACAGACAGACTGCAGAGGGCAGTAGACCTGCTCCGATAGACATCCTACTGCATCAACAACAGATCTGTTGGAGGGAACATTAACCTGCCTTTTTGATACTCATTTAGCAATACACTCAATGGTTTCCCTTTGGGTTATGTAGAGCAGTGTTGGGCAGTAACAAGTTACTTTTAATATATTACTGTAGTATTATTATTTTACCCAGTAACGAGTAGTGTAAGGTATTACTCTGCCAGAGTAATAAGTAATATAATATTATTGCTTTTTTAAGGAGTAATATGTAATAAGTAACAGGTTACTCTCCTGAGTAATATTGCCCAACACTGATGTAGAGATCAATGTTATTCTTTTATTATTCTGTGTATACAGTTTTTTGTATTGTTTTTACATTGTGCTAAATAAATCAAAATCAAATAGTGATTAAATGAGCCGAGTTTCTCACATAGGATGGACGTACTGTCCCTGGAAGTGAGTACTGCTAGACACTACTATCCTGGATACTGGATACTTTTAATTTTTGGGAGTGTGTTGAGTTCTGTGGTGTAGTAGGATTTCTGAAATAAGAAAATCTGTTATTTATCGCATTGGTTCTCAACCTGTGGGTCAGGACCTGCAGGAGGTCCCCACATGATTTTGGAGGGGTCCCCAGATGACAGTGAAGTGACAATTTAAGGACTTTTAAGCCTACCTAAAAAAAGAAAAGAGAAAAGACCATTACTGCATCAAAAGTAAAAACTATACTATAAAAACTGGTCAAACATTGGAAAAATTGTGAAATTAAATAAAAAAGGCAAACATTTTGAAAATAGCAGATCTACAAGCAGCTCACTATTTTGGTTTTACGCATACAGTATGTGTCTGTCTGTGTCAGTCAGTCCGTGTCTGTCTGTGTCAGTCAGTCTGACTGACACTGACTGACACAGACTGACACTGACGACTGACACTGACTGACACAGTCTGTCTGTCAGTCAGTCAGTCAGCCCCACAATATGTTATGTTTCACAATACGATGCTCCTGATGAATCAGAAAAAGTAAAACCACAAATACACCCTGACCTAATTTTGTGGTTCTCCTCTTTTATTCCTTCTATTGTAGTTTTTTAAATGCCTTTTACTGTATGTCTTTTAATGCCTTGTAATGATGTTACACACAGTGTGTGGGTATATCGCCTTCAGTAAGTAGAAACAGAAAGTGTTCTGCTTTCTGAAGAGCTGGCAAGACCATGTTACCCATATTACTACCACAATATAGAGCTATCTGACACTTATTGTTACGGCCACTACGCTTGGCTCGAACACCAGTGACCATAACATAATAACAGGACAAAAACCTGGTTTCAATTGCAATAAAATGTATTTTACATACAGTACAGATAAACAAGTTCAATGAGGTTTATTCTTGATAGGAACCAGAATGGTAAATGTGCCAGGAGGGTAGAGACAAGAAATGAATGCAAAAAAAAGACCTAAATAAAATGTCCTAACAAACAAGTAGTAATGGGCTGGCCGAACTAAAAAATGGGTTGTCTGGTGAGCCAGGCAATGTGCCCATCGTCTCACCAGACTCCCATAAACTACCAAAACATACAATAAGCTAAACTAACCAGTAACCGGAAATCATCAAACAATACTTACAGCCAGCCCATTGGAACTGAAATAAAGAACATACAAATAAGCAATGGAACGACACTACTGTTGTACTCTATTAGGGTGCTGGGAAAAATCACGAATACCTGGCTACAGCTCCACTTATATAGCCCTAGGCCCTAATCACACAAAAATCAGGCACAGCTGAGAAAAGGAGGGGCCGCCAGAGCACTCCCAGGTGAGTGACAGGTGTCTAGCCAGACCAGGGCAGCAGAGCCAGCAAGGCAGGATAGACACTAAACACAGGACAAATAAGCATTAGTTAACACATAAGCAAAGAAAGACTGTGTGAAAAGAGGTGTGAATATATGCTAGCACATAACACTTATTTTAACAAAAGAATATCACTTACTGCACCTCTCAATCTCTTTGCCCAATGTTCACCCCAGAGGGACGCTAGGGTTCATGTGGTAACAGCATTAATTTTCAGTAAATTCCTGCCAAAATTAAGGGCAGCGTTGATGGGTGATGGAAGTGCTTTTTCAAATGGAAGAAATCCATTACATGCAATCCATTGCATTGCAATGTGCCTGTACCGTCTCTGTCAGTGGACGAGCCACGGGAACAACAGAAATATGAGTCAGACATGTGCTTTGGTCGAGTCAGACGAGGACATACAGTATAGTAGATTTTGTTTTTTTTTTATGAGTGAGATTTGTTGTGAAAAATGTCTTCGCTTTTTTTTTTTTTTTTTTTTTTTGAAATATAAATACACTATATTTCCTTGTATTTGCTAAAAGCAACGAAAGAGAACTTGTTATGAAGTTGGTTGGAATGTTGGATGTATTCTTATTTCCATTAAACTTTAAACTGAGGTGTTCACCTCTGAACTGAAGTAAACTTGAGTAGTGGACCTTCAAAGCAGCCAATTTATCATTCTGTCACTCAGTGGCGTCACCTGATAAATGCTTGGTAGAGGTCATACCAACCAACAGCAGGCTGGATAATTCCATAACAAACAATGTATGCATAAGAAATGCAGACAAAAACACATTGATATTATTGTGGTATATCACACAATAATAAGTCAATAAACAATTAACTATTGGCATGTAAAATCGTTTTTTAAGTGTTAACAATTTGTATAGCTCTGATTGTTGTATTTCTACACTTAGACACAGATCAGTAGCACTCAAATTGGCTAATCATGCTGGGGTTCTTTAGGTGTCTTCTAAGATGTGAAAATATACTCCATATATCTATATATATATCAGTGGTTCTCAAAGTGGTCTCCCTCAGGTGTCAGTTGGCAGGCGATGTGAGCTTGTAGATCTGCCATTTTCGGCTAATGTTCCCCTCAGAAATTGAATTGGGATTCTCGGGATGAAGTGGTTAAAAATAAAACCCACGTCACATAAAGATTTGGTGGCCTCCCTGTAGTAACTCTGAGGACCCCCTAGGGGCCCCGGACCCCCTGTTGAAGATGTAGACTTTTTCACCACCCTGAAAGCAAAGCAAAGTTTGTTGTTTACCCAGGGTGTCGGACTAAGCACGAAGCTTGTTTCCAGCCGGACCCTGCATGGAAGCCTTGCTCAAGGGCTATTCAGCGGTGATTCATGATTGATGTGATGAATTGGGGAATCGAACTAGGGACCTTCCGGTATCAAGGCCGCCCCTCTAACCACTAGGCCACCGCTGCCACCAACTGAAGGGTTGTATTTCTCAACAATGACACCTATATGTTCATTATCCTGTAAAGAAATCAATAATTTGACACACAAATTGTATTGATTTAACCATTTAAACCCTATATCATTATTGACCAAAGTCTCCCAGGGACATACAAGGCCGCCTATCTTTTTCCTCTCTTCGCTGAAAATAGCAACGTGACACATTTTGAGCTAATAGAGTGGCTATTTTCGCCAAATGTTCACCCCAGAATAGGGATACTAAAGGGTTCATGTGTTTTTTGTAACAGAATATCGCCCGAGCCGTTGCCTGAGTGGCTCATGTCGATATGCCTGACGTCAGATGGATAGTACAATACAAGGGCAACGATTAAATGCCGAGTCATCATCACATAGCCATTACACACGTCGTTGATGTTGTTTACGCTCTCCATCTCCTCACTATTTATGTGTAAAAGAGGATGTGTGGCCTTACTATATCTCCTAGTCTAGTCTACAATGACCTTTGTTTCTGAGTGAAGAAGAGTGAAGTAGTTAATCCCATTGTGTTAAGATTGTCTGCTAGTTTATGGGTGATTATTTATTTGTTGTTTTCAACAACAAATAAATAGCATCCTGACATAAGTGTTTGCATGCTCCAGGAGGGACAGCTATGAATTGCGATTAAGACTGCGTCCTCCATAGATCTGTTTCCTCCATAATAAAAACGTCGGCTGTTCAGATCGATGGGGATAATTGCCTTGAAGCGAGAGATAGCACAAGCCTCTCAAAGCACTTCATAACAACTGGTGGAAGGCCAACTGGGTGATAGTAATTAAGGCTTTTAACCGCTCTCTTTAGGGATGATGGGGTGGATTTAAGACTTGGGTGGGGATGGATGGCTGCCTGTTGTAAGGAGTGGTTAAAGATGCTGGCGAACACCCCTGCTTGTTGGTCAGCACATTACGTCAGCGTGCCACCCTGTCTGGACCTGCTGCTTTTTTTTTGGTGGTCTATTTTTGTGGAGTGGATTTCACCTGGTGGTGCTGTAGGACAGTGGTTCTCAAGTCGGGACCCCCAGGGGGGTCCCTACATGATTTGGGTCCCCACCCAGATGACAGTGAAGTGACTTTTAATACCTCAAAGAAAGAAAGAAAAGACCATTACAGCATCAAAAGTGATCAACAAACTATACTATAAAAACTGGTCAAACATTGGCCAAATTGTCAAATAATATAAGAAACAGGCAAACTTTTTGAAAATAGCCGATCTACAAGCTCACAACGCCTCGCAAAAGCGAGGCGTTGTGAGCTTGTATATCTGCTATTTTCACAATATGTATTTTCGATTTGTGGAATCGAAAATGTAATGGCTCAACAACTCCTACCTTCCAAGTGCTTATCGGGGTGGGGGGTCCCTGGTTCAAATATGATTATTTTGGGGGGGTCACGGCCTGAAAAGGTTGAGAACCACTGCTGTAGGACAAGTACATGCTCCTCCTTGGCCGGTGTCATTTGAGCTCTCACTCTGCTGTGTTGGTTTGTGTACGTGTGTGAAGAACATGTTCAGGGTGTTAGGGAGTGCAAGGTCATGGCTGATCTGTGCTGATCTTGTAGGTTTTTAACGCCTGTTTGTTATGGCTGTTATGGTGTTTAATGCCTCTCCACATTCTGCCGGGATATTTCTTTTTTCCTCTCTTAATCCTTCTATTGTCTTAAGCTTCTCTAATGCCCGTCTTAAGTTCTTTCAGAGAATTCCTGTAGGCCGGCATGTTGCTTGTCCTGAAAGGCAGCACCTTATATCATGAGCTTGTAGATCTATGTAGATGAAAAATGTGTGACATTTTCACAACGTGTGACAACACAAATCTTGTATCTTGCACGAAATATTTTCAGATGGGGGTCCGTGGCCAAGCACACATTAATTTGGGGCTCCTTGACATGAAAAAGTTTCAGATCAAATGATACAGTACATGGTACAGTACATGAATCACCAAAAGAATGTTAAAGCTCAGCCTCTGAATGCTTCTGTCAGTTTTACAGATGGTTTGCTGATACTTCAAAGCTGACGGATATTTCCACACATATCAGCTGGCGTCATAGTAAAGGTATGCATTGAACGTGTGTCTAATTCCATTTCCACACATGAGAGATGACACCTAGTCCTGTGATGTCTCCTCTAAAAAGCACACTCTCCTCTCTCCCCCCCCCCCCCCCCCCCCCCAGCATGCCCATTTGATAGCACCATCCTAAATTGGAGCATATCAGATCAATTTACTGAGGCTGGAAGGGCAGCATCATGAACATGACACTGAGCCTCACCGGCCCCTGGCGCCAAATGTCCTTTTTAGTGTCTGCAGTAAATGGATGGCAAGAGATTGTGTCATGTAAGGCCTAAATGGGGTTCCTCACAAATCTGATCACTGTGACATTTTAGGAGCAGAAATCATTGCGTTCAATTTGGTTCCATTATCAGTAAAGTTGATGGGAAGAACAAAAACAGAAATGCTCGTGTCTTATTGTACTGTGTACCAATATAATGTTACAGCACTGTGTCTCTCTCTACAGTATGTGTGTGTGTGTGTGTGTATGTGTATGTGTATGTGTATGTGTGTGTGTGTGTGTGTGTGTGTGTGTGTGTGTGTGTGTGTGTGTGTGTGTGTGTGTGTGTGTGTGTGTGTGTGTGCGCGCGCACCGTGCACGCCAACATGTCCTATAGGCCTATGCATCACCTGATCTGTTTACTACATTTCACTTCGGATATGAAAAAGCTGTTGGTTGGAAGCAATTCCTTTCTACTTGAGGCTATTAAGAGCTTGGAGACTAACCAGTCCCACCCACATGATCAGTATGTGAGCTTCAGTAGACACATGTAGGCCTCCACAGCTCCATGTGTAAACAACTAGCAGACAGTGCCCTGAGCTCCATGGGAAACACTCTTCCAGTTTTGGTCATAATTCAGTCTGATGACTCGCATTAACTAAAGCATCCGCTTTGCTCGATGCTATTCCTAACAGTGTCAGAATGTAGAAGCCGAATCCCCCAGAGCAGGAACAACAGGCAGGAGTTGTGAGGCAAAACAGCTGAATACTGTGGACAATCAACACAGGGTAGGCTGAGGTTAGCAGGACACAGGGGAACAAAACAAACAATTAACATAGGCTTCTTCTACTTCATTAGTGTTTGGTATATATTACTATATACTATACTATATTATTACAAGTAACAGAAGACTCCCAGTGTCTGTCCTTGTACCACAAGTTTTTTACTAAGGTGAATACAACTTTTCTGATGCCAAACACAACATAGCCTAACGAGGGTTTCCAAGTGGATTCTCATCTCTTATTCCTCGCCTACTGTGCATGAAATGAAATGAGAACCATGACTAGAAGGATTAACACAGGTGTGACTGGATCCTTCTTGAGTCACTCCAAATTACGTGCTAACAATCGTGTGTAGTAACAAGTTACGGCCACATGGTGGGGCAGTGAGAGCAAGAGTGGAGCCAGGTCCAGACACACTGGTCTCCAATGGTCCTGTCAGTCCACCTTTTAAAGACACGAGGACATCAGCACAGATTTCTGTCTTGTCTGAGCTCCATATCCTTTTCATACTGGTCCGTTACTGGGGGAGATAGATAGGCTATCCTGTTACATAATGAGTGTGGATGGATCATAATGGATAATACACACACATCTGCCATCCCTCCAGCAATTTATCTAGCTGGTCAGCTTGCCAGCTAGCCAGCAGTTGGCTGTGGCACTGCATGGAGAGAGAGAGGAGAGAGAGAGAGAGAGAGAGAGAGAGAGAGAGAGAGAGAGACACTGCAAGTGTGATAATGTAATGTTGCCAACATTACGTTATGACTTCATTGTCCCCCACTATTTAACCCCTTCCCGTGAAAGAAATAATAATAATTAAAGGTCATTGTTGTTAAAGGATCATAAATATTATCTATTATCTAGTTTGTTCTCAATGCCCTGCAAGCTATTCGATTGGAAATTAATTCAACATAATTTTCACTTTCACTGGGGATATAACCTCCAGAGATAACCCACGTACACAACTAAGACTGAAGACATGAGTGGGCATAGCTAAGAATAGGGCACTGGCACCTCTCCAGACTCCAGCTGGGTGATGACATCACTATAAAAAACATGACCTTTTCGGTAATCCGCCCGGTGACAGGGTGAATACGATGTAAGATGGCACACGAGAGAGTTGGCATGTGTTTGTTTGTCTGCTTGGTGTAATTCTTAGTTTTGAGGAGAATAAGGAAGATAGGGATGGGGAGGCTCGCTGATGTCAGATTGACATTACCGAAGAGAAGAAGACCCTCCCCCTGGGGGTCCGGACCCCCCAGGTCTGGGTCTGGACCATAGAGTTACAATATATCTAGAGGGCGCCGCCCCCAGCTATTCATTTCAATGAAAGTTGCTCAGTGGCGGTTGAAGCACCCGGAAGTACCATATATTGGGTCGATATTGGGTCCTGATATGAGCAGGCGCACTAGGGTTTCTACGGAGCCTCAGAAGGGGCATTTGCAGGTTTTAACGGTAGACGCACGCGCAGTAGTATTTTAAATACCGAAGTGTTGCTATCCCAGATTTGACCAATGTTCAGGCGAAGGCAGCTTCACTGTTCAACCGTGGTTCTAGGGGCTTGGTCTGGACCCCCAGGGGGGTCGCCAAATTATTTTCGGGGGTCCCCAGATAATTAGCTTAACCCAAAGACCTGAGGCCGATTCTACAAAGGCCTTTAAAATCAGTAGTTCTCAAACTTTTTCGGGCCAAGAACCCCCAAAATGATACTGTATGGTCCAATCTGCCTTTCTCCTCTTCTTTCCTTGGGACTTTTTCTCTCTGTCTGTCTGTCTTTCTCTCTCCGAGAAATTACCAGTTGAACAGTACATCTATACTCTCGAGAAAGGTTTAAGCACCCCCAGTTTTAAATGCATTGGGCCAATAGAGCACTGTTTCCCAAACAGTGGGTCACCCATGTTTGGGACGCAATTTTTATGGGTCGCGAGTAAATATCCCCCTTTTTTCGTTTCCTACATTTAAAAACAATATATTATTTCAAAAGATTGAAAAAGGTAAAAAACAAAGAAGAATCACAACTTTTCATAAATTAAAAACAATGCCAACATTTTTAAAAAGCATTTCATAAATAAAAATCTTTAAAAATAAAATAATTGCCATGAATAAATAAAAAAATCACACCTGTGTGAAGGTAGCGGCGCCTTTGATACATTTTGTCATAGATATGTGATTCAATATTAATATCTAATATATAATATCAATATATTATATATTGGTCAGGCCCTTGACGGGCCTGACCAATCAGAACCTTGACGGGCCTGACCAATCAGAACCTTGACGGGCCTGACCAATCAGAACGTTGACGGACCTGACCAATCAGAACCTCGACGGGCCTGACCAATCAGAACGTTGACGGACCTGACCAATCAGAACCTTGGCGGGCCTGACCAATCAGAACGTTGACAGACCTGACCAATCAGAACGTTGACGGAAAAGCCAGGTATAGAGCAGGACCGCTCTATACTATGTATAGAGCGGCGCCAGCGCCGCTAAAAAGGTTAAGAAGTAGTGAAAATAGCACATCGACAAGCTCTGCTATTTTCACCCTGGCAAACGTCAAATCTTTCTTTTGGGTCTCGAGCTAAAAGGTTTGGGAACCATTGCAATAGAGTACCAAAGTTCTATGTCGCAATCTAAGATTCCCCTATGGGAAATCCAATACAAAAGATAACGCTGTGACCCAGGGGGATAGCGCCCTCTAGCGGCAGTGATGTGAGACTTAATTCGGTGCTCTACAGTGGAAAATTGTCAAAAGCTGAGAAAAAAGTCTTTTATATTTTGTAGTAGTAGTAGTAGTAGTAGTAGTAGTAGTAGTAGTACTCATGGCTGCCAGTTCCCACCTGATGTTATGTGGGAGTCCTGACTGCTCCAGCCCGTGCTCAATAACTGCTAGCCTGCATAACGTCTTCAAACTAGGCCTGAAGTCTAAGATGTGCAGGCCATCATCTTTTCCACCAAAGAGGAAGACACGATCTCCCACCAGGCAACAGCTCAGCTCAGATTTTGAACACAGAGCACTTCCCTTGGTCTCAACCTTCTTCCAGCAGAGGGTCTCCAGACTGAGTTTCCACAGATAATTGTTACAGTTCCACCCACTAAATACGTACAGCTCTTCATTGTAGGTAAAGGCTGAAAATCCTGCGCGTCGTTCTGGAAGAGGCTCAGCACACTGCTCAGCAACGCTCACCCAGCAGTTGGTCTCTGTGTCAAAATCTCTGATGAAGGTGAACGGATACCTTCCGAACAAAAAAAATACAAACATCTTTGTCCCGACGACGGTGGCAGAGTACCCTAATGGTGGCTGAGTGCCTCTCATGTTAACTAAAGACCAGACCACCGTGGTGGTGTCCAACTTGTACATGTCATCAACGAAAACGGCCGACCCAAAAAATCTGAATCTGTGTCCTCCATAGATATACATGACCTTCCGCAGAGCACATGCCGAGTGGCCCTCCCTCGCCTTTGGAACGGTCCCAGATATTTGGGGTTTGAACCATCTGTGGGTGTTGACATTGAACGCATAAAGCACATTGCAGTATGCAGGCCATCTACCTCCCCAGAGGTAGATGACATCTTCTATCAGCACGGCTGTGTGGCCATGGTGGTAGGAGGGAGCCTCGTGGGTCACTGGAGACAACTTGACCCAGCGTAAAGACACTGTGTTGAAGACCTGGACATCGATCTGATACCTGAACATGGACCCTCCGAAGCCAAAGGAGTACACCTTATGTCCCACCGCAACGGCAGCATGATCCTTTCCAGAACGAGGTCCTCTCTTTGGTCCTTTCCGATTCAGCTTCCAGAACAACATTTGTCCCGCCTGCACCCCACCGTGGATCAAACTGGATTGGGTCAAGTCTTTCTCTGTGAAATTATGGAGTCTTATTGTGCGCTCGTAGGTGGAGGCACTCCGAAGCAGACTTCACTGACGCGGGTAGTGGAAACTCTTCACTGGACAATCCCAAGACAACAGGAACTTGAAACAGGAATAATAATAATGTTATATATGAACCACTTGGAGACTGGAAACAATCACACTGGAGTGAAATTGGTAAGTTATCCCCGAGAAGGAGGTTTGACGATCTGACTGTATTTGAGAGAGTGGCCGCTCATGTACACCCTGATGATATCAGTGATGTGACATCATCACTCAGTGACATCACACACGGTGGAACCGTGACAGTAAAACAAGCAGACCGTGAACCAAGCGGACCATCCGTGAAACAAGCGGACCATGACACACTTTGGGTGCTCATATCCCCCGACGGGTATGGTCTAGTGTTATATAAATATAACAACAATTTGAGGATTCATGTCCAACCAAGACTTTAAAAAATTATCCTTGCCTTTATCCCCAGAAGGGACTACTAATAATGTAATGGTTTTCTCTCATGTCCCCCCCCCCCCCCCCCCCAAAAGCAGACGGCTAACAGCTCATCAGAATGCAGTTGCAACAACTCTAACTAGAACTTAGAAAGCAAATCTGTACACTGACTTCCAGTGAGTTGTAGAATTGATTTGTCTATTATTATAATGTTATGTTATTGTCGATTGTCTTTAAATCACTCAATGGTTTAGTGCCAAAATACATCTCTTGCATTTACATCATGAACCCTCTTGAATTCTCAGGTCATCCGGGAGTGGTCTACTAGATATGCTTCTAGAGTTAAAACAGAACATGGTGACGCAGCTTTTAGTTATTATGCCACACATACAGTAATTGTAACAAAGTTCCAGAAGATCTGAGGATTTAGCCAACAATGAGTACTTTTACATCCAGGCTAAAACCTTTTATGTTCCCCACTGCCTTTTATTATTTATTGTGAGCTTTAATCTGCTATTTTTGCTGAATGTCCAATTTTTGCCTATAACGATGACATGCCCAGAATAGGGTTGCTAGGGTTCATGTGGTTAACTAACTCTGACCCACATTCTCAGCAGCAACTGCCTGACCACACTCTGACACACTTTTACGTACCTCCTTCACTCATGTAAGCATCACGACGCACGCACGCATGCACGCACACACACACACACACACACGTTTATATCTATTTATTATTTAACATTTCAGTGCCCTGGTGGTTAGAGTGTCCGCCCTGAGAGTATGAGGTCGGGGGGTTACATCCCCGGCTGCGTCATACCAACGGCTATAAAAATGCTACCCAATGCCTGCCTGCTTGGCACTCAGGATCAAGGGTTGCATTGGGGGCAAGTCCCTGGGACATACTAGCACCATGTCCAGGGGGTGTAGCCTACATCAATCTGCCTCACGCTACCGAAACGAGATAGGATCTTGACGTATGGGCCACATGGCTCGGAGTCAGGATCCTATAGACAGTATAAGTAAGTAAGTAAGTAACTAGGTTCATTCTACAACAGCACCTTTGAGAGCATCAGTATTGGTGACAAAGGCCGTCATACGAGCATTATGACTTCATGTATATGATCATGAATACACTCCATTGTTGCTGCACTGACACTATCACGTACAGTATATCACTTACATGATATCTACTGCTAAGTGCTACTTGCAGAAGAGACTGTGATATTCTGCACTGATTTTGAACACACACCATACGTACACTTGATATTGTTGTCCTGTTATCTGACTTTTTCCTTTGTGTCTTTCCCTGATTTGATTTTATTTGATTTTATTAGACGTTATACAGGAAAAAAACACATGTTACATCATGTTCATCGTAGAAACGTCAAGGATACATTGCGGTCCTTGGTCTGAGACAAACAACGTTGCAACAAAATACATACAGGTAGACAGTACAGTAATAAATAATACAATCAATAGCTACACTACCTACAGCATAGCTACATATAATCGCATTGCTAACATAAGTGACCCTACTATTATGCAACATTTTCTAAAAGCCATGCTTTGACCCTTATCTTAAAAAGAAGATGGCTGCTGGTGCTCTTTATAGTCAGGGGTAGCGAGTTCCAGTTAACTGCTCCTAAATCTAAATGAGCGTTTTCGCATTTCAGTGGTGAACGTGGGCATGGTCAGGTCTGCTATGCTGGCTCTGGTTAGGTGGGAATGGGCTTCGCTACGCTTCTGAAAAAGCTTACAGAGGTACACGCCCCAGGTCACAGGCAGAGCCTTCGATAGATGGCCTTGAAAGTCTGTGATTTGGTCCCTGTCCGAAAGATACGACATGTACCAATTTAAGCTAGAAGAGCTTAGGCCTAATGCTGAAAGTCTGTTAAAAAGTAAGCCGTGGTGTACTGTGTCAAAAGCTTTTTGGAGATCAATTAGGATCATTCCACTTAGCTTGCCAGCTTCCATTTCAGATTCTTATGACTATATTATGTAACGGAAAATCATTGGAGCAAATGTGGAAATCATTTCACCCACTTCTTTACACCTGTAAACAATATGACAATAATAGTTTTAAGTGCCTTTCATGTCTTTGAATGCCTTTGTATGCCATATGTAAAGCACCTTGAATTGCCTTTGTGTACGAAGTGTGCTATACAAATCAACTTGCCTTGCCTATTCACCTTATTCTTGGCCCTTCTCCTGGCGGCGTCATTGCCTTTTTCTGCTGGTTCATTCGATATCTGTCCACTTCCTCCCTAGTAGGCTACAGGTGTAATGCAGGTAATCAGTGTGTTGCCAGATTTTGCAAGAGAAACAAGCGGCCAGGTCTATGAAAACAAGTTTGACCACTTTACATCAGCTATTTGAAAATAGCAGATCTACAAGCTAACCACACGTCACATCGTGACATGTTGTGAGCGTGTAGATCTGCTATTTTCTAAAAAATATTGGGGGAAAATTTAATATTTTTGAAACATTTTAAAGGGGAAGACCACTCATTTTCAACATTGAAAAAAACACTTTTTTTCTTAATTCCACACAACAGCTCTAAGGTGTATTAAAGACATAGTTTAATGTTGAAAATGAGTGGTCATCCCCTTTAACTGCTTTTTTCCCTCACCACAATTCAAATGTCTTCGCTGGAAATAGCAGATCTACAAGCCCACATGTTGCGCTGCAATGCGTTGTTGTGAGCTTGTAGATAATGCTATGTTGCCAAATGTTCACCCCAGAATAAGGACACGGCAGGCAGGGTCCATGTGGTTCACTGAAATAAATAGCAATCTATTTCCCTCTGCACCCGATTGTCTGGTGTGCACTGTGCAGTGGTGGAAAGTAACTAAGTACATTTACCAAAGTACTGTACTTAAGTACAATTTTGAGGTACTTTTACCTTACTGGAGTATTTCCAATTGTCTTTAACTTCTACTCCACTACTGTACATCTCAGAGGAAAATATTGTACTTTACTTTACTCCACATAGCATAGCAGTTTGCAAAAAAAAAAGCACAGGAAAAGTACAGTTCAATACAAGGTCCGCTAAATAAGGACTCCGGCTACTAGTTACTTTGTAGATTTTGATTATTATTACAAAATATACATTAACCACGTCAGCCCTATTCAAACTTTGGCTATTTGAAAATAGCCGATCAACAAGCTCACTTAATAAAACATCAACTGATGCACAATGCTTTTGTTGTTGGTACTTCAGTATATTTTGATGCCAATACTTTTGTAGTTTTACTCAAGTACATTTTGATTACCAGACTTTTACTTGTAACAGAGTGGTTCTACTTGAAGTATTGATACTTTTACTTACTAAAAAAAAAACTGAGTACTTTTTCCACCACTGCTGGCGTGTTCTGCCAAGCTCTCCAGCCTCATTCCGTTTCTGATTTTCCTGACCTGCCCGTTTTAGACCCTGCCTGTTCAGCAGACCTTGGTGTATACCTGCCTGCCCCTTATCAGATTGTTTGCCCCGTGGATTGATTACCCGTTTCTCCTTTTTGGATTAACTGCCTGCCCCTTATCGGATCGCTTGACCCGTGGACTCGTTCAAGATTTATTTGCCTGGCTGTTTGTTTGTCTTGCGTTTCTCGAGTAAAAACGCTGTTACCTGAACTTGATCATGTTGTCGTGCTTTGTGGATTCAAGACTGTCTCCAGACATTATACAATGTCTATCAAATATCTGTATCTAGCAGTCTCATCCCACACACTAGGGGCGGCAGTGGCTGTAAAGCGGCCACTTGGGACCGGGAAGACTCCCGGTTGGATAACCCCTGGGCTCCCCCTGTATTGCTGTCGAAGTGTCCTTGAGCAAGACAGTGAACCCCTAACTTGTCCTGATGAGCAGGTTGGTGCCTTGCATGGTTTCCTCCGCCATCGGTGTGTGAATATGTGTGTGTGAATGTGAAGAACTTTGAATAAAGGCCCTACTAATAACAGGTCAGGATCAACACAGTCTCATTCCGAAGAATACCAAAAAAACATGAAAGCAACTATGGGCCACATGACTGAGCACTTCAAACATATACGTCAGCTGCTTGAAAATAGATCTACAAGCTCACAACGCGTCGTGATGCAACGCGTTGTGAGCTTGTAGATCTGCTATTTTCAAATTCAATTTTGGGGGAAATTATAATAAGCAGACCTGGCAACACTGGTATGGTACTGGTAAGCGACTGCAAAAGACTGCTGCTATTTGTTTCAAAAAGCTTTAAAAGAAAGCCAGAACCTTTACAGAACGTGAAATGTGCCTATAACCACATTTCCGGTTCAGAGCGGATACGGAAACGTTATGTTTGTTTTCATGTATGTGGACGTGGAGAACATCCGGATGCAGTAGGCGGGATTTTATGAGTGCTAGGAATCAAGAAATGACAAATAATTGTTTATTGCTAAAATTGTTCATACATTAGGCATTTAAGTGCCAGAATAATTGATTTATGGACAAGCAGATCATTTATATAGATCTATTAGATTAAAATAAATAGTTTTGATCGGATCTTTACTACTGTCAATCAAGTCATACGGAAGTAATGTGACGTGACGTCACGGGTATAGAAAAGTTAAATAGAAGTGTCGTTCTCAACAAATACTCATCGAAAAATTACCAAACTAGTATGTAAATGCTCAGAATATTTACAGGTTTTTGTGGGTGGTGGCGTGTGGTCTGGTGCATTTCAATCAAGCTTCTTAGAGCACGTTTTGGAATGCCAATGCATTATCAATGGCCCGCCTGTGACGGCGCAATGTGTCGTCTTTGGACCTCAATGAATGTCTATGAGTGACCGTAGAAGGCGCATTATGAAGTCGCCGGCGGCCGACGAAGGCACACCTTGCATCTTGGGGTTCTGACTAAAATACAATATGTGCCTTCTTCGGAGTGAGACTGTGTTGGTCAGGATAATTCCTGTAAGCAGATGTTGCAATTAAAAAAAAAGATGAAGATGTAAAGTTAAAAATAACTTTCATGTATGAAAAGTGATCTGGCAACTTCATCCCGTAGCTCGCGGGGCCATC
>NC_139947.1:28199983-28272483 GCF_963454915.1 Gymnoscopelus microlampas | reverse complement strand
TGTTATAAAGCATTATGTGTACTTATGAGTGCTATAATTATACAGTGTGATTATAATGCATTATATAATTTACATGGGCTTCATAGAAAGCTTTACCCAATAAATATTCTACTGTATTTGAAGTTAATTTGTTGGTCAAATAGAACTCCTAGGTTCTTTGAAACCCTAGTGAAATGAGCTGTTGATGGACCCATAAACTGCTTTATTTCACCTGTCAGGTCCTATGATAAGGACTTCAGTCTTGTCTGGGTTGTAACTGGAGAAACTTGTGTGACATGATCCAGTCCTTGATGGAAGTTAAACATTCTTTTAAAATAGACAGTTTACTAAGGTCTGAAAACTACACTACACTGTTGACATTTTTTTTTGAGCCTGTGTGTGTGTGAGTGTGTGTGTGTGTGTGTGTGTGTGTGTGTGTGTGTGTGTGTGTGTGTGTGTGTGTGTGTGTGTGTGTGTGTGTGTGTGTGTGTGTGTGTGTGTGTGTGTGTGCTCATGCATGCGTGCCTTGGTGCGCGCGCACCACCACAGGGTTGACACTGCATGGAGGCGGAAGATCCCTGTCAAGTGCTTAAAGATGCATGAGAGTTCTCCATCATTAACGAGATGCTTTGATGGAAAGTTCCACGAGCCAGTGAAAGATATGTGGAAGAAAAGACAGACAGACAGTCAGTCAGTCAGTCAGTCAGTCAGATAGAGAAAACAAAGCGAGCTGCAGTTTGCAGACTTTTGAGAGAAGACATTGAGAGAAGAACCCACGCCTCGCAGGGTCTATTTCTGTTCACGCCGAGGTGTTGAATATCTTACAGTGTGTGTTTTTGTGTGTGTGTGTGTGTGTGTGTGTGTGTGTGTGTGTGTGTGTGTGTGTGTGTGTGTGTGTGTGTGTGCGCGAGCGCGCACGTGTGTCAGCGGTGGTAAAAGTCTGGTATTAAAAATGTACTTGAGTAAAAGTACTAAAGTATCAGCATCAAAATGTACTTAAAGTACCAAAAGTTAAAGTACCCATTATGCAGAACGTCCCATTTCACAGGTTTCAAATGTATAAAATGTATACAAATCTTTTGAAAATAGCAGATCTACAAGCTCACAATGTGCTGCATTGCGGCGCGTTGGGAGCTTATAGATCAGCTATTTTCAAATAGATGAAATGTATATAGGGCAATGTGTGTTTTGTAATAATAATCAAAACCTACAAAGTAACTAAAGTTGTCAAATAATTGTAGTGGAGTAAAAAGTACAATATTTGCTACTGAGATGTAGTGGCGTAGTACAGAAAATTGGAAATACTCCAGTAAAGTAAAAAATACCTCAAAAGTGTACTTAAGTACTGTACTTGAGTAAATGTACTTAGTTAGCACTTTACACCACTGACAGTGTGTGTGTGTGTGTGTGTGTGTGTGTGTGTGTGTGTGTGTGTGTGTGTGTGTGTGTGTGTGTGTGTGTGTGTGTGTGTGTGTGTGTGAGAGGTGTGTGTGTGTGTGTGTGTGTGTGTGTGTGTGTGTGTGTGTGTGTGTGTGTGTGCGTGCGCGCGCGCGCGTGCGTGCGTGCGTGCGTGCGTGCATGCGTCTCTGTGTGTACAGTGTGTGCGTTTGTTTGTACATGTATTGATGCGCTGGGATGTCAGCATGTTAGTTATTCACACACTCACATGAATCTCCATCTATAATTAACTGTGTTTGGTAATAGATCCTTAAGCCTAATTAATACTCAATTGCATGGCGGCGTTGCAACAGATTTTCAAGGACACATCACAGCGTGCGATGGAGTATAAACTAAGCCTTCATTATGTCTCTACAGGAAAGACCCAGATTGTCACCTTTAAAATCTCTGGCACTTGGGTGGCGCAGTTATACTGCCCGCCACTGCACAGTCTGGGGTTCGACTCCACCGCGGCGGTGCATCCGGCTTTGTCGAGCGTCTCGATGAACACAATCGGTCGTGTTTCGGGGGAGTGAAGCCAGGCCGGGGGAGGGTGATATTTGTCACTGCACGTACCCCTACGGGCTGAGGCCTATTGGGGCTACTATGTAGTGTTGATTTCGTAGACTAAAACTATGACGAAAAATGTTCGTCGACTACCTTTTTTCACTGACGAAAACGAAATAAAGACTAAATAAAAACTAAACTATTATGACCAAAACTAAGACTAAATTATATTGACACTTTCGTCAACAAATAAAAACTAGAATGTTTGTGAGGGACTAGCGGAGAAGAGATCCAGTAGAACTAAAAGACAAGTCATTTTATGTTTGGTTGCGCTCGGGTGTTGCACTCTGAAAATAGCCGATCTATAAGCTCACAACGCTCTGCGCTGCGACGCGTTGTGAGCATGTAAATCTGCTATTAGATATTTTCAGCATGCAACCAAGTGTAAAATCAACCATTACGACACCATCAAAGCACCGCCAAAATACATTTCAGTCTACTAAATCAACCATAGATTTAGTCGACTATAATCTTATGATATTTAGTCGACTAAAACTAGACTAACAGTAAAACGTTTCAGATGACTAAAATATGACTAAAACTAAATTGAATTTTATTCAAAAGACTATGACTAAAACTGAATAAAAATGTGCTGTCAAAATCAACACTACAACTAAATTGGGGAGGAAAAGCAAAACAATACTATGGTTTCCCCTGAATTGTTGTTCTGGTGATCCTGAATGCCATGATCTTCACATTTACTCGATTGATAAAACACACCATTTCAACATCTGTACTGTAAATGCGCAAAATCTCTGTCCATCTTTCTGTCTGTCCATCTGTGCGTCTGTAGTGTACGTATCTCGAGAACGGTCCGACCGATCGGCTTCAAACTCGGCGTGCATGCGCGTTCCTCCGCATGCATTAGTGAAACTCCTCGCTGTCGGGTGAAAAGTACCAGCTGTCTTCATGTAACGGAGGAGGCATGTGGTGGTTGTCTACAGTACATGTTTACCAAGATCAACAAGAAGGTGTTGGCATAAAAGGGAGGAGTTGGCAATGACTGAAATTGGGCCTCTTACCGTAACACTACTGTCTACTCATCTATCTCTAACTTATGCATTGGAGGAAGGAAGAAGGGATTAATACAGAAACCTTCTAATCGGTTACTGTTTAGCAGGCTACTCAACTGGATCTTGGGCCTTTGGCCCTGCTAAGATCTGAATGGAGTTAACCACTGAAAGGAGTAGTTCACCCAAAAAATGACTTATTTTCTATCAATTACACACCCCATGAAGTCTTGTATTCATGTAGATGTTTTAGTTTTTGTTGCATTCCTAAGCTAATAATTAAACTCAAAGAGTCTTCATTGAGTCCACCGGTTATAAAATTATTAGCTTAGGAATGCGACAAAAACAAAAAAATCGGCATGAATTCAAGGCTTCACGGCGTGTGTAATTGATAGAAAATAAGTTTAAATTTAAAAAGTGTGTGTGTGTGTGTCTGCACAATGCATAAAAATGTCTGTGTGTGAGAGAGCGAGTGATCTCTTTTGTTCCTCACCTACATGTAAACTATCTATGTGGGTGACAGTTAATGATCGGGTAGTGTGTGAACTCTTTGCTCAGTCAACATACCTTTCTCTCGTTCCTTTGGTAGCTCTATTTTCACTTTCAGTTGTTCCTCATTTCATATACGACCTCAGTGACCTCCAGGTCTCATCGTCCTGTTAAAAGCCTGACGTATACTTCAATGTATGCCGGTGTCGCATGCCAGTGTCACATGACCAAAAGTAGCCAATCTATTCACCTGTTTCCTATGCTGTGTGTTTTCCACCTCCTGTCGATTTCATTGGATATCATTGGTCATCTGACCAGTTTCATTGGATTTCATTGGATCAAATCGACAGGAAGTGGAAAGCACACAGCCTAGGAAGCGTGATAGTGATATGCACATAGACATATAAAGATATACGCCTCCTCTGGCTCTGAAGCGTGTGTATCTCGGACGCACTTCCGCTTCCTCTATGCTTGTGGGGGCCAGCTGGAAACTTCCGTGTGCGTCACAGAAGGGGGCGTTCGGTAGGCCAATCAGAGGAAGGTGGGGGCGCGTCTTTTCCCGGAAAAGACGCACTGTGATTGGCCAATAGTCAACGCGCTGTGATTGGCCAGTAGTCAACGCGCTGTGATTGGCCAGTGCCCGTTCCCCCCGGAAATGGCGGCCACCATATCAAGCACGTCGCTCCAATGAACTGCAGAGGCCAATGAGGTATCTAGGTTTCTATATCTATGGATATGCAACTGCTTTCTGCCAAGACCCGCCCCAGACCCGGAAAAGTCACGCTGTGATTGGCCAGTGGTCACTTTGAGTGACAGTTGGGGCAAACGCAGTCCCCACAACATCATTTACTATTCTGTGCCTATCGGTACATAACTCGAACGGCGCTGAGTCGAATCAGCAGACCTTGAGGCTGAGGAAGTCGCGCCCGAGCGCCTCCATGCGCGAGTGCCCGCGACGACCAGCCGATGCGCCTCCTTCATGGTCCAAAACTATACTTTATTAGCCAAAAAAAAGTTGTCTGCTGATGTCGGAAAAAGAGTGCCCCCAATGAGATTCGATCTCGAACCTCTGTATCGGTAGGCTGACGCCTAGTGAGGCACGCCACAAGACCAGACGTAATCTCAGGGTTTTGGTCTGTATTAGACTGTAAATGCCCCCACCGTCCCCTTTGGGGGCGGAGTCCTTGTTTTCTCGTTTTTGTATTCAGCCAATAGCAGGGCGGCAGGCAGAAGGCAGTTGCATTTCACTATTACGCGCCTAGGAAACAGGTGAATAGTCTGTTTTCTTGAGACAGCCTCTCTACCCACTCAGCTATGGCCACCCCCCCAATCAAAATCAGTTATGGCCACCCCCCAATCAAAATCAGCTAACACCCCTCAATAGGTTTCTCTCAACAAAAATGTTACATGTACAGTATGTTCAATTGAAAAAAAAGTCTTTGATTGACACCATTTTCAGTTGTTATTATAGCTATCTAGCAATTGGCTTTAATGTGAGGCATTCAGGTGTGTAATATGGAGACATGGGTGTCAGGTGAAGATAGCTCCATTAGCAGCGAGAAGATCAGATCCATGTCAACCGGAGAGGGCAATCCTGTTGTATGGAAGCCTTCTAGTGTCTCAGCAATGTCTTGCCTTGCTTGACCTGCTGATCCACTAGCCACTACATCCACTGTGCGTACGTGCGTATGTGCGTGTGTGTGTGTGCGCGCGCTTGTATTACTATACTTAAGACCAAATGTCACCACAAGTATAGTAGAATTTGAGAAATAGACATTTTAAGGACGATTTTCCTGGTCCCAAGAGAAATGGTTGTTTTATCATTAAAAATATGTATATATATATTTTTTGATTTACACAGTTTAGGTTAGGAACGGATTCAGGTTAGGGTTAGAATCAGACATTTAGAGGTTACTGTAGGTTTAGGGGTTGGAATTATTACAATTAGTTAAACATGACGTGCCAGTGTCATGCGCGGGGAAAATTGCTGATCTATATGCTCAGCTGTGTTTTGGCTTTAGGCTTATAGGGTTGAAAATGGCAAAAAAAAAAATGTCCTCACAAGTATTGTGATACAAACCTCTGTGTGTGTGTGTGTGTGTGTGTGTGTGTGTGTGTGTGTGTGTGTGTGTGTGTGTGTGTGTGTGTGTGTGTGTGTGTGTGTGTGTGTGTGTGTGTGTGTGTGTTTGATCTAACATTACAGTGAAAGCCGACACAGGCCACTGATAGTAATAAATGATGGATTCTTATATAAAGTGGCTGGTCACTACTGGGGGTTTTCTTCCCACAAGGGGAACACCAATGGCTGAGGTTATAGAGCTCATTGACTAGATCCCATTGCCCTGGAGACACGCTCTTACATCGTCGTCCAACATCACTGCCAGCCGTCAACTACATCATTATTGAATGCATAGAATGTAACTTTGCCCTGTGTTTACATGAAACAATATATCGTCGCCATCAGGCAGAAACCTCTTATCTCTATATTCTAACTTTTTGTGTTTTTTGCGTACATTAACGCTACTTGATCACTACGGTGTCACACGAAAGCTACAGATCTGCAAGCTAGAAACACGGCGCGAAGCATTATTATATGTATAGTATCGTCGCCTTGCTAAACTAATGGCCTAAGTAATTTTTTTAAGTTTTTCAGGAAAAATTAAAAACTGATCCAAAACAAAACTATAGGATATTTCTTGATCATTTCACCCAAAATGTTTATAACAATTATGACTAATAATTGAAATTTGAGAAATAACACTGTCTGTCAGTTATGTAACATAAGAGATTTAAATAGGTTTAAATAGGATTAAACCTGACTTAGGCCAAATGATTTTGGCCTAAGTCAAAATCCTTTGCAAATTCTTTTGGCCTAAGTCACAATTAACAAGTGACTTAGGCCCAAAAAAATGCTTATTTTGGCCTAAGTCACACTAAGGAGTTAAGCCATTATACTAAAAGAGGCGGGAATAGCATGATCCTTTTCAATTAGGAGATGGGCGATTTTACCAGAGGTGGCCAGTGTCATGAGGAGCTGACTTAGGCAAAAATACTGTATGATTTTCCTCAAAAAAAGACTTAGGCCATTAGTTTAGCAAGGCGACGGTATGTAACTTCGCCCTGTGTTTACATAACAAAACAATAAATACATTTTTTTACCCATCATTTTCCCTCTATATACCAGCAGTCATCAGCCACTGGAGTAGTGTGCTGGTGTTTACCTGCAGAAACACATTGTCCTCTCGCTGTATTTTTGGTGTTTTCACTACCAAAACAACCAGTGAAAACACCAAAATACAGCTAAATGGTAAACTTGAGTGGAAACGTGTACGCTATGGTTTATGGGATAAGTACTGTACTATAGGTCCTTCACTCTTAAAATATGTTTTTACCGTCTCCAATTTGCAAAAAAAAAAGTGACCTGAATAAAAAAAACATCAAGGTGATTCATCACGTATAACATGATGGGCTTGATTTTAGGCTTAGCCTAAAACTTTTTTCGTGAGGATTTTCTGAATTATTTGTGGATTAAATGAATATGAAATTCACTTCTGGCACCTCAGCTGTCTAAAAAGTGGACGGTCACTGTCGAGCTCTATATTCCCTGCATCCTCATTTTAACATCCTCTGGTCTGACCCCTCTTTTAACACCTAGCTTCTCCAAAGATAGAAACACACAAAGCAAGCAAACAAACAAACAAACAGACAAACAAACAAACCACTTCAAGATCAGAGAAAAACAGAACAGGGGACATGATGTAAAATCCAGAATGTATTGTATCTACAGAACAGCGCGATGTACACACTGCAATGGTATCACACATACAAGTATAGCTTGACGGTCTTGCTAGTGTGATAAACCTGTGCCCATGACCCATATCGTTGCTGTCGGGCAGAGACATATTTTTATTTTATTTTTAGTAATAGCCATAATGCAACACATTGCATTACGACTCACTGTGAGCTTGTAGATCTGCTATTTTCTGTATTTTTGAAAATGTTTGAAAAAATAAATTGTTTTTTTTTTCATTTCCTCGAAAGTAACGTTTTGTAACGTAGAGTACAGTACATCCGGCAGTGATAATATTCTTCACTGGTCTTCTGTACCATTCCCTTTCAAGATTCATAGCAATGCGTTGTTGTCGGGCAGAAACCTCCTATCTACTTAATATGGAGATGGGAGAGAAGTTGACATATTATGTCAAGCTTGGCTATTTTCACTATTTCTGGAAAGAAATTGTTGTTCCATTTCCTGAAAAGTTAGTTTTGGACCGTTACAGTTTTCCACCCGACAGTGACGAATGGCTGTAGTGACCCCAAAAAGTTAGATAATATAGGGAGTATTTTTTTTTTTATTATATCATTAACAAATGACATATCATGTCACCATAACCACCATGAAAGTGATTATGAGCACCACATAGGCCTACTCTAAAGCCTGATTTGTACTGTTTCACTCTCTCTGTCTCACTCGATCACAAAAAATAATTCCAGTAGAGTAGTACAGTTGTGCAGTGACACATTGCATGTCCAAAACGGTTACTTTTCAGTCAATGGAAAAAACAACCTGTGTTGTAATGGATCCAGTGCAGTTATTAATCAGTCACGAGCTCTTGTTTACTTTTCAATGGTTAATATTTATAAAATCCATAGAGACTTAAAGGACGACTTCAACCATGTTCAACCTTATCTTCATATTGGTCCTCTCTAATGCTCATAATGATATGTTTTTTTTTTAAATCAACGTGAGAACAATAGCTTCCGTTAACGGTTATAGCATGCTAACTTTCCAGGAATAGAAAGCCAGCAGTTTCTATTAGCTTGGATTTCCCGTCGATGATGTCACTGGTAGGCGGGTTTCCGAACTGTCCACAGCCCTCCTCTGAGACACAGAGTAAGTAGACAAAAATGGTGCCATATTATAATGAGTATTAGTGAAGACCAATTATAAGAAGATGATGGGTGAAGTCATCCTTTAACCACTTTAATTTTAAAACAAAAAAAAAATAGCAAAAATAACCAATCTACAAGCTGACAACGGGTTGCGTTGCGTCACGTCGGCTACTGTTGTGTGACACTCTAGTATGACAAGGTAGGACATTGATTTACTAAAAAAACATAACAAGTTGAAATATGGAGACACAAGGTTTATGCCCGACAGCAACAATATTATAAATTAGTTTTCAGATCAGTTCAGTTTTAATTTACTGTAAATGATATCACCAGATCAACATTCCCAGCAGTTCCTGATTTATCTCCTGATATGGAAATAAGATTGTATTCAAATCTATTGAAATATGGAATTATTATTACACCTTATTCCTTGTAGATCTCAGAACATATTGGCCTGTAATAAGCCTTGTATGCTTACGTTATAATTCCCTTTTCTACATTGAATCTACAACTGTCTTTGGTTTCCATCCTCATTCTTATGATGTCACTCAAGATAACATAACTTATTTATATTCTGAAACATTTCAGTCTGAGTGTAGAAATATCCACTGTAAATTCCATATTCCCAACGAAGTAGAAATTATATTATAAATGTAGATATACTGAACATATGTATATGTGATATACATAATTGGATAATATATGGCAAAATTCCAATCACATAAATTAAGGCACTCTGGAGTGCAATTAAGCCTTTCTAGATATGCTACTTATTGAGAATAAATAACCATAACAGAAAAATGATACTGTAAATGAAATTCAACAGATCTATTATCCTAGAAATCAAGTAATCCATTCACCAAGATATTTACACATACATTCACAAACACATTGCTGAAAAATATAACATTAAGATTGAAGAGTTCCATTCTAGTTCTAATATGTGTAACTGAATATTTGTTCCACCGTATACTTGAAATATATGTCAACATGAAATAGAACACATACTGAATTATGTACCCTGTAGTCTGTATATACATGTAATTCTTACATTGTGTTTGACCTCAATATTAGTCACAAACGAGGTAAGTGTGTTCCGGCCTGTATGTCTTAAAAAAAAACATTATTATTCATTATGTATAAGCTGCACATCATTAATCCTGTAATTAATAAAGAAAGTCATAACAGTGTGTTTCCTCCACGCACACTATCCATTTACAAGCCATGTATTCCTTGTGGTTTAAAATGTTGCCATTAATAATTCCTTTGTTTTAAAGTGCAGTTCTGCTCCCAGTGAGTGTCTTTCTCCCTCTTTGTGTCTGAGTCACACCGATTTCCTATTGTCATTCTGCCAGGTGCCGTTGGCCTTATTGAGAGAGGGGTCGCTTTCGCGCTTCTGCTGGTCCGTGTCTGTCTTTGTGGCCTGTTCAACAGCGTCCGGCATGGGAGGCTTATCCTCCTGCTCGGTCTCTCTGTGGTAGAAGTAGTTGAAGTTTGAGACGATGACGGGAACAGGCAGGGCGATGGTGAGCACGCCGGCGATGGCGCACAGGGTGCCCACCATCTTACCCCCCATGGTGACGGGGCACATGTCCCCGTAGCCCACGGTGGTCATCGTCACCACGGCCCACCAGAAGCCGTCGGGTATGCTGACAAACTGCGTGGTGGGCTCGTCTACCTCCGCAAAGTAGATTGCGCTGGAGAAGAGGATGACTCCGATGAAGAGGAAGAAGATGAGCAGGCCCAGCTCGCGCATGCTGGCCTTCAGAGTCTGTCCCAGGATCTGGAGACCCTTGGAGTGACGCGAGAGCTTGAAGATACGGAACACCCGGACCAGACGGATGATCCGCAGGATGGCCAGAGACATGTTCTGAGTGGAGTTCTCCTCCGGTGTCGACACCATTTCCGTAATCACCGTTACAAAGTAGGGGATTATGGACACGACGTCGATGATGTTCATGAGATTGTGAAAGAATTCCCTTTTGCTCGGACAGCAGCAAAAACGCACCACGAGCTCAAAGAAGAACCACACGATGCAGGCGGTCTCGAGGAGGAAGAAGGGGTCCGTGAAGGGCGTGGGCTTGCGCCTGCGCGGCGGACTGTAAATTCCGGACTGGTTGAAAGAGGGGATTTGTTCGAATTCTTCCCGGAACTCTGGCAGCGTCTCCATGCAGAAGATGCAGATGGAGATCACGATGACAAACACGGACACCAGGGCTACGCAACGTGCCGCGTTGGAGCTTTCTGGATACTCAAACAGCAGCCAAAACTGCTTGTAGATCTCATTTGTAGGCAGAGGAATGTCAACTTCTTTGATGAAGCCCTCCTCCTCCCTGAACTGCTCCATGGCCTCTGACCCCAACTGGTAGAACACAATTTCGTCCGAAAACACGTCCAGCGGAACATTAGCCGGACGTCTGATCTTGCCTCCCGACTGGTAGTAATACAAGATCCCATCGAAGCTGGGTCGGTTCCGATCGAAGAAATACTCGTTCCTCATTGGGTCAAAGTAGATCATTCTCTTCCTAGGGTCTCCCAGGAGCGTCTCCGGAAACAGCTCCAACGTTTTGAGCTGCGTCTCAAAGCGCAGACCGGCAATGTTTATGATGACTTTTTGATCGCCGTCGTCCAGCCCTCGTTTATCCACAAACAGGTCCTCGCAACATTCCTTAGCCAGTCGGTTGAAGATCGCCTCGCTCTCCTTGGTTCCCTCGCTGCCCAGCAGCAACTTCCAGTTGGTAATTATACTCTCGCAGCTATTGCGCCCCCGTCTGCACGGGGACGTCTGCATCAGAGGGACCTGGGGCACGGTCAGTGTGTGCGAGGGCGACACCGACTCCCACATGCAGGAGGGCACGGGGGAATTGGGGGGGAATGGGCAGTGGGCGACCTGAGGGACTTGGAGGTGGTTGTTGTTTTTTGAGGGGAAGTCGACGTGCTCCGGCGGCATCTCCAGAGTGAGAGCCGTGGTCTCGTCAGGATAGTTGTCCACCTCGTACTCCTGACTGCTGTCCACCTCGGCCATGAGGCTCTCAAAGTCAACGAGGGCCACCTCCATGGCCGTGGTCAAGTATGCCAGAGCTAGGCCCCCCGGGCCCCTCGGCTAAGACGCCCACAAACACACAGACGCACGGATGGGGTGGGGATCTATGGCTCGGTATTCGGGGTTTAGTGGATCCAGCCTTCGGCAGGCCTCAGCGGGACAACACCACAGCCCCACTGACTGTTCACACCCTCTTGTTGTCCTCCAGCACCTGTAAAGTGAGAGGCAGAGAGAGAGAGAGAGAGAGAGAGAGAGAGAGAGAGAGAGAGAGAGAGAGAGAGAGAGAGAGAGAGTGTTAGCCTGAGTGTTTCTGTCCATTGCTAAGGAATAGCATTGCATTGTGCTAATTGTCATCAGGTGACAAGAGCATGACATCAGAGTTCTGATGTCTTGTATCATGACTCCTTTGTTGATACCGGTCTCTTTGGAAACCAACAGTCAGTGGGACACAGGTGTGAGCGGGGTAGGGGGGGTGGGTGGTGGGGAGGAGACAATAAAGGGGGGAGGAAAGACAAACTGGGTAGAACAGAAGATATAAGAACAACAGGAATACATTCAGTTCTTATCGTATTAATTAGTACAAGACGTGACAGTGACTCCCCTTCTGGTTCCTTCAACAGTCTGTTAATGTAGATGTACTGAGATGAGTCATGCGGTAATGAATATAAGAACATACATTAAAGTATATCTTATTTTATGAGGACTGTGTGGAGATTCAATGGTGGTTATTGTAGGTTTCTCAGAATATCTCTTTTACTTGCAATCATTGCATTCATTTTCAAACCATTGAAAGGCATCCTCTGAAAGGCATGAAGAGTTTCTCCTTCATTTTACTGATGAAATAAGGAAGCATGAGAGGTGCACATTTACCCTGAGGCCAGAGACCTTGGTATATGTTCCATGCTTTTTTGTCCTTCTTTTACTTCTTATTTTTTACTTAAGTAGGCTACAAGTATCGATACTTCAATGTAAAATACAAGTACAAGTCTAGTATTCAAAATGTACTTAAAAAATAAATGCCAGTTTCACTAGGTTGGCATCGAGCCCAATTGTAAACCTTGGTCATTGTTCTCAAGCTTGAGTTACCTGGGCTTGTTTTCTTCTTGACCACAACGTAAATCTAGATAGTAATCCTAGACAGATGCTATAGGTTCCTGGTTTACTTGCCAGCTATCCTATACTTCAATGTAAAGATCATTATTTTTGATAGTACATTGTTTAGAGTAGAAAGGTTCTTGGTTTACCTGTGATCCTACTTTACTGAGGCACTACACTGTCTCTCTGCATTAATGAATGTGTTTACCTTGCTTGTTTAAGTCGCTCAATTACATGATTTTAGTTTAAACTGGATTTTTGAAACACAAAAACACACACGCTCACGCACACACACACACACACACACACACACACACACACACACACACACACACACACACGCCGATGGAAAGAGAAACAGAAGTGCACACACTCTATTATTCTATTGACCCCGATACTGGCTGTGTAGGTGGAGGTTGGTGCAGGGTAACTGGGGCTGTGCATACATTAGTGCATAATTAACTGGCTGTGCAGCCACAGCGAAGAGGGCCTGTCGTCTAGATGCATGGCTCAGCCTCAGACTTCTCCATCTTGCCCACTTGATTTTCTTAATTTGTCTCTGACAGCGAGGTCATTGACCTGCCCATAAAGTGTTGCCCGTCTTATTGTATGTTGTGTTGTCTGTCTGTGTGTGTCGGTGTGTGTGTCGGTCGGTGTGAGTGTGTGTGTGTGTGTGTGTGTGTGTGTGTGTGTGTGTGTGTGTGTGTGTGTGTGTGTGTGTGTGTGTGTGTGTGTGTGTGTGTGTGTGTCGGTGTGTGTGTGTGTGTGTGTGTGTGTGTGTGTGTGTGTGTGTGTGTGTGTGTGTGTGTGTGTGTGTGTGTGTGTGTGTGTGTGTGTGTGTGCATTCTTTGGTAGTCTTAACCAGCACATCGAATAGTAACCCAACAGAAACCTGATCTGAGGTTTCTGTGTTAGTGTATATGTGGGTTTGTGGTATGCATTTGTGTGTGTGTGTGTGTGTGTGTGTGTGTGTGTGTGTGTGTGTGTGTGTGTGTGTGTGTGTGTGTGTGTGTGTGTGTGTGTGTGTGTGTGTGTGTGTGTGTGTGTGTGTGTGTGTGCCGCAGTGTGCGCGCGCATGTGTGTATGTGTGTGTGTGTGTGTGTGTGTGTGTGTGTGTGTGTGTGTGTGTGTGTGTGTGTGTGTGTGTGTGTGTGTGTGTGTGTGTGTGTGTGTGTGTGTGTGTGTGTGTGTGTGTGTGTGTGTGTGTGTGTAAACATGTGGTATGTATTGTGCATGTGTGTGGGTGGGCTGATGCCTGCAGATGTTTAATTTAAGACTCAAGGCAGTGATGAGTCACTGTGCCAAGAGCAATACTAATGAGAGAGAGAGAGACAGAGAGAGAGAGAGAGAGAGAGAGTGTCAGAGAGAGAATGTGTGTGTGCGTGTGCGTGTGCGTGTGCGTGTGCGTGTGCGTGTGCGTGTGTGCGTGTGTGTGTGTGTAATGGTAAAGCCAAACAATAAATTAACCCATTTGATTTTACAGTAGCCTAGGTCAGATTTCCTAAAATCTTAAGCCTGAAGGCAATCGTAATTTTAACGTCTACTCAGCTTTGATTCAGAATTTGATATTCATTTTATCAGACACGCCCCCTTCCTATAGAATAATATATATATATATATATATATATATATATATATATATATATATATATATATATATATATATATATATATATATATATATATATATATATATATATATATATATATATATATATATATATATATATATATTATTTCTTTGTTCCCAAAGAAAAAAGTTATTGAAAAAACACAGGCCAATATCAGGCTAATATCAGTCACCAGAGGCTGGGTGTTTTCAATGAATCTAACATGGTTTGTATAGGAAGGGGGCGTGTCTGATAATGAATATCAAATATCTAAATACTCAAGCAAGAATCTTAACACATAAAAGCTCACAAAAGCCCAAGTAGATGTTAAAACGACCCCAAACATGTTTGAAAGTGAAATATCCCTTTAAGGGGTGCTGTATCCAGCTCAAAATGGTTGTTAATGCCTCAAAATTAACCATTAAATAGCCTAAAGCGAATAACGCGTGACATCACGATGCATTGTGAGCTTGTAGATCTGCTATTGTGGTGATTTAAAAAAAAAAGTTTTCTGATGCACCACGATTTGCCTTCAGCACTTTTAATAAGCTAATTTTCAGAAATTCTGCTTATAGATCACTACACCCTCAGATTTTACTTTGCATCCATAGACCCTCCATGCATGTCCCGCTTCCCAACAATGTTCATGGCACCTGCCCTTTTATTTTTGACCCATAAGGGTTTATTTGAGTAGATTCTGACACCCTCAGGGTCAAATGAAGAGGATTTTCCTGTGGAGACAGGAAGGCTGTGAATCACAGGGGTGGAGGAGAAGGAGAGGAAAATGAGAGCTTGTCAGTCTGATCAGGGGGTGGATGAAGACAGGGTGACACGAAGAGCACACTGTCTTCACTTGCAATTTAAAGACATACTGTATATTTATTGGGAACAACGTCCCGGTGCACAGATCTTCCGTTAATAGAGCACAAAGTCTGATTTTACACATTCTACCTGGGTCACGTTTTTCCCCCCCATTCTGAATGCCCATAGACGTGTTTAATATCGCATCATGTAAGAACTGTGTTCCAAAAATAAACAAAATAACAAATGATCCCGGCGGTTTGACTCATATGGATATGAAGCATCAACCGACAGCGAGAAAACGCTAACGTTACCGCCGCCAAATTGATTAAATCTTCTCCAGAAAATGTATCAAATAGACTCCTTAACAGACGATAAGTCACACTGATAAGAACCAGTATGCGTGCAACCAGTATGCGCGCAATGAAACCCATTCTATCAGGTCTCGCTAGGTGAGATGACTTGTGTGTTGGCTAGTGCCTCACTAGCCAACACACAAGACGGGGTTGGGGTGCAAAGCACACCCCGAGACAACAGGTTGGGAATTGATTGCGTGAAACAATCACCTGTGCGTCCAGTCTCAATGTTAGTAAACAAATAATTGGTCTATATGAGTGACTGACTATCGTAAACAATACAGAGCTACCCTGACCATAGCGCTGGGACAATTTGTTTATTTTTGGACCACAATTGTTATGTATGAGACGATTTTAAGCTGTTATTCTCCATAGAGAAATGACTTCGGTAGGTACTCTATTGGAAATATAAATAAGCTCTCTGGCTTTTTTGTGTTTTATCATTTTGACAGATATGTACAAATCTATGTTCATGTACTGTATATAGGCTACATTTTAGCCAATACAAACGTCATCAATCAATCACTCATTCAATCAATCAGCTTGTAAAAATGGACCAGATACATTTTTTACACCCTCTGGGTTGAGTTAAAACTTGGGATTTTACTGTATAATCGGTGGAAAAGTGAGACTTTTGGATAGAAATTGGATGCAATAAATTGCATGAAATAAGAGGATTAACAAAGAATCCATTAGACAAAATGATGTTACCAAATTTGACAGTTTGGCATTTAACAACACATTGGGTGCCAAAACCGTATATATACGGTTTTGGGAATACAACCATGGAGTGCCAAAACCGTATACATACGTTTTTTGAAGAAAAAAAACCTGGCACCCCATGTGTTAAGGTAGGCCTACCTTTCAGCAGTAGGGTAAATGACTGGGCCTCCAGTTAGCTGTGAGGCTATAGTTCCAAAGTGTTTTGATTAACCCTAAGGCCTGATTTATAATCCATTGTATGATGGTGTCCCGCAATTTTGCCAAAACCAGCTTTGTAAATTGTTTAGGTATCAGAGATAACAACAACAAGAAGAATACGGAAGTAACGCTTTCTATGAGGAAACCAATAGTTCCAAACTGCACTGCACAGCAGTGGTTCTCAACCTGTGGGGGGTCCCCACATGACAGTGACGTGACAATTTAAGGACTTTTAAAACCAAAAAAAAAGGAAAAGAAATAAGACTTTTACTGCATCAAACGTAATCAACAAACTACACAATAAAACGGGTCAAACATTGGCCATATTGTCAAATAATATAAGAAAGAGGTAAAGATTTTGAAAGTAGCCAACAAGAGTGTGCCGACAAGCTCACCGACAAGCGTGTGCCGACAAGCTCACAACGCCTTGCGCTGCGAGGCGTTGTGAGCTTGTAGATCAGCTATTTTCACAATATTTATCTGTGGAACCGAGTAAAACTAAATGTAATGCCTCAACTCCATACAATTCCAAGTGCTTGTCAGGGTGGGGGGTCCCCAGTCCAGATATGCTCATTTTTGGGGGTCCCCAGTCCAGATATGCTTATTTTTGTGGGTCCCCAGTTTAGATATGATTATTTTTGGGGGTCGCGTTCTGAAAAGGTTGTGAACCACTGCTGTACAGTTCAAAACATTGAATCCTCTTAGTCTTACTAGGTGTTGATGGAGCACTGAGATCAAAGAGAGCCATAACTCTCTCTTTCATCAGGTCTGATCTGGACCATAAACCCTAAAGCCATAAAGCTAATTGAGCTAAAAGGACATTAAAAAAACATGATGATCTGGTCCCTGCTGCCCTAAAAGGAACCCATAAAGTTAATCTTTAACATGCCAGATTAAACTAACTCAATATGGGTGTGTTATATCCACATATGATTATTATATGGACATATAGCATGCCCATATAGCAGGGGTCTTCAACGTTTTCAGGCCAAGGACCCCCTAGCTGAGAGAGAGATGAAGCAGGGACCCCTACTCTATATTGTATAAAATAGTTTTTTCAGATTTTTTACTTAGTCTGCTCTTTTCTCCCTCTACACCTACAGCCTCTTTGCCAAAAATAGCAGATCTACAAGCTCACAACGCCTTGCGCTGCGAGGCGTTGTGAGCTTGTAGATCGGCTATTTTCGGCTAATGTTCCCTCAGAAAAAGAATTCTAGGGTTCAAGTGGTTAATGTAAAAAAACTAGATCCTATCACACAAAGATTTGGCGGACCCCTATAGTAGCACTGAGGACCCCCTGTTGCAGACCCCTGCCATATAGCATCCCTTGCCTAATGCAATAGCAAGCAAATCTCAACCAGTTTCTGGATCTTTTCGCATACATTTGGACATGTGATAACAAACATAAAATCACACACACATCACATGTTTACACACACACATATGTGCTCGCACACACGCTTCCATACGTATACGCACGCACGGGTCGCACGTACACCATCTCCTCTCTCATTCTTTCCACTGCACAGATAGTGTAGAGTTAACCACGTAAGCCCTACATAATGTCGTCATACAACAAATAGCGAGAATAGCTTATCTACAAGCTCACAGTGCGTTGTGATGTGATGCATTGTGAGCTATTTTCACTATTTTGTAATTCATTTTTTTTATTGTAATGGCCTATAAATAAATACATGCCCAAAACGCCAGGGTTCATGTGGTTACATGACCACTGAGGATTTTATGTGCACCAGAATGGTGACAAACAGCCAGACATCCCTCATGACCATAAGATAGATGGAAGCCGTACACGTGATGTGCTCCTGCGTCAATACCTAGAAATTAGCGTAGCCACTGACGATATATCAATATGTGATCAATAGTTAATTTTGCCCGATGCAGCAGAATGAGTGTTATAGGGTCAAGGCTACAGTTACTCACATTTTGCCTTTTCTAGGGTTAGTGTATGTGTGTGTACAGTGCAGCGATGGAAGACGTATACTCTTTTTTTTCTACTTAAGTAAAAGGATCAATACCACAATGTAGAAATACTATATTTTTACAAATATGATTTAGTAAAAGCGCAATATTTGTACTTGAGTAAAAGTATAGAAGTAAAATTATTTAAAATTGGATATACTCTGTAAAGTAAGAACACCTCAACATTGTTCTTAAGTACAGTACAGTATTTGAGTACATGTACTTTCCACTTTCCACCACTGTGTACGTGTGTGCATGTGGCTCAGTACATACAATATTTAGCCACTAGCTTGAACCACTTAAACCCCATTGTGGGTGAGCGGAGTCCCTCAAGGCTCTATACTGGTGTCTTTTCTGTTTTCTGTTATTGTGTAATACGGATGCTGGGGTTTAAGTGGTTAATTAATCACACAACAAAAGACTCACATATATAATAACATCAGGTTCCATGACGCGGCACAAGAACATACAAAGATATTAGATATGGTCAGGTTGTGCTATGACAGAGAGCGAGAGAGGGGGCGTGCGAGCGAACACACACACACACACACACACACACACACACACACACACACACACACACACACACACACACACACACACACACACACACACACACACACACACACACACACACACACACACACACACACACACACACACACACACACACACGCTGGTATCACAACTTGTGATGGGAGAACATAACAATTTTAGGACAGCAATTTCATCAATGTACATTTGACCTTTTTTTTTGCCATTGCTAACCCTAACGCCTGAGCTGAGCACACAATGCCAATTTTCTCAAATTCAACTACACTTGCGGGGACATTTGTTGGCCTTCACAAGTATAGTAATACAAGCACACGCACACGCACACGCACGCACGCGCGCCGAGTCACAGACACAACACCAGCTTACCTTCCTTATAGTCGAAGCCTTACACACCATGAGAGAATTGGAGGTATGCGTCTGAGAGAGAGAACGATGAATGAAACTACTCCCCGGTCGCTGTATGCAAGTCCTCCTGCCACCTCCTCATCTGGGATCAGAATGGCTAATCTATCACAGACTACACTGGGTAACCCAATCTACACGGAAACCAGAGCTGTGGCAAAGGCCATGTGAACACGCACGCACGCACACACGCACGCAGAACACGCACGCAGCACACACGTTACCTTGAGAAAATAGATACTGTGAGTGTGCACATGAAAAAAAAAGCATTTTACGCAACACCTGTTACTGTTTGTTTTGAGCGAGTTTGTCGGCCAAACGCGAACAAACACAAACTTCTCTATTATTGCCTCCGTATACTTGCCGTTTTCATGTTGTTTTTCGTCCATTAATAATGTGTGCCATACTACTTTAGACTCCATCATATGACAGTGTCGTGCAAAAGTAGCAAAAAATCATAAATGCTCCAGGTTTAAAGTGCACGTGTGTGTCTGTCTGGGTTTTATAATTATGTATCCAATGAAAAGTATTAACAATAGCGGTGCGACTAAATAATAACTACATTAGATCCTTTGGAACACCGACACGCATCTCCCCCATTTCCTGAACGGTAACGGTAACGGTGTACACACCGCATACACACGGTTTCCAACTTTCCGGGCCAACAGCTACTACGTGTGTGTAGGTGTGCGTACGCGTCGATCTGCACATTCCATGATAGGCCATCTCTCAGTGATCTGATAGTTTACGGTGTGCTTAAGGCCTCCCAGAACGGATCGGTGAGCTTTACATCCTTAGATTTCTCCACGCTTGACTCATTTAACCAAACACACACAGGCCCGGGCCGGCCCCTCTCCATATCTGCCTCACATAGTATCTCTAAATATTAATGTTTTACAACTCTGTTAAAGAGTTGGACACAAAAGGAGGGAGACGGAGAATGATGAGAGACACTCTACGCCTTTCTGCCTTTCATTGTTCAAGGTGTCTTTCAACATAGGGTCATCAATGATGATGAGCTGATCCCTATCTTAAACTTTCTCTGAACTGTAAGCTTGCCCTAAACTGTACTAAACTGTTTGTACACCTTCACATTGTGCATTATTCATGAGCGGGAAGCCCTCTGTCTTAACTTTCAAAACAGCTTTACATCGACGAGGGTCATGATCATAGTTGACGATTCATTGCCACACAAATAATTGCGATTGTTTTAAAAATTATAATACAAAGCCTGCTGAAGTATAAGAAATGACTTGACAACGACTGGCACCAGAAGATCAATAATGTACTACGGTCAAAATAGGCCATATCCTTATTAAATGTTGTAAGCTTGTAATGCAGATTGGCTATTTTCACCAGTTTGAATTTCTTTTAAAATGTACGTATTCAATCATAATTTTTTCTCTAATGTTCTGCCTTAAATACGGAAGGTTGCCAGGTTGAAAGTTGTTATAAGAGCGAGGACAACAACTTGAAAATATGACATTTCTGTTAATTTCAGCTGTTTTTAATGCAGATGAATGGAAACGATTCTAAAGATTAAGTAGCTAAAAAGAACTACAATCAGGCGATGATGCAGTTGATGCAATTGTGACAGGACTACTGTACTTCCATCTCTAGCCCACGTCATCGCTGTAAAATATCTTGTGAAGCCAAAAGTTGCACTATGATCATTATGCTCCCTTGACAACCACAAAGGTCATATGAATAAAACTCTGTTGTCACCTTCCCTGAAGTGCACGCGATGACATTTCAGACACACAAGCGCGGCCATATCTCCAGTGGTGTAAAGTAAGTACTTGAGTACCGTACAAGTGCATGTACTAAAGTACTGTACTTATGTACAGAAGATTTAGACTTTACTGGAGTATTTCCAATTTTCAATACTTTTACTTCTACTCCCCTACATCCCAGAGGCAAATATTGCACTTTCACTCCACTACAATTATTTGAAAATGTTTAGTTACTAGTTTCTTACAGATTTTGATTATTCTTACAAAAAAAAATACATTAGCCACTTCAGCCCTATATACACTTCGGCTACTTGAACATAGCCGATCTACAACCTCACGTGTTGCGATGTGACGCCTTGTGAGCTTATAGACATGCTATTTTTACTTTTGGTACTTTGGTACTAAGTATTTTGATGCCAATACTTTTGTACTTTTACTCAAGGGAATTTTGAATAACAGACCTTTACTTGTATTGTTGTATTGATACTTCTACTTAAGTAAAACATTTGAGTACTTTTTACACCACTGCATATCTCCCTGTCCTCGCACTGTAAAAGCCTTTCCGTCTCACCTCGTAGCGGCAGCCCAGCAAAGCATCACCGGCATTTTGAGGGGCATGGGCGGTCACTTTGATGACAGGTCCCCTAATCTAGTAAATGCTTGTTTCCACTGTGGAGACTAAAGCCTCATTCACACTTTGTCGTATGGCGGTGTCACGCGCTGAAAAATAGCTGATCTATAAGCTCACGGCGGGCGTGAAGCGTTGTGAGAATGTAGATCGGTTATTTTTGGAGCTCGATACACTGCCGTGTACGACAGCGCATGAATTAAACATTAACCACTTATTACCCATTAAAGTCAGGAAAGCATCAGTGTGATTTTAGATTTTTGTGCTGGCTATTCAAAAATAGCAGATCTTGTAAATCTGCTATTTTTTTTACATTTTTTACAAATCTTGAAGCATGAGAACTACTGATTTAGAGGGCATTTGTAGAATCGGCCTCAGGTCTTAATGGGATAAACCCCATATGGTTGAGTGGAGTCCCTCATGGATCTATAATAGTGCGTTTTCTGTTTTCCGTTATTGCGGGGAAAGCTTTCGCTCACAGCGCGACTGTGAGCTTGTCGATCGGCTATTTTCAGCGAAAGCTTTCCCCACAATACGGATGCTGCCTGGGGTTTAAGTGGTTAAGCTGGGGGACAGCGACGGTGGGGACGGTCTTCTTAACACCGCTCAATAAAAATCTATTGCTGGCTAAATGGCCTGGATGCTTCAGCAGGGACAGAATTCTCTCACACGGCCGTAAATTATTTTAAGAGCGGTGAGGGAAGGCAAGCTTCTTTATGAAGTGATGGAGATTGCTTTTATGATCCGTCTTCCCCTCAGAGTGTAAACGAGGCCATGGATGGAGATCCACTGGCACTGGCTGTCTTTACTACAATCCATGAATAGATGTGTATGTTTGTCTTTTTTACTGCAGCCATGCATCTGTTTATGTGACTATGGTGACAAGTATTGTATATCATTGGTGCCGACTGGAGGTATTTCAATTTACAACACAACAGGAGTAAATATGAGTACCATACTGTAAAAAACATAACGGAAAATCTATAATTTCGTTTCTACAATTTCCAGGGAAATGACGCATAGCGTTAGTTCATGCCAAAGCTGTAATCAGCTGTCAGTCAGCTAATGTTGAACATCAGCTTTCTATTCCCCATTCACAGCGCTGCTGGTCATTACATCACAAATTCATACTCCAATCACAACTCACGCATTAGCAAGGGGTTCCTTTAACTACGGCTTTGTATTTTCTTGGTTGCTGACCAATGCATTCTGCTAGCTCCTCCTCCACCCCAGCAGAGTCTGGCATAGGCTCAAATACTTGCTTAGCATTCCCTGAATATATGCTTAGCAGGCTGCTTCGACAAAATTCAGGGAATATCTCCCAAGAGCGGAGCTTTAACGCCAAGCTTAACTGTATTCCATTTGTGGCAATAAATGGTTAAATCTACTTTGACGTGAGTGTTTCTGATTGAACAATTATCAGCACCGTATATCCATAAGTGTATAATACATACAGTACATATACAGTAGCCGTGTTTATGACGGTGATATATCATCATCCAACATAATCTACATATTTCCATTTGTTTAATCTGAGACATTATACAAATGGAAAATCAAATGCAAGCAGGCTTTTATGAGGGCCCTTGCAGAGAGCTCCGATTATAGACATGGTTACTAAACACATTAGTCAGACTGAAGTACCACAGAGCTGCGGCAGCCAAGCGATCATTCAGTGAGTCAATAAGCCTCTAAACTCAAATGGAAACGGAAACATTGAATGAAGAGGGAAAGCGATTAATGCAAACACAAAAGGATTTAATCATTATTTTTAAATAAACAGGGAAACTAATGTAGGGCAGCTTAGTGATTATTCTACTGATGAATAGGGTGTTTTTATATTGTATTATTTTATTTTTTTTGCCATTAAAACCCGGGGGCCGATTCTACAAAGGCCTTCTAAATCAGTAGGTATCACACTTTATCAAAAATGGTCAAGAATAGCAGATGTACAAGCTTGTATATCTGCTATTTTTGAGTAGCCAACGCAAAAATCTGAAATGACACAGATGCTTTTTCGGATTGAATGGGTTACATTTCGATGAATTATTACTAAATCGATTAAAGTCTGATTAAGCACTATTTTATACTTTGTTGTACAACGGTGTTGCACAAAAATAGCACAAGTATTAGATCTAGTTCAATTTACTGATAAGTCGTCCCGGTCCCCGTCCTCGTCCCAAGTCCCAAAAAAAGGAAAAAACGTCAAAGTCAAAATCTTAAAGTGAATGTCATCATATAATAATTTGGCCAGCAGCATGCAGCAGTTGCATTGAAGTGTGAATGAAATGTTGGTGACAATCTGCCCACTGGTCATGGCACAGGACAGGACAGCTGGAGAATAGAGGTGTTAAATGTGGGGCCTCATCCGGCCCCCAGGAACAGGACTATTTTTGACACACTATTAATAACACAGGGGACACCTTTTTTTTTTGGTCACCTTTGATTTAAAAACACTCACTCAACGCACGCACGCACACACACATGCACGAGCACACACGCACGCACGCACACACACCATTCTTTAACACTCGCCATTCTGTAACGCAGTTGCAAATCACATATCGTTACTATTGGGCAGAAACCTTGCATCTCCATAATTCAACAAACTTTTAACCCCCCCCCCCCCAATATATTAATGCCCTACTTCGTCGTGTGTGTCGCACAAAAAGTAGAAAAAAATTGCACGTTTTCGCTATTTCGTTTTTATTTTGAAAGTGAAAGTAGTTAAGTGTGTCTATGGGTTTTATAAATATTGAACCAATGAAACATTAACAAGAGCTTGTGACTATAGGCCAGGGGTCTTCAACAGGGGGTCCGGGACCCCTAGGGGGTCCTCAGAGCTACTATAGGGGGTCCGCCAAATCTTTGTGTGATAGGATTTAGTTGTTTTACATTAACCACTTGAACCCTAGAATTTCTTTTCTGAGGGGAACATTAGTCGAAAATAGCAGATCTACAAGCGTTGAGAGCTTGTAGATCGGCTATTTTAGGCAAAGAGGCTATAGGTGTAGAGGGAAAAAATAGCAGACTAAGTGAAAAAAAAACTTTAATCTGAAACACAATTTTATACAATATAGAGTAGGGGTATCAGAATATAGAGCTATTTAACACTTATTTTAGCAAAACAATATCACTAACGGCACCTTTAATAACTGATTATTCGATTGCAAAATGTATTTGCAAATTTTCTTCGTCCCTGCTTCATCTCTCTCTCAGCTAGGGGGTCCTTGGCCTGAAAACGTTGAAGACCCCTGCTATAGGCTAATAACTACATTAGATTCATTGGAACCATTTTCCTGAAACGTAACAGTTTTGGACATAGAAGGTTTCCACCCAACAGCTACTACATACTGTAGCCTACTGTACACTCTGTGCTGGGAGGAAAAGCGCAATACTGGACAATATGGACAATATGGACATGGCTGATCTGAAATATGGTATCTCATGCTGTATACATTGAGCTGCATTTCATTTGTATAAACAAGAACAGATGTTCAGAAGCATCCATTCCTGCTGGCCAGCTATAAGTCACGGTCCATATGACCCTGACCTGTATGTGTGACCATAAATACCTCCTAATCTCCTCCAACATACTGCTGAATAATGCCATAAGCCCTCCGAACCTTTTGTATGAATGTATTGTTATAGCAATTGTTACAGTGCTTTGTGATGTGGCCCTAACTGCTCTCTCTGTGCGTTGTTTTAATGGCGTCCACTGCTCCTAATAGTTAGGATGGGTTAACTCAGAGGACACATTTCACTTAACTCATTGAGTGCCATTAACGTGTTTCACGTGTTTTACCGCTATGGTGCAACGTGCCATTAACGTGTTTCACGTGTTTTAGAAAAAAATAGAAAAAAACTTTTTTTTAAGAACCCAAGATATCATTATCTGAAGATTTGCAGCTCCATCCACTCCTTGTTTTAACGTATAACTTAACAAGGCTGTATCTCGCTTCCTAAGCACTTTTTTTTTACTTTGAAAAAATAAAAAAATAAAAATCATAATGGCCAGAAATAGATAATAATTTGGGCACTCAATGAGTTAAGAGCAAATGACATACTGTATAAAGAATTACATTAAAAATGGCATATTGTTCATGATTTGCATCTTATACTGTATATTAAGATATTTGTCAAAGCATTTACACATAAAGCCACTCAATATATTTAACATACTTAGTGCAATGCGACACACACGCACGTGCGCACGTGTGTGTGTGTGTGTGTGTGTGGGTGTGTGCAAGCACGTACGCAGATACTTATTGGCTTAAGCTGTTGTTTATTGACATTATATCACAGCCTTTAGCAGCGTATTGTCCCCACCAGGCTGGCCAGCAAACAGGCTGACCTGGGATTGAACCCTGCGGTCAGGGACGTGCTGGCCACTGGGAAATTCGGGACAATTCCAGAACGGCCGTGCCATTCCAGGCCGCCAAACGGCCGGTGGGCCAAAATCCCAGGGCTGAATTTTGGTCCCAGCACGCCCCGGCCTACGGTGTTTGTCCTGGGTCCTGCCAGACCCCAGGTAGTCACGGTGGGCAGCCAGTCACACCTCTACCATCCTCATCCTAAATACAGGAGCCCCCCAGGGTTGCGTACTGACTCATATGCTGCACTCCTTGCAAACACCCATGACGGTGTGGCCAAGAATAGCTCAAACACCATTGTTACTTTTGCTGACGACCTGCCACAGTGGTGCCAAAAACACAAAACGGCCTTTTCCGGAACGTCAGAAAGACCAAGGAGATGATTGTAGAATTCCGTACACAAAGACAGAGGTCTCACACGCCCCTCTTCTTCATCAGTGCCACCAGCAGAAAAGGTGGACAGTTTCATAGTCCTTGTGGTGCACATCACCGAAGGCACGACTTGGAGAATGCACACACAGAGGACAAAAAGCCAGATAATGCCAGTATACCACCTTTGGAAATTCAAGGTCTCAGAGAAGGTGCTGAAATCCTCCTACTCTGCTACCACACAGAGCATCCGGACAGGAGCCATCATGACTGTAATGATGTATGGCGGTACAGCTATTCCCAGGATCTGCAGAAAGAAGGCGGTGTGGCATGGCAGAGTGCAGGGAGCTCCCTCCTGCAGTGTTGATTTCGTCGACTCAAACTATGAGGAAAAATGTTCCTCGACTACCTTTTTTCACAGATTATACTAAATAAAAGCTACATAAAAACTGAGCTATGATGACTAAAACTATAAAACTAAATATATTGACAATTTCGTCAACAAATAAAAACTAGACTAAAATGTTAGGGAGGGACTAGTGGAGAAGAGATCCAGTAGAACTAAAAGACAAGTTATTTTTATGTTTGGTTGCACTCAGGTGTTGCACTCTGAAAATCTACAGATCTACAAGCTCACAACGCGTCGTGAGCTTGTAGATCGGCTATTTTCAGCACGCAACCAAGTGTAAAATCAGCCATTACGACGCCATCAAGGCACCGCCAAAATACATTTTAGTTGACTAAATAAACTGTAGATTTAGTCGACTTTAATCTTATGATGTTTAGTCAACTAAAACTAGACTAAAACTAAAACATTTCAGATTACTGAAACATGACTAAAACTAAATGGAATTTGATTCAAAAGACTATGACTGAAACTAAATCAAAATTTGCTGTCAAAATCAACACTGCTCTGCAGAACAGGACACGTACAGCAGGTGTTTGAACTGAGGCAAAAAGGATTATGAAGGAACAACAACAATCCCCAGTGATGGACTGGTTTGTGACGATGCGGAATGGCAAGCGCCTGAGGTGTCTCAAAGAAGGCCAGGGCTCAAGGCTCAGGAAGAGATTTTTCCTGAGGCTGTCAGAGCGCTGAGGAGACGAAACAAACTGCATTCAATCATTCACATATATAACCCCTTGTACTTTTTGACTCTTGTTACTGCACATTCTATAATCCAGATCCGAACACCCCCAAATTCTGTACATTTCCCATTGCTATGAAAAGTATAAAATAGGGCTTAATGTATTGTTTTATAGTAATAATCTAAATCTACAAAGTAACTAAAACTAAAGTTTTAACGTAATTGTAGTGGAGTAAAAAGTCAAGACATTTGCCTCATGGGATGTAATGGAGCAGAAGTAGGCCTACTAAGCATTGAAAAATGGACATACTCAAAATTGTATTTAAGTGAGTAAATCCCAAGAGTAAATGTACTTAGTTCCTTTCCACCACTGTAAACATGGATACACCTTGTGTTGAAGGGGTACAGCCAGCATCATGGTGCAGGTGTTTTTGGATGGAACCTCTGACACTATTAAGCAGATTAATGCAGGCTGGGCAGCTCAGCGCCATAAGCCCAGGGATCACTTCCATCTGATCAACACAAATGCTAGTGAGCTGACACACACACACGCACGCACACACGCACACGCACACACACACACACACACACACACACACACACACACACACACACACACAGTACACATGCGCACTCAATAACGCAATGCAAGCTTGCAAACACACACACACGCACAGAGGTCAATTAAGAAATATTTTCTACAGCACTTGAAAGACTTTGAAAACGACGTCCAAGGTGACATACTACGTAGGATGCTAATGGAAACACGCACGCACGCCAGGACAGGACTCTGTGACCTCAGCCAATACCTTATACTGTATATATATACACACTCTGACACATAGTGTCTGAAATGACACAGATATAATACAGTGGCTTATCTCAGTATGACTTCCTTGAATCTAAAAGCAACGGCTCTATTTTAGATCTATTTTTAAGCCCATTAATGAGAGCAGCAGTTGGCAGCGGTTGGCTGCATTACCAAATAGAAACATGCGATTCCGTCTTTTGTAAGCGATTTAAAAGCTCTGGGGAGGAGGACAGGAATGTCAGTAACAACACAAACACACAAAACATTGCATTTGTGCTTGATATTGAATAATAAATGCTAAACTGGCGTCTGTAATAAATAGCCTATCGCGTCTGTGCGTGCGTGCATGTGACGTGTGTGACACAGATATATACATATTGCTTTTTATGAGAGCTTTCATCTTTTTCCACTCCAGGGAAACTCAAGGCAGGCTGTGAATGTGGGCATGGTTCTACTTGCCATGTCTAGATCTATGTGGGTTCAAACAGCCTCTGTACTGTCTGGTGCTTTATGTTTTGTTTTATTTTTCTTCATCTGCTGATGACTATGACAGGGAGCATTTAAACGACACACACACACACACACACACACACACACACACACACACACACACACACACACACACACACACACACACACACACACACACACACACACACACACACACACACACACACACACACACACACACACACACACACACACACACACACGCCCTCATTTATCAACGGAGCGTATAAACCGCCGTATATTTTTCCATATATTCGGCCGAACACCAACGTCGAAGTCACATTTATCAACGAATCCTACACAGCCGATCCGAGCGTACATTTGGTCCCAGCCTTGATAAATCTCACGTCTGAAAACGAGCATCATTTAAATAACTAACACGCCCTTAAATATTCTCGAATTTTACGACATGAAGAACCAGAATACGACCAAAGAAAGAGTTTAGCCGGCTCGCCTCGCTGCCTGTCAAGTCACACACACACACACACACACACACACACACACACACACACACACACACACACACACACACACACACACACACACACACACACCTCTCTCTCTCTCTCTCTCTCTCTCTCTCAAGTTACACTAAAGCAGTCATGTAGGCTATATTCCCCATGAGACTCGGGCGGTCTGCAGACTGCAGTGATCCCGTGCCGCCACCCACGTTATATATAAGAGATTGGACCGTCAGGTTTATATCCTTAACCCAGCCAGGTTGTAGCCTATATAACTCTCTATGACAACTCCATACCATAGGACAAGCTACTGTAAGTTTGTAGACCTCACTGTCCATGAAAAGATGGTCGGGAGTGAGTCCCGACCGCGGGACTCCTGATGCAAAATCGGTCGTATATTTTGAAAATAGCAGATCTACAAGCTCACAATGCGTCGCGATGCAACGCTTGTGAGCTTGTAGATCTAGGAGTGGATTATGTGTCCAGATGCCTGTCAGACAGTCAGACAATGCTGCTCTAAAGGTCTAGAATGGAATAAACGGGCGCAGCCAAAGTCAACAACTGGTCCCGACCAGACGTGAGATTTCAGCCTACGGCAGGATGAATCCCAAGTCAGGATATATTGATAAATGCCGAAAGGTGCGGTGATCTCGCCGTACGCCCATTATTTGGGCTGCACCGCGTTGATAAATGAGGGCCAATGTCCCATGAAAGTAAAAAAGAATCATGGTGATATGTTAACAATGATAACTAACCCTCGTTTCTCTGTACCACCTATGTCTAAAAAAAATGAAGAAAAAAGAAGCCGTGTACTTGATTAGTTACCAATCAAGTACAGTATAAGAATTTCACAAATGGAGAAATTAGTATAGGTATATGCCTATAGTGTCCGCATTGACACTGACACTTGAATAGTGCACATGTGGTGTAGGCTTCTGTCAGGGTGAGTGTAGAACAGGACCCAAAAAACAGGACAACAGAGCAGGCAGTTCAACTCAAAAGGTCTTTTGTTAAACTAAAGGCTATTGCTAAACAGGACAGGTACACCAACACAGGGGACATACAGTTCCTCAGGTAACCACATCGAGTTTTACTGACCAACATGGACACTTGGAAACAGAAGGGTATATATAGACAGGGACCTAACTAGACACAGGTGAACTCAAAGTATATTCAACACAGGATTGGACAAGACTGAGAGAACACAGGTGAACCAGACAAACACGGGCAGAGCCATATAAGGAGAGTTGTGTCACGTCCGTTCACTTCAGTCTTTACAGAGCCTTCTATTTGGCGAATAGTGACAAAGCCCTGAACCGGAAGTTTACGGAAAGTCTATGAGCGTGTGTCACTATTTCGGGTTCACATGAACAACGTGACCGGCGCTGTTTCTGCCCCCTAGTCGACGTAACTCCAATAGAAGGCTCTGAACACGGGTAACAATCTACAAGGGCAGACAGGAAGGCACAAGAACATTACTACAAAATAAGATGCAGAAGAAACACCAGGGGAATTAACAGACTAACAGAAATAGAAGACCTTACACTAACCACTGAATACACTGAACAAAGAGCTACAGAACTAAACAACCAGGAAACCACAACTAAACACCAGAATATGTAGCAAGAACACAAGAGAAATACATGTCCAATTTGACTAATACCAATTAAAGTCCAAAAGCTGAGGAGCAGGAGTGACAGCTTCTAGAACACTGGACAGTACTTTCTTGTTCTGCATCAGGCAGGATGATTACATAGGTTCAATCAGAAACACTTACGTCAAAGTAGATTTAACCATTTATTGCAATAAATGGAATACAGTTAAGCTTGGCGTTAAAGCTCCGCTTTTGGAGATATTCCCTGAATTTTGTCAAAGTAGCCTGCTAAGCATATATTCAGGGAATGCTAAGCAAATCCCCCATATGGATACTATGTCAACAATAAAGCAATACATTGACAGATTAGTTTGAATTAGCAGAAATACATGATAATCACAAGTATTTGAGCCTATGCCAGACTCTAAACAAAGCAGATATACATGATAATCACAAGTATTTGAGCCTATGCCAGACTCTAATCAAAAGGTGGCGGCTGGGGTGGAGGAGGAGCTAGCAGAATGCATTGGTCAGCAACCAAGAAAGACCTAGTGAATACGAAGCCGTATTTAAAGGAACCCCTTGCTGATGCGTGAGTTGTGATTGGAGTATGAATGTGTGTGATGTAATGACCAGCAGCACTGTGAATGGGGAATAGAAAGCTGATGTTCAACAGCTAATTACAGCTTTGGCGTGCAAGACTTCCGTGTCCTGCATGAACTAACGCTAATGCTTCATATTTGTGTACTGTATATGTTTGTATACTCTTCATTAATAATTGATGGTGTCTTTATTATGTTACTCTCCCTATGGATGTATCTTACTGTACCTCTGATGGCCTGTATCCGTAACTTAAACTGCTGTGTGCTCTCCCTGGCGCATGGACTTCCCCTGCGGAGACAATAAATGTATCTATCTATAAAGGTATCTAGGAGGCTACTCAATGCATTCATACGCTGTTGGTGTTGATGAGAACGTCTGTAGGCTGCCAGAGCAGCCTCTGTGTAGAACAGCTGGGACCAAAATCCTCCCCTGGCCCTCAAACAAGACACCCACGCACACGCACATGCCCCCCACCCCCCCACTTATAATGAGCTATAGGTGAATCAATTTAATCAAGAACTTTCCATTGTTCTTAATGACTGTACAATTGATTTTTAAGGTATAATTAGCGTACAAATGTAGCCAAGTCGACGCTTCTGGCTCCATTTGTACACTCTCAGAGTTAAATTGACAATGAGGATTTATTGTGTAGTGACTACTGTCAGAGTAACCTATTTAAAAAACCACACACACACGCACGCACGCACGCACGCACGCGCACACACACACACACACACACACACACACACACACACACACACACACACACACACACACACAGCAATGAGTTGGCGTCTGCAATACTTGACATGTACAAGAGGATTCCCTTTCCGTTTATCAATGTGATCCTTCAATCCATTCATAAAGGGATTATCACACCCATGCATGAATGCATGCACGGAGGAGATCAGCTGTAATCACATCATAGGTTGTCAGCAGACTGCCAGCCAGACAAGTAAGCTGGTCAAATTGACCGTTAGACTAAAAACCTTAATATGGGTACTTGAAATCCACGTACATTACAAATATGTAAATAAAAGTATGCATATGCTGCACACATGTATGTATGGTAGCCTACTCACCCACTTATTATTTTGTGTTTATACATACTGTACGTGTGTGACGGCATTAAGCCAGAAGGTCCGAACCACTGCTGCTGCCAGTGACTCGGTACCCGACGTAGTCGAGGACTTCAAATATATTTTGTGCCTGGACTACAGTACCTTGACAAGATCTGAAGGTCCAGTGGGCAACTTCTAAACCTATAGTCTAATCCTACACTGTAATTCTATATTTCATCGTGACCAGCAGTAACCAAAGGGACCACTTTCTTCGTCATTTGGAACTGGGGACAGACAATAGATATCACACTCCATACCTCAACCACACACACTGCAGCATAAACACTCATTCATGCGTTCATCACAGTAGCCTCTCATCTATAGAGCCACCACCAAAGTCCTCAACAAACTACAGTAGCCTACATGTACAATACTCTCCTACTCACCAGTACGGCTGCAACTATCGATTATTTTCTTCACGATTATTCTATCAATTACTTTTTCAAGAAGCGCGTTTTTATATATATATTTTTATATATATTTTTTATAAATCAACAAATCGATTAACCACTTACGCGTTATTTCATACTTTGTCACTTCGCAATGCGTAGATCGGCTATTTTCACAATTTCATTGTTGCTTTTTTGGAAACCTTATAATGACATGCCCAAAATAGTGCTCGTTAATGAATCTGTTAATTTATCAAATTATTTTCTTATAATCAATTAAATCGATTAGTTGGATGAACAGTTGCGCCCCTTAACTCACCAGTACCCTCTCCAGAGACCACATAATCACACCAGTCCTCCATCATCATCATAATCATGACCTTCACTGGCTCCCAGGCAAACAGGCAATACATTTCTAAATACTGATCACCACCTTCAAGGCCCTCAAGAACCTCAAGGGAGCTGTACTCCCTTCCCCCTAACCTCTCCGACCTCCTCCACCAACCTTGCCCCCTCGATCCTCCCGCTCCCTCGGGTCACTCTGGTGACTCCAAAGTCCCTGGTTGTCCTGGTCGTCCCCAGGCCAAAGCTCTGAGCCTGGGGGTGACAGGGGGCGGGGCCTTCTCAGTTGCTGGAACTCACTCCCCCAACCCACAACAAATCAGGCTCCTCCCTCTCTTTTAATACTGCCCTCAAAGCCCAGAAGACTGTACTTGAGTAAATGTACTTAGTTACTTTACACCACTGAATACCAGCACACACACACACACACACACACACACACACACACACACACACACACACACACACACACACACACACACACACACACACACACACACACACACACACACACACACACACACACACACACACACACACACACACACCAATTAGAGTGTGGGCTGACGTGAATAGGATGGCGACCAGGGGGAGGCTCCTGTGAACCCAGGCTTATTTAGTCCTAATCTGAGTTCCCAGAAGTTTTCGCCAACTCTGGCGAGGAACTTCTGGGCCAGAGCCCTGGTATTTGTGGGCGGGATGTACCTTACGCTCTGAATCTGAGCGGACACGCCTCTTACCGGTCTGAGAGCTGTGCAACTCGTCTAAAAAGTCCGACGAGAGGCAAACAGCAGTACACAACAATGGCGGCCGAAATTTCTCAAGGGGAAATTGCTTCCCGTCGATCCTATTTAGATGCAACACCCACTGCATGTGGATCCCGCCCCCTTTTCTTCATTGGCTGTTGATTTGAATCACAACGCAGTGGCCGCGCCCCTGCTGTCCAAGCTCCGACGCTAACCCTCCCAGACTAATTTAGTCCTGATGTAAACGCATCCTCTCTGCTGTGAGTCATCAGTAATGACACTTTTATCTCTAATGACCAGGCCACTGTGCTTTGGCCATTACAGTACACAAAGAGACAGACTGAAAAGAGCTGTCACTGCTACTGCACAGTGCACACACACTCAAAACAGCATAAGAGCATCCTCATGGCTAAGTGTAGTTGGAAACGTGTTTCGCAAAATTGCCCACTGTGTCCCTGTCTGACACCATAGTGTTGATTTCGTCGACTAAAACTATGACGAAAAATATTCGTCGACTACCTTTTTCCACTGACAAAAACTAAATAAAAACCAAGCTATGATGACTAAAACTAAGACTAAATATATTGACAATTTCGTCAACAAATAAAAACTAGACAAAAATGTTAGTGAGGGACTAGTGCAGAAGAGATCCAGTAGAACTAAAAGGCAAGTCATTTTATGTTTGTTTGCGCTCGGATGTTGTGCGCAGCGCGACACGTTGTGGGCTTGTAGATCTGCTATTTTCAGCATGCAACCAAGTGTAAAATCAGCCATTACGACGCCATCAAGGCACCGCCAAAATATGTTTTAGTTGACTAAATCAACTGTAGATTTAGTCGACTAAAATCTTATGATATTTGGTCGAATAAAACTAGACAAAAACTAAAACATTTCAGATGACTAAAATATGACTAAAACTAAATGGATTTTTTATTTTTATTTATTTTAGACTTAAACTAAATCAAAATGTGCAGTCAAAATCAACACTGCCGTCTCTCGAGCCAGACTCTCTCTCTCTCTCACACACACACACACACACACACACACACACACACACACACACACACACACACACACACACACACACACACACACACACACACACACACACACACACACACACACACACACACACACACACACACACACACACACACAGTCAAGATATTTTAAAAGAATCAACCTCTCAGCACACACGAGCAGTAATTAGTAAATAGCATTCTATAAGTTCTAAAAAAACATTCCCAGCATTACAAGCTACATCCAAACTTCTATCCCGGAGTGACCCCACAGTTTAATACTCATCAGGCTGGAAACTCATTTGTAACAGCTGAGAGATAATTGACATTGTGCTCATATTCTCTACAAGCTGTCCTGGAATGCCCAGACATTCCAAACGTCAATAACCAATTTCTAAAGCAATGCTATGGAATCTGTCGACCTTAAACAGGCCCTATGGACAGTAACAAAGTAGATTTACTTCAGTACTGTACTTCAGTACATTATTTTCAGTATCTGTACTTTACTTGAGTACAGTGCATGTATTTTTGGATAGGCCTACTTAGGACTTTCACTCCACTTACAGTACGTCTCAAAGACAACTATTGTACTTTTGACTCAACTACATTATAAATAATAGCCGATCTACAAGCTCAAATCATGTTGCGGTGTTTTGAGCTTGTAGATCGGTTATTTTCACAATCATTTAAGTTTTTCGTACTTAGTAATTTCCACGTTTGAATACTTTGAGTATTTTTAAAAGCATGAACTTTTGAACACAATTTTTAAAAACAAGTACTCCAGTACTTTAACTCAAGTACAAATGTGACTGAGCAACTTTAACTTGTAGTTGAGTAATATTTGACCAGGGGTATCCATACTAGACTCAAGTACTGGGGTTGAGCACTTTTATTTTGCTGCAGCAGCATGACATTTAGCATGAACACTGTGCATCACAAATGGCCTTACCTTCACAGACATGTCTCGTGCTACACTGCAGTTTACAATTATTATTATTATTATTTAGCAATGTTGCATTCTTCAGTTATTCAGTTTGCTATGCGAGTGGAAAAGAGGGATATGGGTCAATCATTTGGCAACATAATCTTCATTCATTTGGTCAAATGTTTACACTGCCAGAGATACACATGGATAAATGAACACTGAGGATTTTGCTGAGTACAAACGGAAGTTTCAATCCTTATTCTGTTGTTCTCATCATGTGCTCTCCAGAATCCCATTTATCCTTTGTTTACACAATATTTCCATTGTGGCATCCCTCTCTCCCCTCCCCCACGGTGCAGGATTATGGCCATCTAATTTTTTACAGAAATATCACATTATTTTTTAGAGTCCTTTTTTGAGCCACATCCAGGATGGGAAAAAATGGTCAGCCATCTGCTCAGATGGCTGACCGGACCGTGTCATTACATCTCACTAATCATGGGTTATGCACAGAGGCGCACACGCACACGCACACAGTCACACACACACACACACACACACACACACACACACACACACACACACACACACACACACACACACACACACACACACACACACACACACACACACACACACACACACACACACACACACACACACACACACACAGCAGGAAGCCACTGAAATCTGCTCGACACACCCACACCATAAGTGGGTGTGTCTGCACATCTGGACACAAAAACAAATATATGCACAAAATCAGTGGTGGAAAAAGCACTCAAATGTTTTACTTAAGTAAAAGTATCAATACTGCAATGTAGAAGTACTCTCTTACAAGTAAAAGTCCAGAATTAAAACATTACAATACGGCAATGTAGAAGTACTCTCTTACAAGTAAAAGTCCAGAATTAAAACATTACTTGAGCAAAAGTACAAAAGTATTGGTATCAAAATGTAAAAAAAATACAAATATGTACAACAATGTTTGAAAATAGCAGATCTACAAGCTCACAACGCGTCACAATTTTCAAATATATATTTTTCAAATAGCCTAGGTATAAAATAGGGCTAAAGTGCTTAATGTATGTTTTATAATGTAATAATTTATATCTGCAAAGTAACTAGTAACTAGTTTTCAAACAATTGTAGTTGAGTAAAAGTACAATATTTGACTCTGACTATTTGACTTGATGTAGTGGAGTAGAAGTAAAAGTACAGACAACAATTGGAAATACTCCGGTAAAGTAAAAGCACCTCAAAATTGTACTTAAGTACAGTACTTGAGTAAATGTACTAAGTTACTTTACACCACTGAATAAATGCACAAAATGCATGCCCAAATAGACGCTACGGTTCTGATGAAGACGTAATCACTCATAACAGCAACCATTACACTGTCGATCCCAGAAACCACATTAAGATGACAAACTTTGTATGAAATACGAATGCAACACAATACACTCCAACTGTTCTACTGTAAGCACACACTTAAAAATATTGAACATGTTAAAATACAGTGTTATCTTTATGTCGAGAAGCTTCAGTCAGTTTTATGCACCATCTGGAACAATCTCCCGGACAACTGCAGGTCTACTGCAACTCTGTTCTTTTAACCTGCTGAGACCTGAAGCCGATTCTACATGTCTCCTAAATCTCAACAGTTTTCTGAAAAACGTATGTTTCTATATCAGTGGTGCTCAAACTTTTTCATGTCAAAAATTATATGTATTTGGCCGCGGACCCCCATCAAAATATTTTGTTCCAGCAAAAATTTGAGTTAAAATGTTCACTTTAAAAATATATACATATTCAAAGATTTGCACACATTTTCAAGATTTTTCAAAAATAGCAGATCTACAAGCTCGTAGCGCGGCTGCTATTTTTGAATAGCCCAAAGTGTAAAATAATGCTTTTTTAGCTCAAATCTAAAAATGACACAGTTCCAGATCTCAGCAGGTTAACCTGCTGAGACCGATTCTACAAATGCCTTCAAACACGTTCAAGACGTTTTTCAAAAATGTTCAAAAATAATAAATACGCAAAAATGTAAAACGACACGTATGCTTTCCCGTTTTTAATGCGTTAAATCAAAGCTGAGGTGTTTTATTTTAATTGTAATCCCTTACTCTAATTTTCTATTCTCTTACCTCTTTAATAAATAGTTTTAATTGTATTCAAATGTCCTCATGTTTTCTTCTGTCATACAGTGATACTCTTAATGATTTGTGAAGCACCTCGAATTGCCTTGTTGTTGGAAGGGAAACAAATTGCATGAAGAATAAATGACATCACCCAGAGCACAGCTTTAAAAGTCAATAACCATCCCATCATAGAAAAATTCAAGTATTAGCTTTTACAAAATCCCAAATATACTTGCCTTGCCATGCAATACTCTGAATGCTGTAAGCCTACTTCAAAACCCATATGTGCCTGGGACTTCTTGTGCCCAGAATGTGAACAGGGGCCAAGGACATGTCAGGCGCTAATAGGTCCACTGGGGAGTTGGACATGGGTCAGAAAGCCAGTTGTATTTTTTTTGTTAAATAGATAAGAAATAGATGGAGCTATGGTATGCATGGGAGGGCGTGTAAGCATGTGGGAGGTCTGGGTGTGTGTGACCTGATGAAATGCCATTCTGAGCACACAGTATTATTGTGTTTAAATGCTTTGAAGTTGGAGAGTGTGTGTGTGTGTGTGTGTGTGTGTGTGTGTGTGTGTGTGTGTGTGTGTGTGTGTGTGTGTGTGTGTGTGTGTGTGTGTGTGTGTGTGTGTGTGTGTGTGTGTGTGTGTGTATCTTTAGACTATGACAATGCTTAAGCAAATATAGCCTATATATTAATATCAACATAACATTTCATTTCATGGTTTCGGGGGGGGGGGGGGGGGGGGGGATATTATGTATTGTCAGAACTGCCTCCGGAATACTAAAGCAACAGGCTGAAAAGGACACAAACACAACATCACAGCATGTCTACCACTAGAGCCTGATGATAATAATAATGATGATGATGATGATGTTTGAGAACCAATGCGGCATCAGAAAATTCTATATAAAGAGCAAAAACTCGTAGTATTGTAGTATAGCCAATAACAATTCAGTTGTTTCGAAATGTTTGGGATATGCCAACTTTTTGCCTTCGTTTGTTATATATCTACTCAAAATGAACAGCCTGTCATTATACTTGTACTAGGAAAAAAAAACACAATTTGTTAAATCACATCAGCTCGGCAACCAGGCACACAGAGGAGAAGGGACGAGACAACATTCACAAACACAATTGTCATCAGGAGGAACCTGTTGTTTCCATCACATGATCAAACAGACCTACCTCAGTACCTGCAGGAGTCCAAACTTCCTCACATTGTTCAGGGGAAGTTTTTTCCACTCAGGGCAACATCATCAGTGAAGGCATGGCTGTAGTGAATGCTGCTGCTCTGGAAGCCTGCTGTCACCCCCCCGGGCTCAACCCATCCACAGAAGGCACATCAGCGGAGGACAGGAGGTACCCCTGGCAATCAGTCATCATGGGACAGATGTGAGGCTGACAGAACAACATTGTTACGTTTAATTTGGCATCTTCCCCGCATTGGACATAATAAATAAAAGTCCCTGTTTGTGTCGCCGTCCTTCAAATCAAAGCTGTGTTGCTTACCCCGCGGGGAGGGGGACAGAGAGAGAGAGAGAGAGAGAGAGAGAGAGAGAAAGAGAGAGAGAGAGAGAGAGAGATTAAGTGGGATGTTTCGTGATCTCCACCACAGGGGGCCCTTAAGCTTTTACTGCACCACTGCCACTTTCTCTGTTGAGTTCACAGCATGAATGCAACGACAATAAATTGTCCTCGGCTAACATTATGCATTTCATAATAAGCCACAGACTTAAAGACTCACTATGCAACGTTTTTTGTAATGAATAAAATGTAATTTTGTCCATTTTGTACGGTAGAGTAAGTTAATACAATATAACTTATACAATTGGGGTGGTTGTATTTTGTCTCCCTGCTCTTCCATTGAGACATTCAGATCGTGTCATCGTGTCATGTCTCACCTAGACACAGGATCTGACAAAAAACTTTGACCTGATGGTCAAGATTCAATTTATCCCCCGAGCAAGCAGGCATAAGCTCAATGGTAAAAATGTCAGCACTTTTCGCAGAAAAAACAGGTTCAAATCCGGGGTAGAAGAGGATTACATGATAGTGCTGCTTTAAAGGACAGTATGCCTATTCTCTCTTACCAGTTTGCTGCAGCTAGGCTAGGCCTACCAACGTAGCCTACGGGTTGCACCAGTCAAGTCTGTGGTCTGATCAATATCCCATTCATAAACATGTTATATATAGCTAAAGGACAGGCAAAAGACGAAAAAGGAAAACAGTATTGGAAAAAAGAAAAGAAAAGGGCAACTCCCAATTAAATGAAATAGACAAAAAGGTGTGTCACCCACCCAGAATGCCTGAACTCCAGAATGGTACAATGCTCAATATTGACAATCAAACATCATACATAACTTGCAACAATAGCAGTCCAATACCAGTCTATGGGGGACAGAACCGTGCGACGTAGATCGGCTATTTCCAAAAGATTTTTGAACTCGTGAAATGGGTCATTCTGCACAATGAGTACTTTTACTTTTGGTGTTTTAAGTATATTTTGATGCCGATACTTTTGTACTTTTACTCAAGTAGTGTACTTTTACTCAAGTACACTTCGAATAGGGGACTTCTACTTATAACAGAGTATAGACCCCTTAACAGACAACGTCACACTGATAAGAACCAGTATGCGTGCAACCAGTATGCGCTAAATGAAACCCATTCTATCAGGTCTCGCCAGGACGTGCCACACTAGCCAACACACAAGAGGGGGTTGGGGTGTGCTGAAACTAGCGCACCCCGAAACAACAGGTTGGAAATTGATTGCGTGAAACAATCACCTGCGCATCCAGTCTCAATGTTAGTAAACAATTAATTGGTCTACATTGCAGTATTGATGCTTTTACTTAAGCAAAACATGTGAGTACTTCTTCCATCACGGCAGATGAGCATGATGAACAGGGAGGACGGATCATTAATGTAGATGGGATAATGGACAGTGGTAATAGGATTCCCCCTACAGGCCCTGGCAGGGATTGCAGTCAGTCTGACACAGACCTGCTTCAGGGCACTTGCTCCACCAGACCACCAATCACTTGCACTCATACTCAGGGCTGTGCAGAGACCACTGGAGGGGCAGGTGCTCAAATGTCATAAAAGGGCACATGAGTGTGGGGGGCTTTTGGGGGGTCCTTGTGTCATTTCACACCAAAAATGTAGTACATAATGGGAGCAAGATGTTCCACAATAACTTGGCCTGGCCCATGTCATTCCTGCTATTACCCCCCTATCTCCTCTGTGTCCTGTATCTCTACCACAAACAGCTTAACATGTTAACTTTAGGTCAGGATGAAGGCAAACTAAAGCCAGGAGCCACTTTACTTAATTATCTCATCGATTGGAAATAGGGGGAGACAATTAGCCTGACTCTGTACAACACAAGCTAAAAGCTCATAAAACGGACACCTCTCAGTTTTGTAGCTAATCTGCACAATATGTGAGGAGTGAAAGCAACAATGTATTGATGGGGGAGTGAACTTACCATGCTAGCTGAGTGCACGTCTCATGTTTATGTTTGCAACGCAGCTGCAAAATTAACGAGGTGGGAGAGGCACACTATGACATCACTGCCTCAGGTGAAAAGTGAAACTAAAACCGACCAATGGCAGCCAGCTCATTTTAATTATAATAAAATCATAAATAATAATTATGATAGTGAAATTATTATTATTTGTCAAAAGTTCTTCTTGATAAGGGCCACGGGTGTTGAGCAGGACATTAAAATAATTGCTAAAAAAATACTGGGTTCATATAATGATACATACAGTATGTTTTCTTTCTTGCTTTAACCCATTAAAACAGAGGAAGCATGTAATTTTAGATTTTAGCATTGGCTATTCAAAAATAGCTGATATACAAGCTCACAGCGAGTCACTTTGTGCAGCCCTGCGAGCTTGTACATCTGATATTTTTGATTTTTTTTTTTTTATCTTGAAAGTGTGAGAACTAGAACTACTGATTTAGAAGGCATTTGTAGAATCGGCCTCAGGTCTTAATGGGTTAATCAAATAACAAGCTGAAAAACAAGTGTGACCGTTGTATATTAAGGGGTTGATATATTAAAGGAAACGATAATAGCACAACATCATATAATCATAATCAGTATTAGATTGCATGTACATCTTGGTTCGAGGGATTAACGAAATCCCTCAAAACCAAGCTACAGTACTCAGAATAGACTGATCAGGGTCATTCTAGGGTTAGGATTCCATATTCCATATTCCAGGTAGGAACCAGTTTAGAGAACTCAACTGGCTCCCAGTAGAATCCAGGGTAACCATGGCCAGATTGACCATGGTTCATAAGATAATATATGGCGAGGTCCCCATTTTTAAAGACGTGTTTTACACAGAGAAGCGAAGTACACCATTTTTTCACCAGAGCCAGTGTAGCAGATGTGAGCCATCCGGCTTTTAAAAGTAAAGTTGGCAAAGAATCATTTACTTATAGTACATAGGAGCCACACAGTGGTACGACCTCAAAAACAGTGTAAAACTGACAACCAATCTAAGGACTTTTAGGCAGAAAACTAAATCATGTCTATTAGAAGGTTCCCCTATAGAGGGTCATTAGACTAGGATATCACTTGTTTGTATGTATGTACTGTGTATGTTACTTGTGTTTTTGTATTGTTGCGTAATGTGTAATGTGTACTGTGTATGTACTGTGTATGTTACATGTGTTTTTGTATTGTTGCGTATAGTTACATGTGATTTGTATTGTAATGTGTTTTTAACTTATTGACTGTTAAATGTGAGAGGACCTCAACGGAAATAAGTCTCAGGACTTTCTTGGGTAATCCTTGAACTGCGGTGACCATGTGGTTTTTGGCTTTTCAAAATATATCAAATCAAATTAGGCATGCATGGGTGGATGGTAGGAGTGGTTGCTACAGTATTTCACGCTAGTGTGTAGTAGCCTAAGTAGGTGGTTGCTGGGATGTTGTCATTTAGATTGGAACACAGTGCTCGAGTTCCATATTCATGAGTAGTATATAGGCTATAGTAGCCCTGCATGTTCTTCCAGTTCCAGACAGCTACCTAGACAGCAGTAGCCTATATACTAGTGTCTCAGTAGGCCTGACCTCTGGCCTCCTCTCACTCACTCACACTGACTCTGTTTTGCCTTTTGGTTTTCTTCTCAGAGCTGCTGCTGCTGTTAGCACTCCGCTCTACTCCACTCGCTTCCACAGATAAATATCGTGAAAATAGCAGATCTGCAAGATCTACACGATCTTGTAAATAGGCTATTATCACAATGTGTGCCTCTTTCTTATATAATTTCACAATTTGGCCAATGTTTGACCTTTTTTTTTTGTGCTTCCATATTCATGAGTAGTAGCCCTGCAAGTTCTTCCAGACAGCAGTAGCCCATAGCGTCTCAGTAGGTCTGACCTCTCCAGCCTCCACTCACTCACTCTTACTGACTCTGTCTTTCCTTTTGGTCTTTTTCTCAGAGCTGCTGCTGCTGTTAGCACTCCGCTCTCAGTCTCTCTCCGCTCTGCTCTGCTCTACTCCACTCCCCCATTAGAGTCACGGAAATATGGGCCACAGGGAAAATGTGTGAAACTACAAAGAGAAAGGAGATGGGCATATGGACCGCAGAGGAGATGAGGGAGACATTCATGGGTAAAGCCTTAACGCTTAACCACTTAAAACGTAGGTTACATTGCTTCCGAATGGGGGCGAAAATGGCAGATCTACAAGCCGGCAAGTGATTTGGTGTAGACCTCTGGGGGACTCCGGTCAATGAAGTTTAGGGTTTAACCCATTATGACCTGAGGCTGAGGATTCTACAAATGTCTTCTAAATCCTAACAGTTTTCTGAAAAATGTATGTTGCCTATCAGTGGTTCTCAAACTTTTTCATGTCAAGGACCCCCAAAATGATATGTATTTGGCCGCAGACCCCCATCTCAAAATATTTTGTTCCAGGGACCCCCATGAAGCATTTGAGTTTAAAAAGATTATACAAATATATATTGAAAGATTTGCACAAATGTTCACAATTAAAAACAGAATAGCAGACCTACAAGCTCATAGCTCATAACAAATTGACACGCTATGAGCTTGTATATCTGCTATTTTTGAATAGCCAACCAATGTGCTATATTCTGAAACCAATTACATTACGAGTATAGAGGAAGCTTGTAATTGTACATATTGACAGTGCTTAGTACAATATTGGCCTATAAATGTACATTGTAAATATCTCACATTCAAAACCAGATATATAACTGCACTGTCTGGAATCCTTTCTACTGTTAACTGTTAAATTAAATGTACAATGTACAGTATATTGATGATATAGGTCTTTATATGGAGTTTTGGTTTGTTTGGAAGTTTGCCAGGTTGGACTTCTTCCATTCCCGACATCATAGTTTTGAGAAATGGAAAAAAACACAGATTTCCATACAATATGTATTGCCCATGAGAATGGCAAATTATAAAATAGTTACAGTCTTTCACATTATTTGAATTTCCAGCGTAAAATTATCTGTTGCTGTGTCCGTAATTTATACTCCATCGTAAGATGGTGTTGCTCACCGAAAATAACTTTTCAAGCAAAGACAGAAAGAAAGAAAAACAGCGATGTGATAATATTAAATATGTGAATAATGTAAGCCTGAAAATTAGATTTTCATCTATCTTGCCATGATCAAGGAGCCAGTGTTCAGCTGTTCAGGGGCTCTCAATTCTCCTTGTCCTGATTGGTGCTAATTATTGATGAGAGGGGAAGCAGGTGGATGATTAAAGTGTCTAGACCAGTGTTTCCCAACCTGTGGGCTGAGGCCCACTGATGGGCCGTGGGACAAGTTACTTATCCTCAACAGCTCATTTCCAATGTGAAGAAGTTGCTCAAACAACAAACAATCTTTGCAACTGTTCCTGTTGGGGTAGGTCGAAATGATGTGACTAAAGATTATGTCATGGACAGGACCGCGGGCACACATTGCCATTGTGGGGGGACGGCCGGGAGGGCAGACTGCAGACAGAGATGGACTGATAGTAAATGGACACACAGATAAAGTCGGTGAGACAGAGAAAAGCCCTTGAGCTTGAGAGACCATCACCAATAAGTAACCGCCGACTCTCCAATCACCAGCGCCATCACGACATCCTCTTGTGACACACACTCCATCAGTTCACAAAGAGATATGAAGAGCCAAAGCAAAGAGATGATTACACAGTAGAAATCCTCTGTGTTAATATGATTCTGATGTTCTGTTTAGATAGGAGATGAAGCTAGTTGTGAGGCCAAGATGAATCAGTGAGAGAGACAGAGAAAGTCAAGCAAGGTATTATGAAACCAAATATAAACACCAAATCAGTGGCGTACTTTACTCAAGTACTGTACTTAAGTACAACTTTGAGGTACTTTTACTTTGACTTTAATTGAGTATGTAATACTTAAATTTGAAAACTTTTGTTGCAAATTACTTTACATGTGCATCAGCTATTTTCAAATAAATTGACACATTTTGAAATATCTTCAGACAATGTGTGTAAGAGTACATTTAAATGCCAATTATTTTGTACTCAAGTAACATTTTGAATACAGACCTTTTTCTTGTAACAGAGTCCTTCAGCATTGTGGTATGGATACTTTTACTTGAGTAACAAATCACAACGGCACCGAATGAACATACTGTACTGTATCATTGTGAATGTACGTGACGTGAGAGACAGAGATGAAGCACTCGGGAGATAAAGCGGAAGACAAATGGAGACATGGAACCATTGTGGAACATCATTTTGCCAGTTTATGAATTATTGATGCAGGGGAGATATTTTAAGCCCCCCATATCCTGAACAATGAGGGGGTGGAGGTAAAGAGAGGAGGGGTGAGGGGGCTTATCATTCCCCTGTCATTTTCCGGTGAATATCTTTATATTCACACACGCACCCACGCACGCATGTATGCACACACAGACACACACACACACACACACACACACACACACACACACACACACACACACACACACACACACACACACACACACACACACACACACACACACACACACACACACACACCCTTGACGGATCTCTACCCCCAGGTACTCAAGGGACGATCGCTCACACACATACAAAAAGGTTCACCAATAATCGTTAAGCTTGATTACTGTTCCTATATATTAATAATTCAGCTGGATCAATAGGGAATTGCTCACTGTCCTGCTGTGACATAGACTCTAGTGGCCTATGGAGAAGGAGGCTATTGACCTACAGTAGACCAGGGGGGTAGGCAATGCTTGTTTCATATTCAGACAGGGTCAGACAGCTTACTTTTCATAATAATAATAATATTAAAGCCAATTCTGTAGTGGTTTTCAAACCTTTGGGGCACAAGGCACACCAATTGGCAAGTCAAAATCTGGATTCATAACGAAAATAGCAGATCTACAAGCTCACAATGCGTCGTATTGCGACGCACTGCATTTGGGGCATTATTTATGACATGTCCAAAATAAGTAAGTGGTTAAAACATTTAGACGTTAAGGTATATAATATCACTCTGTAATGTGAAATGAACCAGCTCAGTGGCCTTGTGGTTAGAGTGTCTACCCTGAGACTGGTCGGTGTTCAATTCGCAGCTAGGTCATACCAACAAAGGCTATAAAAATGGGACCCAATGCCTCCCTGCTTGGCACTCAGCATCAAGGGTTGAATTGGGGGTAAGTACCTGCAACATACTATATCATGTCCAGGGGGTGTGCTTGTACATCAAGCTGCCTCATACTACAGAAAGGCTCCTGTCCTATGGTAGTAGTCAGGTATTGGCCAGAGTATATCACTACACTACATAGATGTATTTATTCTCCTGCTCTGGCAGATATTCGTCTGGTTTCCAGGCTAGACTCGTTGGCCACATGGCTTGGGAACCGTTGGTTCCAAAGGCTACTTACTTATTGTGAAATGACTAGAGTGAGCACAATGAACTAAAGTAAATACAAATTATAATGATTCAATTCATTCAATTTGTATAGTTATATATTCATTAATATATTCACTCATTTGGACAGTCTGCCTTCACAGTAAAGGGGGCAAACATTTGGAACTCTTTGAATACGGGTCTAAAACTAGAGACGGATGCTAATGTGTTTAACAGAGGACTCAAATTATGGTCACATCAACTGTGTTCACATGAATAGTTTCTGACTGGTTATTTGAATCTCTGGTCTGGTTTTGATTATGTTAATTATTACTTTATTCTTTTTGTGTACTTGATTGGGTTTTAGACTAGTGTTCTATTCTATTTTAGAAAAGCCTTCTCTATGGACAGGTGTTGAAAACTAGCACTCGTGCTATACAGCTGCATTACAAGCAATGCATCTGGTTCATCAAATGTGATTGTGATGTCCATGTCAAATAAATAAACATAACATATTGCAATAATAACGTGTGAATGCCACAGAATCCCAAGGCACATCTGGACTTGTGTCACGGCAGACGGCAAACCGGTGTGTGCCTCGGCACACCTTTTGGGAACCACTGAGGCAGGGTCTGTTCTCACTGTCAGTCACCTGACCTGCTGCTGATCAACTGAAGGAGAGAGCAACATGGCAAGACCTTCAGGCATAACAATCTGAATGAGACATAATCTAGTTACCACAGCTTTTCTCTGCGCTTGCGCTCGTGTGTGAGTATGTGCATGCATGTGCATGTTTGTGTATGTTTGGGCTGTATAGAGAGAGCACCTCCATGCCCCCATAGACGGAATAATTGATTTAATTCCAACATAATCTGATTCTCCATCATGGAAGTCAACAGGATATTTACTGATAAACCATGTAAGAATAAAACAGTTATAGCATTATATTTCAACCTACATTGTAGGCAATGGCACAACTCATAATATAAGCAGACTGGCTGTACAGTAAGTATAGATGTCACTTCACACAGGGTCCATAATGTCCTGAGGTGACGTTTCCCAGGAAACAGAGACCCCTGCTGTCTGGAAGGAGTCACTGGCAGCTCAATCCTGGCTGCACCGTGTCAAAAATCACTGCTACTTTATCCTTCCTGACACTCCAGTTGAGGCCATTTCTCCAGAGAGCATAAAAGGGCTGTAAGTAATGTTCATTGATTCCTGGCTACTAGGGCTTTTACAGGCTGTATTTTCTTAAACCAGTGGGTATCAAATGTTGGAGAAAATAAAAGCCACCATATAGCCAGTGTTCCCTAAATTGTGTTTTGAGTCTCAGACCCATTTCTATGGGTTGCAAAGAAGAAAAAAATATATACGTATTTTGTCTGTCAAAAATACCAGATCTATAATATAAGCTCACAACGAGTCACAAGCTTTCAGATGTGATATTGAAACTTTAATAATTCATGATGTAGGCTATTTTCCTGTATGTAAGACATCATATGTCCTTGTTTGGGTCTTGAGCTGAAAAGGTTTGGGCACCTGCATGCCATAAGCAACAATTTGTTTTCAATGATTTAATAGTTTAATATAATGTATATAAAATGCCCGTTATACTCTTGGCGGGCAGTAAGTACAAGTAAATGATGGGGATGCAGGCAGCCTACCATATGTAGGCCAAACCCATAAATCAATACAGTACATTATACACATGGACAGGCAGGGTTCCCCCATGGCATTCCTCCTTCCTTATATCCTCCCAGAGGTGGAAAGTAACTAAGTTACATTTACTCAAGTACTGTACTCCATTTTTCAATACTTTGCAGTACTCCACTACATCTCAGAGTCAGATATTGTGCTTTTTACTCCACAACAATCATTTGACAGCTTTAGTTTCAGGTTACAGATTTAGATTATTATTCGTTGCTGTCGAGCAGGAAGTTCCAAGAACCTCTTTTCTCCATATCTTTACTTTTTATGTTTTTTTTTGTAAATTAATACCCTATTTTGTCACACTATGGTGTCAGGCAAAAGTAGCGAAAATAGCCTATATACAAGCTCAGAATGTGTCCCATCACAACGCGTTTTCAGCTTTTCTTGGTATTTTTACATTTTGAATCCTGAAAGGTATTTGGACATATGACATCAACCAATTAAACTCTATAATTTATACTTTGGCTATTTAAAAAGAAAAAGAACAATTGTAGTACTTTTACTTTGGTACTGTTTTGATGGCATTACTTTTGTACTTTGACCCAAGGGAAAAAATGAATACATACTTTTACTTGTAAAAATGAAAATATCTATGTATTGCAACTTTTACTTAAAGGAGTAGTTCACCCAAAAATGACTTATTTTCTAACAATTACACATCCCATGAAGCCTTGAATTCCTGGAGATTTTTTTGTTTTTGTCGCATTCCTAAGCCAATAATTTCAGGACCGACGGAGAGAGTAGGAGACTGACCGATGACCGGGTCATCAAATTATTGGCTCAGGAATGCGACAAAAAATAAGAAAATCTCCATGTTTTCAAGGCTTCAGAGTGTGTACAGTAATTGATAGAAAATAATAAATTGTTTGGGTGAACTACTCCTTTAAAAGGATCCCTAGCTAATAATCCTTATATGCCTTAATACATTATAATTGTATGAAACTAAAAACTAAAAACCAACTTAATACTTCATAAGGTTAATATGAGCATCAAAACAATATTTTAAATATGTATTAGCATAGCACATATTCCATACATTCCATGAGGGCTGGACCACACATGGACAAATGACATCATCAACTTGCGACAGGCATTGTCCCCCTTGTGTAAAAGTATAGTATAAACTATTTCTAAAATAAATACAATATTTAAGGTGTTTTGAATTCAAATGTTTAGATATTTAGGCCAATTATAATGTATTAAGGCATATAAGGATTATTAGCCGGGGATCCTTTGAAGTAAAAAACAATCTGAGTCAGCTATTTCTTCCTCCACTGCCTCCTCCCTCCTGACATAATCCATAACTCCTACACCTATATGATCCATTCATTCTACCTCCTTCACCCCTGCTTCGCTACCCAATCTAATTTTCCTCCATTCTCTCTAGGTTCACCCGCCCACAAATCCAATACGATACAAAGCAATGAGCTGCCCATGTTAACCCCCCCCCCCCTTGTGTCAAAAGGAAATCCTCCATCCTGGTCCTCCACACAGCTCTGGGGATCAACTAACTAACCTGTCCCAATGTACAGTACACAGTCCTCCCATGGCTATAATATATGAGCCCATAAAGAGCCTTTGTGTTCCTATTTACAAATGCAGATCTGCTGTTGTGACAAATGGGCATGGTTTCACTGTTGCAACACACACACGCACGCACACACACACGCACGCATGCACGCACGCACGCACGCACGCACGCACGCACACACACACACACACACACACACACACACACACACACACACACACACACACACACGTTTGTACTGCTATATTTCTGAGGACATTTAAAAAATGTCTAGGCATTTTTGACCCAAACGCAATAAATGAAGCATAGCGTCATTTATAAACATGACGCTATGTAATCAGCTGTCAGTCAGCTGATTTGAACATCAGCTTTCTTGAATATAGTATTCCCTGAATATATGCTTAGCAGGCTGCTTCGACAAAATTCAAGGAATATCTCCCAAGAGCGGAGCTTTAACGCCAAGCTTAACTGTATTCCATTTATTGCAAAAAAATGGTTAAATCTACTTTGACGTGAGTGTTTCTGATTGAACTGAAATAATAGTAGATCTAAAGCTCACAACGTGTCACAGCGCAACGTGTTGTGAGCTTGTAGATCTGCTATTGTTGGTGCTGTAGTGATATGCAATAGGAACGTTATATTGGGGGCACCCGTGTGCGCCCGGAATGTTATGTTGGTTACACCTGTTTGTATACCAGTCTGCTATGACCACACTACTACCCATAGAGGTATAACATAGCTACTACCTCAGTAAAGATCAGTCCAGTCTATAAAGAATTGTATTCATTGTCTCAATAATACTTCAGGTGCCCAACTAAAAAGTACATACATCAGGCATAACTCCAACCCTAACCCCTAATCGTAACCTCTAAATACCTAAATCCAGCCTGAATCATTTCCTATTTGTAAGCCTATAACCCCCCCAAAATGTCTTTTAACCATAAAACAAAAAAATATATTATGTGAGGACCAGGGAAATTGTCCTCACAATGTCTACTTCTCAAATTCTACTAGGCTACATGTGGTTGTATAGTAAGTATAGTAATACAAGTACACACACACACACGCGCACGTGCACACACACACACACGCGCACGTGCACACGCACGCACGCACGCACGCACGCACGCACGCACGCACGCACGCACGCACGCACGCACGCACGCACGCACGCACGCACACACACACACACACACACACACACACACACACACACACACAGGGAACCTCATATTGCTCCTAGCTGTATACTCCCATAAAGAACATGCCAGTGGACAGGCTATTAACCTAGCTGTGTATATTAGGCGATAAATCAGCCCACACAGCAATGAGACAAATATGTTGGGTGTTAAGGGTTGCTGTGTAGCCTGTATGCTCCTCAGGGCATTATAGTTCACACATAGAAGACACATAAATACATGTGAACTTGGGCCCCATGGCAAAATATAAATATTGATAACACAAATAACAATCAATATTGATTCATTATTATATTTTTTCATTCTGTAGTGTGCTAGTGAGCAATTTAACCTCAAGATCAAGAAGGATTTTTATTGTCAAGTACAAGCAGCGAAATGTTGGTGGGACTGGAACTGGAACTGTGCTAACATAATATGATATAGATATGGGTAAAAATACTGGATGTAATAGAAATTATGGCTAGGGTTAGCGTTCGTCTTTATTTTCCTCACTGTAGGCCTGTATTTGTTGACCAGAGTCCCCCAGAGGTCTATACTTATACGCCCCTCCTTTTTCCCCTCTACTTCAAATATCTTCATCGAAAACAGCAGCTCTACAAGCTCGTTGCAACACATTGTGACGCTTGTTGATTGCTATTTTTTTGAATACCAAATTTAGGCATCGTTTGGGGTTAAGTTTAGGAATAAGGTTAGGTTTTGGCACTGTTTTACTGGGGTTAAAGGGCAAGACCACTTTGGTAGAGGTTTGGGTTGTGTAGTTACCTTGCCATGATGTAACTCCAAAGGTGGATCATGGCAAGGTAACTACACAACCCAAACCTCTACCAAAGTGGTCTTACCCTTTAAGTTTAGGAATAAGGTTAGGTTTTGGCACCGTTTTACTGGGGTTAAGTTTAGGAATAAGGTTAGGTTTAGGCAAAGTTTTACTGAGGTTACGTTTAGGAATACCTGGTGGCGAAAGTTCCGAGGTCGCAGGATTTGACCCAGGGCGAGCGTGTTTTGGGGGTGAGCGATGAGCATTCTTGTATTCATACTGCACCATGGTACAGTCCATGGAAGGGCCAGAACGACACATCTGGGATGTTTTGGTGATAAACTGCTGGCTTCTTCCATTCTAATCTGGAGAGGACATTGAGCAAAGCTCCTTCCTTTTTTCCCTCTTTTTAAAAAAGAACACTGGCCTGATAATCAAACGGCAATTAGTGGATCAATACCATCAGCTGTCTCGAGAAGGCTGTCTGGGCCATTGCCCCCCCCCCCCATCCCCCCACCTCCTTTTGGGCCAAACACCGGAAGCCCAGTGAGCTGAGAGTGCCACATTATACAGCTGCTAATATGTGTCTATGAGGGGAATCCGATCACCCAACATGCATTACTGTGGTGCTTAAACCATTAAGACCTGAGGCCGATTCTACTAAATGTCTTCTACATCCGTTTCTAAACAGTTTTCTGAAAAACGTATGTTCTCAAACCTTTTCATGTCAAGGACCCCCAACATTATATGTATTTGGCTGTGGATCCCCATCTCAAAATATTTTGTTCCAGGGACCCCCAGAAGCAAAGATTTGAGTTAAAATGTTTTGCTTTAAAATAATATATATTCAAAGATTTGCAAAAAAATCTACAAGCTAATGGTTAATGTAGTTAAAATCTAAGTTGACACAAATTCTTTCCCGGTTTTAATGGGTTAAAACCCACAGAGGTGGAGCAGTCGCGCTGTGGAGCGTTTGAGCTTGGCTATTTTCCCGCAACGAGACATGATGTGCAGCTGAGTATAAATCAGGCTTAAATGTGTGTGCACTAAAGAGGGGAATGGGGGGTCCCCAGCAGAATGTGTTAATATCAAAGTATCTAAATCAGTTAAAAAAAATTGCAACGCATCACATTGTGAGCTTGTAGATCAGCTATTTTCGGAAATATTTGGAAAAATCTTGAAAGATTTTGAAAAAAATGTAACAACAGAATTCCTCTCTAAAGGCACAAAATATAAAAAATGGAGACACACGGCCAAATAGACATCAATTTGGGTTTACTTGACAAGAAAATGTCAAGTCCTCGGTGCTGCGGTTCTCCGCTTCCTGGATCTCCATGTAGTCAGATTTACTGAGAGTGGATCCGCTGCCATTACTCCTTCCGCTTTTCTTCAGATCAGAGTCGTCGTTGCTGGGGATGTTCAGGTCCCATTCCTGCTCCTCGCCCTCCTTCTCCCTGTGGTAGAAGTAGTTGAAGTTGGAGACGATGATAGGCACGGGCAGGGCGATGGTCAGCACGCCAGCGATGGCACAAAGAGAGCCCACTATCTTTCCCCCGATGGTGGTGGGGGCCATATCTCCATAGCCCACAGTAGTCATGGTGACGACAGCCCACCAAAAGGCCTCTGGGATGCTTCCGAACTGGGAATCTGATAAATGTGCCTCTGCGAAATAGACGGCGCTGGAGAAGAGGATGACTCCGGTGAAGAGGAAGCAGATGAAAAAGCCCAGCTCGCGCATGCTGGCCTTGAAAGTCTGTCCCAGGATCTGGAGACCCGTGGAGTGACGCGAGAGCTTGAAGATACGGAACACCCGGACCAGACGGATGGCACGGAGGATACGGCCCGCCTGGGCATCCTCTGGTCTCTTCGCCAATTCCATGCCCAGCATGATGAAGTAGGGTATGATGGCCACGATATCGATGATGTTCATGATGTGGGCGAAAAACACGGCTTTGCTGGGACAGGCAAAGAACCGGACGAGGAACTCAAACGAGAACCAGATGATGCAGAGGGTCTCCAAGATGAAGAATGGATCAGTGAAATAGGTGTAGGTGTAGGTGGTGATGGTATTGTTGCCGACTGTGTAAGCTTTGTTCACTACTTTTCGGAAGACAGGCAGTGTCTCCAGACAGAAGCTGACGATAGAGATGAGTATGACCATAACAGAGAGGATGGCGATGATACGGGCAGGACCCGAGCTGTCTGAGTATTCAAAGAGGAGCCACACCTGTTTCTGGAACTCATTCTCTGGCAGTAGCCGCACTTTTTTCGTCTTCTTTATGAGGCCCTCATCCTCTCTGAAGATCTCGATAGCCTCGTCGCCCAGCTCATAAAACCGGATCTCCTCAGTGAATATGTCTGGGGTCACGTTAACTGGCTGGTATAACCTCCCTCCCGACTGGTAGTAATACAGAATAGCATCAAAACTTGGCCGGTTCCGGTCGAAAAAGTACTCGTTCCTGAGAGAATCAAAGTACCTCATCCTCTTCTTGTGGTCCCCCAGCAGGGTCTCTGGGAACTGGGAGAGGGTCTTGAGCTGGGTCTCGAAGCGTAAGCCAGAGATGTTGATGACCACCCTCTCACAGCACCCGCGGTTCGGTTCTGGATCGTACGCTGCTGCCTCATCCACAGAGTCGCCCGTGGCGACCGTCATAGTGTAGAGCGATGGAACCTGCAGCTTTCAGACAGGGTGGTGCCACCCCTGGGCACCAGGAGATAAGGCCTTCACACAGTTACTGTCCGTCGTACAGACAGAACTGCCTCTGATGTGTGTAAAATCTTTGCATTTTAATACCCTTGCACTGAAAAGCCTTGCAAACGTTAAAACGTGTAAGGCTTCCTTTCATACACAAGTAGGAAAATATGCACAGAACAATATAGGGTTCAGAGCAAGTGTGTTGTGACACGTTGTGACGGCTGAGGCTATATGTGACGGCTATATCTATTTTGTCCAAATATTCGCCCCTGAATAGGGAGGCTAAGATTCATGTGGTTAAACGGCAAGGTTTAAGCAGACAAACAACATATTGTTCCACTGGATACTGTGATACAGACTTTGCTCCCCAACATTGCTCTGGCATATATATCCATAAGTGACGTCATACGGTGAGGCCATCTGACGTGTGTCTGACAGAAGACAGGGGTAGGTAACAGTTCAAAACAAATCTTAGTGACAATACCACATGACGTTGTCTGTCTACCACGACATACTGTGAAGTTGTTAACATGAAAAAATGCTGTTGGTGTATACAGTATATACTATACCAAGATTATATGCACATGTACGCTGATGTTCTCTCTTTTTTTGGTGCTATTTTTGCACTCTGTCTTTCTTTTTTAAATCTTTTTACGGTTTTATCATTATTACTGTTGTTATTATCTATGCTGTTGCATTGTCTGAAGGAAGCCAAACTAAAATATGTTTTACTCTCATGTACCTGTACACAAGAACAATAAAGTACAACCTGTGTCCTAAGTAGCTACCAGGTCTTGTTACTTAACTTAAGACCTGGAGGCGTGGGCCAATGCTGTTTGGCTGTTTTGAGTGTCCAAACCTGGTACTTAAGACACACAAAAAAGGGCCCTATAAATTCAACGATTTGCAAAAGAAAATCACGATTTTTCAAAAATAGCAGATTCACAAGCTCGTAGCACGGCACAAAGTGACGCGCTAGGAGCTAAAAATAGTATAAAATAGTATAAAATAATGGTTAAAGTGGATAAAATCTAAAATGACACAGATTCTTTCTCGGTTTTAATGGGTTAAAGCCCACAGAGGTGGAGCGTTCCTCCACCTCTGAGGACAATCTTGAAAGATTTTTAATCTTTTTGAGAAAAAAAAGATCAACAACAGAATTCCTCTCTTAAGGCAAAAAATATTTCAAATAGGGACACGCGGCCACATACATAATCAATTTCAAACATGAAAATGTCTGAGAACCACTGATTTAAAAGAGAATGTGAAAGGCAGAGTGAGTCAGACACCATGCAGTGGGGATTCGGGGAATATTGTTTTTCCTTGTCCCAACTCTGTCTTATAAACATGGAGGCTCACTGTACTTTCTCTCCTACTTCTCCCCTTGTGGTCGTCGACCTTAGCCTGCCCCTCCCCTGTGTGTATAAATAAACCACTTTGCTTTCTGAGTAAACTGCATTGAAAGCATATGATTCACTTAGGACACGGTATCATGGAAGTAAGAGGGGACGGGCTGATGCTCTCGTCAGACATGCCGTACTGTCCCTCTCGTTAATGGACATGAGAACCACCGACAGGCAGCAGAAAGGCCTATCTATATCTTCCCTCATGGTGTTTTCATCACTTTAATGGCCCTGGTTCTCAAACTGTGGGCCCGGGCCGCGAGGGTATACTGTAGGCTCTATGCACAGCAGCCATATTGGAAAGAAATTGGGCCTATTCCTTACTTCCTTCACAGGTGTGATTCTAATGAAGGCTCTGTTCCATTTAGCGTAGCACGGTGGTTCTCAAACATTTTAATATCAAGGACCCCCATAACTCAAGAGTGTACAAATGAAACCAAATGGACCCTTATGGGTCCATTTGGTTCCATTTGCACACTCTCAGAGTTACACACCTGTAAGGTGGCATTTGGAAACCCCCCTTAAGGAACCATGAGGGTCCCTGAATCACACTTTAAGAACCACAGTTGCAGTGTCTCCAGTGAGCCAACATGCACAATATCAGCACCCTGACTCTGTTTGATCAGAATGGAACAGAGCCTTCATTAGTATCATTGGGAACACCTGTGAAGGAGAAGAGGCCCAATTTCTTTCCAATATGGCTGCTGTGCATAGCCCCAAACAATTGGCAAAGCACTTAATGCTAATATAACACTGCTAAACAAATTTCATGGTATGTTTTCTTTAAATGATATATTTTCATCGTGAAACCACTAAATAGGAACTTAGTTCCACTGTTCCAAGCTTAGACTATTATGGCAGTACTGTACTTAAGTACAATTTTGAGGTATTTTTTACTTTACTGGAGTATTTCCAGTGCGTTTACTTTTACTCCATTAGGCAACTATTGTACTTTTACCATTTATATACATTTCGGCCATTTGAAAATAGTCGATCTACAAGCTCAAAATGTGTCGTGATCTGCTATTTCATTTTTTTTTTATACATTTCATACATTTGAAAACATTCTGCATAATGAGTACTTTCTACTTTTGGTACTTTAAGTACATTTTGATACCAATACTTTTGTACTTTTGCTCAAGTCAATTTTGAATTCCAGACTTTTGCTTGTAAATTACATTTTCCACCTTTCCACCTTTTTCCAACCACTGCATAATAATGGCTTGTATTTTGAAATAAAGAGAACCCCTTCTGTCATCTGTCCTATATACGAGCCTCGTTTCACTCGTTGTGAAACATAACAATTCATTATTGTTGAATAGTAGATACTGGACATGTGTTATTTTAACAGTTAACACATTGTGTTTACTGTACACTACACACTGATATGGATCATGTATAAAACAACTCTATTCCACACAGAGTTTCCGCCTGTTCCTGACTTATGGGACCACTATGAACTTTGAGTTAAGAAGCCTTTTATAGAAAATATACAATGTAACCAGGAGGGATTTTACATGGCATTAGAAAGAGGCATACAACAGTGGTTTGAGGTTATCATAATGACATTAGTATTGTTATCATCATCAACACCATCGTTACTCATAGTACTTTTGTAACGGTTATAATCATTTTTGAAACGATGAATGTAAGTATGTATAATGTCCACACAGCCTCGCTCCATTCTCTCTTTAAATCCTCCACAAAGTCCTTTCTTTCTAAAGTGCATGACAAGCATTCGGTTCCAGAGTTCCTCTGTGTGCAACAATGGAGAGTTTTGCTTCTTGATTTGTTGTTGTTACATCTGTAGAAAAGACAGTGGCTCTGTGTACAGACATCTGATATAGGCTAGAACAGTGGTTTTCAAATTGTGTGCCCAAAGGCACACCAATTGGCCGGGTCTCAAGGCATACCTATTTGTGGCGAAAGCTCACATGTCACAATGCAACACATTGTGAGCTATACATTTGGGGGGGGGTAAACATTTTAAATAAAATAGAAAACCTGAACTTAGATTTGTTTTTGCAAATATTGTCAAGCCAAAAACGGGGACACCGGGTTGAAAGCGGTTAAAATATATATTTCTTCAAGGTATACAATTTGCCTCTGTATTGGGAAATGACAATGAAGTGTGCGCAAAGTAGGCCTACATCAGTGTGTCTCAGCACACCGTTTGAGAACCACTGGTCTACCACAAACACACACTTGCAACCAGAGAGAATAATGACGGGGAGTGGGGGTTGGTACTTCCTGACAATCAGTAAGGAAAACAATAACAGAAAATGTAGCGGCTTAGTTGTACTGTATATCTGCAAAGACAACATAGACAGGCAGAGTTCTCAAGAAATTAATGAATACTTTCCTTTGGAGATACGCAGGAGATTTTACATGGCTGAAGCTCATTCTTGTTTTTTTTGTTGTTTTTAAGCTGAAGCTTTAGGCAATTAAGACATCATTGAGCAGCTGTACATGTAAGATACATCGTTTACATGGCTATGTGTCCCCCCCCCCCCCCCCATGTGTTAAAGTCCATTCACTGTGGTATTTAGAGCTGACCTATATATGGCATATAATGCTGCTACAACCTGTATTGTATGTGTACAGTATATTACAATAAACACCTCGAACCAGAAAGCACCTGTACTGTGACTGTATGACATCATCCAGTGACAACAATGTCCATGTCACGTTTGTGTGTGTGTGTGTGTGTGTGTGTGTGTGTGTGTGTGTGTGTGTGTGTGTGTGTGTGTGTGTGTGTGTCATGTATTCCGTACCCGTGTGCACATTCCTTTGTGTAGAAAAAAATATGCAAAGCGAGAAATAGACTAAGATGTTAAGACAGAAAATAGACCTAACCGGAGGGATAATCACAAATGAAAGAAATAGAAACAAAAAACAAAACAAAACAAGATTAAAAGAGGCAGGTAGTCTACAACAGTACTAAATATACACCAGAGGAGAAAAGGAATAAGCCTAATACAGAGGAAGAGAAATGGAGACATTGTAGAACATGGTTCTGTCAGATCATGAATTATTTATGAAGGAGTGATATTTTAAGCTCCCCATATCCTGTTTGTGAGCAATGACTGAATGGGGTACAGAGGTGTGGGTGTGTGTGTGTGCGCGCGCGTGCGCGCGTGCGTGCGTGCGTGCGTGCGTGCGTGTGTGTGTGTGTGTGTGTGTGTACGCGTGCGCGCGCGTGTGCTTGCAAGCTTCCAGTGTCCATTGTTGTTAAGTACAGCACAGCACAGCACAGCACAGCATATGTTTTCCATGGGTAATTAGTTCAGATGAACCTGAAACGATGTGGTGTTGTTGTTGGCTTCTGTCTTATATATCTCCAAATTGTTCGTTTTTGCCTGGACAGCAGAGTAATGTGCTTGGTAATCCATCGGAAAAGAGCTAGGCCATTCCAGAAGAAGTTTTCCGGCCTCAACAGTCACATGGGCACACTGTACCAGTACACAAAAGCTGGCACAGTCAGACAGACATGATGAAAAGGAAAAGTGAAAAGTGCAAGATGGTTGTTGGCAGTTTTTATCATAATGTTCTTTATCTACCCACCCCAACCCCCGCCACAACTTGCAAGAACGATGACTAAACTGTACTTGGCTGACAGTGTGGCTTATCTCTGTGATTGATTTGGAATGGTCTCTTGACTTGTTTGCTGTGGTGTCTTCATGCAAGCCAGACAGACCAAGACCTCACGTCTAATCAGGGCCGCCTAGCAAGACATTCTTTTCCCCTGAAACAATTTGGGTGTTTGGATACCAGCTCGGCTTATGTTACCTGCAGCAGAAAACTCACACACACAGTCATTGACAAGTCTGGGAAAGAATGTACAGAGCACCATGGGGCTGCATCCAACCTGGAGGAAAAGATCAGTATTTTCGACAACTGCTGGCAAGCGGTTATTAAGAGATACATCCTCAGCCTGCGGGCATCTAAAAGTTCTCTCTCTCTCTCTCTCTCTCTCCTCAGCCTGCGGGCATCTAAAAGTTCTCTCTCGCGCGCCCTCTCCCTCCCTCTCCCTCTCTCTCTCTCTCTCTCTCTCTCTCTCTCTCTCTCTCTCACAAAAAAACACTACAGACCAACATCTCAGAGATGGGTGCACTCAGACAGCCTTTGGAGTATTATTACACACTTGACTGAGCAAAGAGCCTGACTGACCAACTGTTAGGATCCCTCTTCAACCACAGGGCAGGCGGAAAGGAGCAGATATCGGTTCTGATGCTTCCAGTACAACTGCCGTACGAGGCACAGTGACGGGGTTAAGTGACTGGGGGCTACGTAAACAAAATGTAGAATGTCAATTTATCTCTGTATATACGTGAGATAAATTGGGTGCCGCAGGGGTTAAACACCTGCCCACCACCGTGGGGGGGTCTAGGGGTTCAAATCCGCCGCAGTACATATACACCATATTTTATACTTTGGCTATTCAAAAATAGCAAATATACATCATTTTGGGGGTCCTTGACATTAACGTTTGAGAACCACTGCAGTAGGGTACAACAGCAGCGGCAAAACAGCCATGTGGGGAGGAGGAATTGGCCATAATGACTAAATTGGGAGATTTTTTTTATTTTTTTATTGGCTTGGTGGATTTGTCTCCTGCTACGTTATGAACCATCCAGACATCTCAGGTCATCTGGGACCGGTCTGTTTTCTGTCCCCAGAGACAAAAGTAAACATGGAGAAGCAGCTATAGCGTTAGGTTTTTATGCACCACATTATGTGAAGCAACGGAATGTTGTACTGTGCCCAAGACAAGAGTTCCCCTTGGGGACAATACGGTTGAAGTTTGAACCTTGATACCTGGAACAAACTCGCAGAAAAATGCAGGTCTGCTACAGCTCTGTTCTTTTAAATCAAAGCTGAAGACTTCTGTTTGCCATTGCCTTTTACTGATGTTTTTTGATTCACTACTTGTGCTGCACTGTAACTTTATCCTGATATTTTGATCTGTTTTATTCAAGCTTATTCTTATTGTGTTCTTTTAACTCTAACTATTTTGTATTCAAGTGTACTTTTAATGATGGCTTTCTTTTGGACGTTGTCATAATGCTCTTATTGTCTTGTGTAAACCACTTTGAATTGCCTTGTTGTTGAATGAAATGTGCAATACAAATAAATAAACTTGAGTGAAACTTTGCGTGAACACTGGCAGCGGCACTTTTTATGTTGAAAATTAAAAGGATCTTAGGGCTTGTAGGACTTTTCACACGTTTCCTTGCTCCTCCCTCATTCACGCTCCACAAACCTCACAATTGTATATCGTTGCTGTCGGGTGGAAACCTTGTATGTCCAAAACCATCCCTTTTTAAAATTATTTTAAAAACATTTTAAAATTGTGAAAATAGCCGATCTACAAGCTCACAACGGTGAACGCGTCACATCACGACACGGTGTGAGCTTGTAGATCTATTTTCACTACTTTTGTGAGACACTCTTGTATGATGTATGACATTAACCCATTAAAAAATATTTTTTTATGCAATATTTTGAGATGGAGTCCGTGGCCAAATACGATGAAAACTGATAGCATAGTTTTTCAGAAAACTGTTTTTAGAAGACATTTGTGGAATTTACCTCAGATGTTAATGGGTTAATTTATGACAATAACATAAAAAGTTGAAATATGGAAATACAAGGTCTCTGCCTGACGGCAACTATACCCTTATACCTCTCATCTCACACCTCCTTTCACTCTAGTGAAAGAATAGAATAGAGTCACCTGCAGAGTCGTGCGGTGAAACTAACAGAAGCTCACCACGACGCATTGTGAGCTTGTAGAGTGGCTATTTTCGGCATACGACAAAGTATAAATCGGGCTCCACGTTACAGAAGAAGTAATCGTTACTTTTTTCAAACCTCTCAGGGCAGACACTACATGGCCTTTGACTCAAGAGTAGTTTTAAGAGCAAAGTTAATAGAATATGTTCTGTATACAATGTCATACAGCCTCCTAAACAATAGACATTATGTATTTCATATATTGCACATAACTGACATATCTCACAATGAAAAATAAAGAGATAATAGGGCTTTTTTGTGTAGATTAGCTTTTTAAGTATAATTCGTACCATAGGCATGCTAGTGAATACTTCATAGGACATGCAGCACTATAGCATAATAGCATCCATTCTGATTTTCTTTTTTAAAGATAGCATAGCTACACATCTTGTCTAGAATTACATCGTGGACAAAATGGACCAAAGGAATTAATCTTCAAAAAAGGGATGGGTATAAAATAACTACAGTATACCCCGCAAAATTAATCTCTTTAGCAATCAAACAAACAAAACTCAGGTGGCAGTAAATAAGTCTTTGGTGAACTGATAATTAAGCACGCAACATTAGATTAACAAATTGAATTCTCTTAAGATCAACTTTGACAGTATTGCTAATAGTAAGTTAGTGGGTGCCATAAGCAAGCGTTTGCAGTAGCTAAGCTAGAAATGTTTACCTTTTTGTCAATTAACAAATTAGATTGGATAATATCAGGCGACATTGCTGGTATGATAACCTGAAAGGTCTCAGAAATTAATTTCAGTTAGTCCAAGATTATGCAGTATAGTTCTGGTCCTTTTGCTAAATGGAATTGGCAAAGAGTTCTGCAATTTCCGGGTTAATACTTTAATCAATTGCTCTACATCAGACAAATTAGCTTCACAACCCTTTGAAACAAGCTACTAACAAAAAGGACAAACTACACGCTTGCCCCATTGTGCTACTTTTCAGGCCTTCAGCTTGACTGAGAGATACAATACATCAGTCTATTACTACAGACATGGAATGCTATGAAGTAGAGAAGAAGACAGTGCTTGCTGGGCAGTGGTACAGAATGGAACCATATTATGGCAGACTGGACCTGGACAAGGGCTATAGAGACACTTGAGGGAATACTTAAGATGCTGGAGGTACACTACGGCAGTTCTCCCCCATTATCCCATTCAGGTGTAAGCTTCACAAAATCAGAGAAACACACTTATACTATTATTACCGAAGGAGTAAAATAAAAAAATAAAAAAACAGATAAAATGTGCACACGTCAATAAAGACATTCACTCTGCTTGGAGAGGCCTTGCCCCGTCTAGCCTTAGATGGACTGAGCACAAGAAAGGCAGAGACTTGGCTAGTGAGTACATAAATCCTTCACTTCACTGAAGAAAAATGGCAGGAGAAAGACGAGATGTGCTGAAGGAAACTGGGATTACAGCAGAGTCATCTATAATGTTTGGCCCCAGGAGAGACCACTGGTGCTTGTCCGGGGCGACATCCAGTGGAGGGCAAAGTCACTGGGAGGAATGCTAGCGCACACACACACACACACACACCACGTCCTTATGCACTTTACTTTGACAAAGACAGCAGCGGACAACCATATGGCCATAAAGGGCAAACTCCCCTTGCATCCTTCGTTTGACCTTCCTCCTGACAGGGGACGGCTGCAAACTCTGTGGTGCTGCTCCATTTCCACTGAGTCAGCTTCTTGGCAGTTGGAGCTGATTCAGCAGTTCCTGAATGCTGATAAAATTATAGTTGTGTGTTTTCATCAATATTATAGTGAACGTGAATCTAAACGGATCGTAAATTGTTCTTACTTGCATGAACGGCAGTTTGAGCATAAAGTTAGCAATTGGTGGTCCCTATATGTTGTTAATATTCATTATTACTGGTTAGGCTACTATTTGGCTATTGTTTTGCGAGCAGGACGACTACAGAACAGTCACACAAGACTTGACTCCATGCAGACACGGAAAATGACCCTAATAAAGTGGGATGGCAGTTCTACGATAACAGTTAGCCAGTCCATAGGGAGCAGGAGATTATGAGGACCTCACTACTGATCCCACCACCTCTCAATCAGCCTTACTAATCTGCTCTGGATTCCCATACAGGGGCACTTACTGTAATGTCCAGTACAGCAGAGGGAGTAACCCCTTTACCCCCTCCCATTTACAGTCCATCTCAAGATCACCATCCTGCTCGGGTTATACATCTGTACGCATCTTAGTGATGTTAACGTAGTTGGTATTGGTCTGGGTGCAATTGCCCGTCTTCATCCGCTCTGGGGGGAAATCCTCGGTGCTGCGGTTCTCCGCTTCCTGGATCTCCATGTAGTCAGATTTACTGAGAGTGGATCCGCTGCCATTACTCCTGCCGTTTTTCTTCAGATCCTCGGCTGACTCGGCCTTGCTGGGGATGTTCAGGTACTGTGCCTGCTCCTCGCCCTCCGTCTCCCTGTGGTAGAAGTAGTTGAAGTTGGAGACGATGACAGGCACGGGGAGGGCAATGGTCAGCACGCCAGCGATGGCACAAAGAGAGCCCACTATCTTTCCCCCGATGGTGGTGGGGACCATATCACCATAGCCCACAGTAGTCATGGTGACGACAGCCCACCAAAAGGCCTCTGGGATGCTGCTGAACTGGGAATCTGATTCATCTGCTTCTGCGAAATAGACAGCGCTGGAGAAGAGGATGACTCCGATGAAGAGGAAAAAGATGAGCAGGCCCAGCTCGCGCATGCTGGCCTTCAGAGTTTGTCCCAGGATCTGGAGACCCTTGGAGTGACGCGAGAGCTTGAAGATACGGAACACCCGGACCAGACGGATGACACGGAGGATAGCCAGTGACATGGCCTGCTGGCCCCCCTGGCCATCCTCTGGTCTCTCCGCCAGCTCAGTGCCCAGCGTGATGAAGTAGGGTATGATGGCAACGATATCAATGATGTTCATGATGTTGCCGAAAAACCCGGCTTTGCTGGGACAGGCAAAGAACCGGACAAGGAACTCAAACGAGAACCAGATGATGCAGAGGGTCTCCAAGATGAAGAATGGATCAGTGAAATAGGTGGAGTGGTAGGTGGTGATGGTATAGTTGCCGACTGTGATTACTTGGCTCACGGTGTCCTCGTCGTTTCGGAAGACAGGCAGTGTCTCCAGGCAGAAGCTGACGATAGAGATGAGTATCACCATAACAGAGATGATGGCGATGATACGAGCAGGACCCGAGCTCTCTGGGTATTCAAAGAGAAGCCACACCTGTCTCTGGAACTCATTCTCTGGCAGTGGCCGCTCTTCCTCCTTTATGAAGCCCTCGTCCTCTCTGAAGATCTCGATAGCCTCGTCGCCCAGCTCATAAAACCGGATCTCCTCAGAGAATATGTCTAAGGTCACGTTAACTGGCCGGCGTAACCTCCCTCCCGACTGGTAGTAATACAGAATAGCATCAAAACTTGGCCGGTTCCGGTCGAAAAAGTACTCGTTCCTGAGAGGATCAAAGTACCTCATCCTCTTCTTGGGGTCCCCCAGCAGGGTCTCCGGGAACTGGGAGAGGGTCTTGAGCTGGGTCTCGAAGCGTAAGCCAGAGATGTTGATGACCACCCGCTCGCAGCACTCGTGGTCCGGTTCTGGATCGTACTGGTCGTGAGGCTGGCCCGGATGCGCTGCTGCCTCATCCACAGGGTCGCCCGTGGCGACCGTCATAGTGTAGGGCGATGGAACCTGCAGCTTTCAGACAGGGTGGTGCCACCCCTGGGCACCAGGAGATAAGGCCTTCACACAGTTACTGTCTGCCGTACAGACAGAACTGCCTCTGATGAGCTATAACAAAGAGACAGAGAACAGAGATGTTAATGCGTATCTTTGCATTCTAATACCCTTGCACTGAAAAGCCTTGCAAACGTTAAAATGTGTAAGGCTTCCTTTCATACACAAGTAGGAAAATATGCACAGATCAATAGGGTGTCAGAACAACGTGTTGTGACACATCATGACGGCTGAGCATGTATATCTATTTTGGCCAAATATTCGCCCCCATATATGGAGGCTAAGATTCATGTGGTTAAACGGCGAGGTTTAACCACACAAACACCTGTGTGGCTATTACTGTTGTTTTACTCTCATGTACCTGTACACAAGATGTAAAAATAAAGTACAACCTTGAACAATTTCAAAGCTGTAGAGTACATGTGTGTTGGAGTGCATGTGAGTGTACGTGTGTACTCAGTGTGCGCGCGTGTGTGTGTGTGTGTGTGTGTGTGTGTGTGTGTGTGTGTGTGTGTGTGTGTGTGTGTGTGTGTGTGTGTGTGTGTGTGTGTGTGTGTGTGTGTGTGTGTGTGTTTTCAGTGCGGCTGATAGCATCAACAAGGCAACAAGGCCAATCAAACAACTCTCACTGATTGGATGATTGTAGTCTTGCATAGCCAGACGATCAGAGATACCTCCGCCTATACTGATATGTCTGGTGAAGTGATATCTAAACTCAATGAATGCACTAGAACTGGAGTTCTAGTGCATTCATTGATCTTTCAAGATCTTTTTGAAAAGAGCAGATCTACAAGCTCACAACGCGACACGTCGGCTATTTTCGAATAGCCAACGTATATAGGTTTGAAGTGCTCATAATGGCCTGGTTGCTTCTTTTGGGCTTGTTTTCATAGACCTGGTTGCTTATTTCTCTCACAAAATCTGGCGACACTGATTGGGACAGTATCAAAGCAGTTGGGTGGCCCAATGGATTTAGATTTCTCCTGATGCATTATTCAATATCTCTGATCGTCTGGCTATGCCAGACTAGGCTAATTGAATCATGACTTTCACTGTAAACTGATAAAATTATTGGATTCCACAGAAAACTGTGGAATCTGTGTGTGTGTCTGTGTGTCATTAGAATTCAGGGACCCTCTAGTGTAGTAGTAGGGCAATACGTATATTACCACCACCACCCTCCAAACTCCATTCAGTTCTAGGCTGTTCGTTCACTGATATAATAAATGAACATGTAACATGATATATATTTTTCCATTGAAACAGACAAAGTAGCAAGTAGAATCTATTCTACAAGTGAATACGTCTTATTTCATGTATTGCTTGTTACTCTTGAATCATTTCCAGTGGTGGAAAGTAAGCACATTTGCTCAAGTACTGTACTTTAGTATAATTTTGAGGTATTTTCTTTGAAGAGGGTTTGTAATAATAATTCTACAGACAATCTACAGACCTATATACTTTGAAAATAGCCGATCTACAAGTTCACAACACGTCGCTTTGTGACGCGTTGTGAGCTTGTAGATCTGCTATCTTCAAAGCATTTGTATACATTTTATACGTTTGAAAACTTGTGAAATGGGACCTTCTGCATAATGGAGTGCTTTTACTTTTGGTAGTTAGTACATTTTGATGCCAATACTTTTGTACTTTTACTCAAGTAGATTTTTAATACCAAACTTGTACTTGTAACAATTCCTACAATAGCGTATTGATACTTTTACTTCAAGTAAAAATTGTGAGTACTTCTTCCATCACTGATCATTTCCAGTCAGTAGTTGACAGGTTAACCACTTGAAACCAGAGCATCACTATTTTCAGGGCGGAAATGTCTGATCTGAAAGCTCACAACGCATTTGCAACACAACGTGTTGTGAACTTGTAGATCGGCTATTTACAGCTAAGCTATTTAGTGTAGAGAGGGCAGGGGGGGGGGAAAGGCGCAGCGAGCCTATTATTATAGAGCCCTGGGGCATTCCAGTCAACTAAGTATGGAGTTTAAGTGGTTAATGATTAATATTGTCAATTAAAGTAAATTGGCCCGTTAAAAGTTATCAATAAAAGCAATCATAAAGAAACTCGGATATTGAAAGTGAGCAAGAGCATCGCGGTTGAAAATAATAACACTGAGGGAGAGTGGAGAGTGTTGGGGGCGGGGCGGGGGGGGGGGGGAGATAACCATTTGAGAGCATTGGCTCCATTGCGTCTGTGTGTATTAGGTTATGAGTTCTCTCTCATGTGACCGCATTGTAGGATCAATATGCTTCCCAGTAATACTATATCAGTTCTCATAGTGTGCAATTACAACCAACAAATCTGATTAAATGCTGAGTGCCTCATATAGACTATGAGATGGATTTTCTTGTCTCCATGACTATAAAATGCCCCATGCCCATTACAGCACAACATAGTCTACATTATTAGCTGGGGAGACTTTCTCAATAAATGATCCTTGAACTATATAGATTAGATTTTGCCACACTGTGTCCTGGTAAAACAGGTGTAAGCCAAGGACAGCTGCGAGATGCATTATTAAACAGCTCTGGATGAAATATTAACATGCAGACAAATTGGCTTGAAAGTGCACCACTGTTGTTGTGATTTAATGGTCTGGCACTGACAATACAGCCTACTACAGGATAGGCCTACTACCCATCTTCATTGATTCATTATATTTTGATGCAATGTAAACGCATGTTTTCTCATGCCAATAAAGCTTGTTTGAATTGAATTGAAAATGGAATTGATAATTACTACACAAACCTACGGGATAACCCAATTTCAAGGATTTGCTATTTTGCTACAATACAAACCTACAACCCAACTTCATTGACACACATGTCATTAGATATAGATGAATACTTTGATGTTATGATATATTAGACTGCACTATAGCCTAATATAACAGTATAGGCCTATCAGGAATTAAGTTACTTACTACCAACCAACAGATGTGTGATTTGGCAGTATAGGCTATATCCAAAGACGTGTAGCCTATGTTAAACCCATTAAAACCAGGAAAACATCCGTGTCATTTTTGATTTTTGCATTGGCTATTCAAAAATAACTTGTACATCTGCTATTTCTGAAAAGTTTTGAAAAATTGTGAGTGTGAGAACTGCTGATTTAGGAGGCATTTGTAGAATCGGCCTCAGGTCTTAATTGGTTAAGTGTGAGTGAGTGTGAACAAACCAAAACAGCCTACCTGTTCACACAGCAGGATGACACTCTAGTTTTGTTGACAGGTCCTCCTCAGGTCAATAGGCCTGCAGAAGCATTTGGGCCCAATTGTCCAGTAGATCAGCTCCCTCTCCACGGTCAAGGATCAGCAGCTCTTGTTGTCAACATGTATCACCTGAAGGCAGCCCTAGGTTGGGCTGCTGCAGCCCCAGCACAAGGAGAGGAAGAGGGGATAAGAGGTGGGGATGCCTCCCACCAAGCTCCTCTCTGGGCTGACCTGCAGACACACACAGCTCTGGTAGTGGTGGTGGGGCCCCGGGGGGTGCAGGCTGCAGCTGGCAGAGGGAGACCCTGCTGTGGTGGGAAATATACTGTGTATGATTGTCTCATAGCAATCTTAAAAATGGACCAAACATGCTTGGATCAGCGAAGCATGACGCCCCCCTCTTCAAACTGACACCGCCTACATCAACAGAACAAGATAGTCCTCCTGGGGTCTGATAAGAAGGGAGTCTGGGGGAGATGTTGCTAGCAGTGGGTTATTTATTTCACTAGGAGCAGCACCCATGTTATTTATTTCACTAGAAGCAGCACCCATGCTGCCGCAGATCTCATCTCATCTAGAGACTAGAGTCAAATCACCTGTTTGAGCCCCAAACAGCTCCTTATTTATTCCGCTGGAAGATGTTGCGTTAATTTTTATCTCAATACACAATTAATATATATTGTTTTCTCTTCAAAACCCGCTTTATCTGAAGGGGGAATAGCCAATTTCACGAATTAGATCCTTATTTTCACAACCAAGTCCATGGACAAATGCTGTGATTTTTTATGTTAGTATCAATTGGTGAAAAAAGGCATTTTTTCCATTAATTGATTAATTAATTGAGTAAAAAACATACATTTACCACTTCAGCCCTATTTAAACTTTGGCTATTTGACAATAGCAGATCTACAAGCTCACAGCACGTTACATCTGTGAGCTTGTAGTTCTGCTATTTTCATTAATTGATATTTTCCGTTTGAGACAAAACAGCCAAGTTCATGCATGGGCGTGATGTGAATGTGTGATCAGCCTTAAATCGGTAACAATGTTGCCGTGTGTTGCCTGTGATCAGCGGTCATAATGTAGCGGTTAATTGTTGCAATGGGGCAAAGCGATAGATCAGCCATACATCGTTATGATGTAGCAGTTTGTTGCCAGGGCAAAGCGCGCAGTGAGTGAGTGCGTGCGTGTAGTTTGGACACAGTAGCAGGTGCGCAGACAGACAGCAACGGATAGACAGGCATGCTCCAGACAGACAGACATGCTCAAGACATCGCAAAGCGTCTTCGGAACAAACAATAATGGAATCCATCCATGCACTATAGCACATTTCCTGTTGTCCATACTAACAGTACGATCGCAGATTAAAGGACAAGACATTCACCCTGTTCCACAGTGTGTTGTAGAGACGCATGTAGGGGGTCGATCCACTGTGTCTCCTCACAAAAAAAACAGGCTTTTTAAAACAGATCGCCACCGCGGCGACGGACGGGATTTGGAAGGAAACTCCTTTATTTGTGTCCTCCTCCCTTTCCTTCCACCGACCGTTGGAACGGTTGTCTCATCTCGTCACGACCACCTGTTTGCGGGCCACGTCTCTCCATGTCTCTCATGATGATTCACTGTACTGTTCAGTTGGTCGGGTTGTGTGACGGGGCTGCAGTTGGACATTGCATCGCATACAAAGAGCCCCGTGTTCTGTGTGTGTCTGTGCCGTGCGCGTCGTGCGCTCCTCTTCTCAGCCACTCCTATCTGAGACATGGAGCTTCAGTGAAACCGTTAAAGGGAACGCAGCTTTCCCAGCCAGGCCACAACACGCTGGGAACGGCGTTTACAGCAGTGGTTTTCAACCTTTTTCGTGTCAAGGACCCCCAAATTGACACATATTAGCCCACGGACCCCCATTTGAAAAGATATGCCAGGGACTCAACCATTTTGATTTCTTGGGGGTCTTAATCTACACTTTATCATCATCATTAGTGTTCATGTAACTCTGAGAGTGTACAAATGGAACAGAGTTACAGACACATAAGGGTCCATTTGGTTCCTAACTATTAATTAGGCTGGGGACCCCCTGGAACCCCCTCAAGGACCATTGGTGGTCCCCGGACCACTGGTTGAGAACCACTGGTTTACAGGATAGCTGGGCACCAAGGAGGAGTGGGTTCTTTACTCTGTGTTAAATTTACTATTTTTTCAAAAAAATATTAAAACGTTTAATATTTGGAAAATGGTCTTAAGTCAGTGGTTTTCAACCCTTTTCATGCCAAGGACCCCTAAATTGATATATATTTTGGCCGCGGACCCCCATCTGAAAATGTTTTGTGCCAGGGACCCCCAGAAGCAAAGATTTGAGCTACACATTTTGAAGATTTTTCAAAAATAGCAGATCTACAAGCTCATAGTGGACCACTGGTTGAGAACCACTGTCTTAAGTAACGTATACATGATTAGAACATGCTTAAACATTCGACCATTAAGGTCTAATATTTCTACAATTGCTGCAAACCTGTAGCTATATCTAGTCATTTTGGGGCATAAACAAGAAGTTGAAGTATAACATGAAGTCTGATAATGATGTACCATGCATGTTCACATCATGTATACTTTACATTACTTAAGACCATTTTTCTAATATTTTTTTTTTTAACATTTTGGACAAAATAGCCAATTTTACATTGAGGTGCCCAGATGTCCCTTGTGCCCAGTGCCCACCTATATCTTGTATCACTCCCCATAACTCAGTGTAGAAATAAAAACCAAATGGACCCGTATCTCAAGAGTTACAAGACCTAAGGGTCCATTTGGTATCCCCTTAAAGAACCCTAAGGGTTCCTGGATCCCACTTTGAGAAATATGCTGTAGCCTGAAGTGGTTTTCAAGCTGCTGTCCAGGGACCCCCAGGGGTCCTTGAGGGGGGAGGAGGAGGAGGGGGGGAGGCAGCCAAAGTTAAAGATTTACTATAACTCCATTAACTTGAAACATAACAGTATGAGTGCATGACTATTCTATCAATAGTCTATTTCTCGTACAATTATAACAATTAGTCACTTTAATTTGAATCTAAATTATCGTTTCATGTCAGCGTCCCTAACTCCCTATGACAAAAAATAATTAGAAATGGGAGTCCATGGCTAATGAAAGCAGTGGTGGAAAAAGTACTCAAATGTTTTACTTAAGTAAAAGTATCAATACTGCAATGTAGAAACACTTTGTTACAAGTAAAAGTCCAGAATTTAAAATTGACTTCAGTAAACGTATTGGTATCAAAATGTACTTAAAGTACCAAAAGTAGAAAGTACTCATTATGCAGAATGTCCCATTTCAAGTTGTCAAATGTATAAAATATATAAAAATCCTTTGAAAATTGCAGATCTATGCTTGTAGATCGACTATTTTCAAATTGCCAAAGTATGTCTGAAGTGGTTTTGTAATAATAATCAAAATCTACTAGCAAGCAGACTAAGCTGTGATCAAAACCCAAGATTGTGAGTTTTGATACAGGTGACACACACAGGTAACAAAGACAAGAAACTGTCAGACATAAAC
>NC_139947.1:28129983-28194983 GCF_963454915.1 Gymnoscopelus microlampas | reverse complement strand
TCCAAAACCACTCAATCAATTGACTTTACACTTGGTGGGTCTATTGCTTAGGACCCAATAAAGATCACAAAATCACCACTAACAATTATGTGTAACGTACCAAAAATGGACGTACTCAAGTAAAGTTAAAGTACCCCACAACTTCACTTAAGTACAGTTATTTGTGATGAAGTTGTTGACACTTGTACATGTTGCAGGCAGGCTGAGATGGATGCCTAGCCGCGTTTGGAACCTCACCCTCCACGATAGCTCCGAGGTGAGGTCCAGTTTCGTAGGGTGCCGGTAGAGTGTGACATAGGCCAACAGTACCGATTTTTACCTTTTCCCGCACATCGTATCCAAAAATAAAGGTAGTCCATCCCTGCTCACAGATGTTTCCAAATTTAGCACAAAATAAATTTAAGCGACGGTTTGAAACAACCGTTTAAATCACTTTTTTTAGTGGACACACACGACTCTTACATCTTCACTGCACATGGATCCCACCGCTTTTCTAGGGAGACCGGCTGTGATTGGCTAGTAGTCACTGTGATTGACAGTTCTTCCTTCGTAGCGTTTTTGCAACCATGCTTAAACCTAACCTTGACCCTAACCTCAGTAAAACTATGCCTGCCAGGAAGCCAATCAGACACAGGTAAGGTGCGGGTCTATCCTATATAACGTTGGCGGAATCCATAATTTAGCTTCACTGACAGTGAATGAATGCTAATAAGCGGAGGCTCGTTAAGAAATGGCGTGCAGCTGAGACCTCTGTCCTGGTGTCGTGATTCATCTTCCACCACCATGTGCATGATAATTATCCATAACCCAGTTTAACTACAGTAGGAGCAAGGGGATCGAGACCTCTCCTGATGGCTGCATGTAGTAGCATCTCTTATTTAAACGCTTTCTCACACCTGCCGTTGCATCAAACAGTTGAGGAGTCTGGACAGATTTGACCAGTGATGGAACAAGTACTCCTCACATGTTTTACGTAAGTAAAAGTATCAATACTGCAATGTAGATACTCTGTTACAAGTAGAAGTCTCATATTCAAAATGTACAAAAGCATCGGCATCAAAATATACTGCATGAAGTACCAAAAGTAAAAGTAGGCTACTTGTTGTCAAAGGTCAAAATGTAAAAAAAACGTTTGCAAATAGACGATCTACAAGCTGCGTCGCAAAGCATTGTGAGCTTGTAGCAATGCATGTATGTCCGCATTAGGTAAAATCCACATGGTAAATCAACATAGGAAAAGCAGTCTGCATAGGAAACAAGTCCACACAAAGGAAGCTAACTGACGGTCAAAGGAGAGTGCTCCAGTGTGGCAGCCAGGCCATGCATGTGTTCAGGCCTTGTTCAACAGTCTGACGGTAGCTGGGTGGAAACTACTTCAGAAATCTGGTGAGCTGGCCTTTGATACTTGATCCTGATACAGGGGATTCCCATCGCCTCAAACAGGGGACGCACGGTCAGATAATAATACCCCAGCTCGTCAGTAGCCTATAGTACGACTTGAGAGTGAAAGTGTGTTTTTCATTTTCATTTTGTTTTTACACAGCTGTGTCTGAATCACTCTGCCCTCCAAAAAAATAGTTTATTGTGTAACGGCTAATCAGATGACTCAGTACCTGTATACCATTAAGCCATGCATGGCGGGTTCAAATTATAAACTCTGTCTCCGATCTGGATTCTCTCTCTCCCCTGGCCTCAGTAGAATGACACCATTGATTTTGGAGTTCGGTTCAGTCGACCAGACCAAATGGAACCTCCTGGAGGAACTTTTTAGAATGTTGTCTAACTCCGGCACCGGGCAAAGCACTGAGGACGTAAGCCTCATTTATACTTAGTTGCATGCTGGTGTTGCATGCAGTAAATAGCAGATCTACAAGCTCACAACAAGCTTGTAGATCTGCTATTTACTGAGCTCGACACCAGACTGAGCCCGACGCCGTCACGCAACTAAGTATAAGTGAGGCTTTACTGCAGGGACTGTGCCACGTGGTTGCAGTTGCATGCCTGGAGCATTTCCTGTTTATCTTCTGAACCAGTGTTACCCACCCTGGGGAGGGGCGGTGCCAAAGATCACAGGGGTGGCTGGGGAGGGGGTGGTCGGGTGTGTGAGGCCTTGTCTGTTTGGAGTTAATGAAATGTTCAACATGTTGCACAAAATACTAACTAATTATACATTTTTTGAAAAATAGTCAACATTCTTTTTCAAAAATTTTCAGAAGGTTAGAAATGGCGGAAATACCCGATCTAAGCTTGTAGATGGGCTGTTTTCACCATTCATCATACTAATTAGTACAAGGGTTCCCAAGAGACCCCCCAAAATAATCATATTTGAACTGGGGACCCGCCACCCTGACAAGCACTTGGGATTGTATATGCTTTACATTTAGTTTGATTCGGTTCCACAGATGAATATTGTGAAAATAGACGATCTTCCTCTTTCTTACGTAATATTTGACAATTTGGTATTAAAAAGGTCTTAATTGTAACTTTAGAAATGTGCATATACCCTGGATATACTTATACTGTAACTAATCTGGGGACCCCCCTAGGGACCCCGAAACACAGTTTGGGAACCACTGAATTAGTATCTATAGGACTTGTATGGCATGTCTGGAAAAACACAAGTGATTGTGTGCATGCACCACATGTGGGGAGTCTCAGCTTCTGTCAGACGTAAGAAGGGGGATTGAGCTCCGGTTGGGATCCATCAATGAGCCATCAATTTCAAGTCGCACTTGGATTACCGTTGCCGACCTGCATGAGCGGCGAGCGCGATATTTCTTTGAAATTCATGGCTAGCCTGGCATGCATGACGTTCAGCCTCAGCTGAGATATATGGCTGAACCACGATCAGCATATTTACTACACTCTGTGCGTCAGTTTAATTGGGCGTGAGTCAGCAGAACAGCATGCGTCCGCCCCGTGCTATACTGTATCATACAGCAGGTCATGTAGGACATGATAGATGGGAATGAGAGAGTTAGAGAGGAGACACGCACACACACACACGCACGCAGGCACGCACGCAGGCACGCACGCAGGCACGCACGCACGCACGCACGCACGCACACACACAGGTGAGAAGGAGGAGCTGCGAGGAGGAGGAGCTATGTCCACTTAAGAGATACAATACAAGGACACAAATATTTACAAGGTGCTGTAAAAATGTACAGTCAGCAAATCTTGGACAATTACCCAAACACCCCTCAGGGGTACAAGTAACAGCGTCTTTGACGCCAGACAGACAGACAGATAGACAGACAGACAGACAGACAGACAGACAGACAGACAGACAGAGAGTGTGAAGTTTTGTCCTGGTTGACCTCTGCTTGTGCTGCAGCAAGTGGTGATCACTCAATGACAAAGACACGCACGTAAGCATGCACAGTCACTGCACAGTCAGTAACCTTGGTTACACATGTAAACATGCACAGTCACTGCACAGCACCATGGTTACACATGCAGTCACTGCACAGCACCATGGTTACACATGCCGCCTACTACGACATGCATACTGTTGATCCTTTGCAGACTACTAATGAGATGCCCCCCCCCTACTCTATATTATGAACTCACTTGCCCTTTATAACAGGGGTCTTCAACGTTTTTCAGCCCAAGGACCCCCTAGCTGAGAAAGAGATGAAGCGGGGACCCCCTCTATATTGTATAAAATTGTGTTTCAGATTAAACTTTTTTGTTTTTTTTACTTACTGGACAAATACATATCATTTTGGGTGGTCCTTGACATGAAAAAAAGTTTGAGAACCACTGATATTAACATTATTATTATTATTTTATTTGTTTTAATTGTTAGATTTTAGAAGATTGTAGAATCCCCAGAAGCAATATTCCTCCTCTATTTTTTGTTGACTCATGGTGGCATGTACTGTCACCATGGCACAGGCACAGCCTGCTCCACTGATGATGACAGTCAAAGAGCAGTGGTGGAAGGTACAATTTTGAGGTATTTTTTACTTGAATACATTTTCATTACTTCTACTTATGCTCCACTGTCTTTACATCTCGGAGGCAAATAATGTAATATTTCCCCCCCCCCCTCCACTACAGCTATTTGAAAACCTTATTTACTAGTTACTTTGCAGGTGAAAATTAGGATATTACAAACCATACGTTAACCAGTTAAGCGCTATTTTATAGGGTTAGATCTACAAGCTCACAACGTGTTGTGATAATGAGTACTTCTTCCACCACTGTCAAATAGCCTAAGCACTCTCTCTCTCTCTCTTGTCGTAATCTCATCCCATCATCACTCTTTCTGCCAAGTGCCTCCCCTCATCTCTCTCTCTCTCTGTCTCTCGCTCCCCCACCTCTCTCCCTCCCTCTCTCTCTCTGTCTGGATTTATCATTAAGTGTCATTACCACTATATTTAGAGACTGACCTTGTGAGCGCTGTGCCTTCCTGCAGAGAGCAGTCAGGATGGTGTCGGCCTGCAAGATATGTCCTCACCTTCAAGTTAGAGCATGCCTTCATCGATTCTGGATGAGGTTTCACTTTCTATTATTCTCCCAGACTTGGAAAAACGTGGAAAAATCGATGTCCTTTACCACTCTGGAGGCTTGGCAGGAAACGTTGCCAAGACAAATCGATATATTAATGATGTCAACACTGCAGGCTCTCTCACACACACACACACACACACACGCGCGCGCACGCACGCGCACGCGCACACACACACACACACACACACACACACACACACACACACACACACACACACACACACACACACACACACACACACACACACACACACACACACACGCACACGCACACTCTGGCATACACACACACACACACACACACACACATGCACTGGCATACATACACGCACACTCTGGCATACACACACGCACGCACTGGCATACACACACATACACACACACACTGGCATACACACACACACACACACACACACACACTGGCATACACACACACACGCACACGCACACGCACGCTTACTGTACATGTACAGATGTGCACACTCGTAAAGTTAATGAAAAGTACACTCTATTAAATTAAACATAGAGTGCACGTTTCAATCAATCTCTATAACTTGGCAGCCCTACCAGGCCACTGTTCTGCATTATGTACAGTACAGTGACTGACACTGAGGAAATGTGATCTGGAAAACGTTCCCTCCAGTGCTGCTGGCTGGCCAGTGCTGCCCCATCTGTCCAGTTCAATTCAATCAACAGCTAATGTACATGAGACTTGGTCTGGCAGCTACAGGCATTTACAGTATCTTTAGTGCACACACGTGTGTGTGTGTGTGTGTGTGTGTGTGTGTGTGTGTGTGTGTGTGTGTGTGTGTGTGTGTGTGTGTGTGTGTGTGTGTGTGTGTGTGTGTGTGTGTGTGTGTGTGTGTGTGTGTGTGTGTGTGTGTGTGTGTGTGTGTGTGTGTGTGTGTGTGTGTGTGTGTGTGTGTGTGTGTGTGTGTGTGTGTGTGTGTGTGTGTGTGTGTGGCCTGGGTTTGTGCCGTGTCACGGTAGGTGACATGATGAAGACGATCCGTGTCAAAACTTTGGATTATTAACCACTTAACCCCTATATACTTCCCCGTACGATGAACAGTCGTGTCCGGGCCGGTACTCCCTATAAAGCTTCCAAACAACACAAACGGCAGAACTACGGTAGTGACAAAATCCTACTATTTAGAATGGAAAAAAATAATCATGGGGGGTTCTGAGGGCGGGCCCATTTCAATTGAAACGGGTGAAACATAAGTGGTTAAGGCCGCCACTGAATCTCACACACATTCAATAGTTTCAAATAATTCCTTTAATTTCTCATAATAAATCTGTTGAACACATCCTGATTGATGGTGTGGTTCTTGCTAGTGAAAATGTATTCACAAGTATGTTTTTGCATTGGGAATATACTGCATGGGGTGTATTATTCTCAGTGTTTCCCAAACATAGCCTATACTGTAGTGTCCCATTTGGGGTCTGGTCTTAAGTGGTTCATTCATAATGTATCTTTTAAGTTTGGGTCCCGCTGGGCACCAAAGTTCTCGTCTCGAACTGAAAACGTTTTGGAACCACCGCTCCGCAGTCTACATTTCAAATGCCTGCAGTGTAAAACCCTCGTGGAATAAGGGACGATGCTTGATCCCAAGGGACAGACCGCAGTGAGAGGACCAGTGGTGGAAAAAGTACTAATTTTTTTTTACTTAAGTAAAAGTAGCGATACTGCAATGTAGAAATACTAACACTGAACACCGAACTGGATTTTTTTTAATATTGTGGAGTAAAAGCATCATTATTTTTGCCTCTGCGATGTAGTGGAGTAGAAGTAAAAGTACAGAAAATTGGAAATACTCCACTAAGTAAAAATATCTCAAAATTGTACTTAAGTACAGTACTTGTACAGTAAATGCACTTTACTTTACACCACTGGAGGAGACGATGAAGAAAAAGGGAATAGGAGATGGAAAAAGTTTAAACCAAATCAACGTGAAAGTGAGTCACTGACAAGAAGAGAAAGCATTGTGGGTGAGATAAGGACAAATAGTCCAAAGTGTGCCGCGCTCAAACTGATTACTTGGAAGATCGACGGCGGGTGTAGACTCTAAACAAACAGACTCATGGAAGAATCCGCTCTCACAGAGTAATGTTAATGCATTTAATGTGCTGCAGCAGAAGTCATGATGACTGCTGATGCCCTGGAACCTATTCGGTGAGATTTTGATTTTCTTTCTTTTATGAGTTAAAGACAAACTATGGGAGGGTCTGGTTTATATTTCCTTGCGTCGCTTGCCGAAAACGGCCGATATACAAGCTCTGCTGTAGATCTTCGAGGCTACAGCAGGGCTTCTCAACCTTTTCAGGCCATGACCCCCCAAAATAATCACATTTGAACTGGACCCCCCACCCTGACATTTCAAGCACTTGGAATGTAGTAGTTGAGGCATGACATTTAGTTTCACTTGGTTCCACATAAATATTGCGAAAATAGCCGCTCACATATAGCGTTGCGAGTCGTTGTGAGGCTACTTTCAGAATGACTTGACAATTTGTGTCAGAATATTCAGGAGGACTCAAATGCAGAAAACAGAAAACAGCAGGCAAGAGGCAGAATGAAGTTAACTCAGTCTTTACTTAATTCCCATTAAACAGAACAAAAAACAATACCAGAGGTATGTCATCAAAAAACAGCAAACAAGGCAGGCAAGGGCAAGGCAAAGATTAAATCCAAAAACAGACGGTCAACTTCTTAGTCCAGGAGCAAAACGGGTAAAGGGCGGTGGTTAAGGCTGGAACAGAAGACAGGCGTTACTAAGACAAACTGACAAATGATAATGTTGAAGCAGACTGAAATATATACCGTCAAACTAATCACAGAAACACACAGCAGGTGAGTAGCAACCTGTGAGGAGTAGACAATTAGCTAGGGGGAGTGAACACAAGGGCAGGTCTAGAGAGGATTCCTGACAATTTGGTCCACAGGTTGAGAACCACTGTTCTATAGGGAGAGCGTTGTCTTGTAAGATGTATAAAGTAAACATTAACGTGTTAATGTCAGTGGTGCGTATTAAATGAGGCTGGAGGAGGTGGGGCTGGAACAGTGAAAAGGGGTGGACAGGCCATCGTGATCTAATATGAGAGTGACGACACTATAGCGTTGACTCCCATTGTAAGAATGGAATGTGGAAATGCTCGTTCTCATCTCAATGAGATAGTTCCAATGTTTGGAACTATAGTGTCATAACTCTCTTTCTCTATGGGTCTGGGACAGGCGAGAGGAGGGAAAGGTCACAGGTCACACGCTGACGAAGTATCACACCCGCAGAGCACAGTTTAAACTCTCGCCCTCCACGCCATCTGTCCGCATCTCTGGACGGAAAGAAACAGGACCGACTGGCAGGCAACCAAAACAATTCTTTCCATTTGACACCTTTATGTTTACTGTGTGTACTGTTAAGACTCTGGCCTAGGGGTGCCAGGGAACATAACAACAACAACAGCAAGACAAGGCAGACACAGTTACAAAGCAAAATGGTGTTCATTAATTATTATAAAAACAAACAAAGACTAAAGAGATGAGATGTGATAATCAGTTAAAGTCAGTAGTGTAATGTGTGTGTGCATGAGTGGATGGTGTGGTGTGGTGTGTGTAAAGGTGTGTTGCATGTGTTAACAGAAAATTTGGAGAGGGTGCAGGGGGTAACCGGAAGGCTCACCCCAAAACACGCTCGCCCCCATTTTTTTCCCCACGTATTTGAGGACAAGGTTAGAAATAAGTTTAGGTTTAGGCATATTTTTACTGAGGTTACGTTTAGGAATAAGCATAGGTTTAGGCATAGTTTTACTGAGGTTACGTTAAAGGAATAAGGTTAGGTTTAGGCATAGTTTTACTGAGGTTACATTTAGGAATAAGATTAGGTTTAGGCATAGTTTTACTGAGGTTACGTTTAGGAATAAGATTAGGTTTAGGCATAGTTTTACTGAGGTTACGTTTAGGAATAAGGTTAGGCTTAGGCATAGTTTTACTGAGTTTAAGGTTAGGAATAAGCTTAGGTTTTGGCACCGTTTTACTGAGGTTACATTTAGGAATTGATTGATTGATTGAAAATTGTATTAGGCAAAAGAATGTAAAACAACACAGTTACATTTATAATACTTTTGTCTAAAAGGTCCGACCAAAAAAGTCCTATCGGACATGTTTCCGTTGGGGTCCTTGAATTAATTTCATAGACACATATAGTAGCAACCAAACAGTTAAAAATCAACATAAAAATACAGAGAAAAAATACCACTATATATAATAATAAGGTTAAGATTACGTTTAGGAATACTAGGTGAATATCCCCGGATTTGCCCCGGGGCGACTGTGTTTTGGGGCGAGCGTTTTGGTATTCGTGCAGGGTGGTTGAGGCTCAAAAGCAAAGACGAAGAGCCTCCAGAAAGGCAGGGCTTCAACCCGTTAAAACCGGAGTAGCAGCTGTGTCATTTTAGATGTCTTTGGCTATTTTTGACATCCTTTTTGACAATTGTGATTTTGTGTAAACCGAATATATATATACTGTATATGCTTTTTTTAACCAATCATTTTTAACTCAAATATTTGCTTCTGGGGGTATCTGGAACAAAATATTTTGAGATGGGGGTCCGTAGCCCAAATACATATCATTTTGGGGCTCCTTGACACTAAATAGTTTTGAGCACCAATGATAGCAACACGTTTTTTAGGAAACTGCTTTAGGATCTAGGACATTGGTTCTCAAAGTGGGGTCCGGGGACCCCCAGGGGTCCTTGAGGGAGTTCCAGGGGGTCCCCAGCTAAATGGACCCTTATGGGTCTGTAACTCTGAGAGTTACATTGACATAGATTTTACAATATAAATTGCGGTCCAAGTGATAGAAATGCCATTAAATGGGGGTCCGTAGCCTAATGCATGTCAAACTGGTGATCCTTGATATTAAAATGGTTGAGAATCACTGCTAGAGCCGTAAAAAATCTTCTCTTATGGGGGTCCTTTGGCATATCTTTTGAAATGGGGGTCCGCAGGCTAATACAGTAGGTGTCAATTTGGGGGTCCTTGACATGAAAAAGTTTGAGAACCACTGATCTAGGAGACATTTTTAGAATCGGGCCTGAGGCCTTAATGGGTTAAAGAGGGGGTGAACAAGCTGAGTCCCCCCAGGCGTGCATCCCCCAATCAGTCTGATGAAACCCACCCTCTGACCTTCCAGAGACCTATATAACGAATGAAGAACAGAGATGAGAAGGAGAACGCAAACAGTGAAACACAAAGGGCAAAACACATAAATCTACAGGGAACCGTCACAGAACATGAAAGGCAATTTAATTTCTGCCTACTTACGTGCATGTGCACGTGCATTGTGTGAGACTGTGCGCTTCTGTGATGTGTCTCCAATCTTGTGTGAATGTGCGTGCACGCTGCTGTGAACGTGCTCGAGGAAGGAGTTCCACCTTGGCTGATTTGTGTGTGGCTGAAAACAGCAGCCTGATCAGCCAATCAGTATCCGGAAAGAATCCAATCTGTTTGGGAGCGCCGGCAACACCATCATCGCCCTTAGCAACCCAGCATTCCTTGTCCAACCAATAGCGTCGCTCTGCCTGTGACTTCAACATAGTATGGAATACCAGGTACATAGTACATCTACAGTGGTGGAAGAAGTACTATATATATATATATATATATATATATATATATATATATATATATATATATATATATATATATATATATATATATATATATATATATATAGTTTTACTTAAGTAAAAGTACCACAATATAAAAATGCTCTGTTACAATTAAAATGCCTGTATTCAAGATTGTACTTGAGTAAAAGCATTAGTACTAGTGAAAGTGCTTAAATCTTTCAAAGATTTTCAAATGTTTTGGAAAATAGCAGATCTGTAAGCTCACAACTCGTCAGATCTGGTATTTTTGAATAGCCAAAGTATAAATAGGGCTTAATTGGTTAGTGTGTTTTCTGCAAAGTAACCCCATTGCACATTCCCTGTTGCTGCTAAGGATTTTTTGTCAATTTCTTTTGAAAATACCACATCTACAAGCACGTTGTGAGCTTGTAGATCGGCTATTTTTGAATAGCCAAAACATGATGGCTTAAAGCAAACCAAACTTGTAATCATGGGTAATTATCAGCTCTGTGTCAATTCTCATATTTTACTGTACATTGTTCTGTCTCCTGTACTATGTTTACTTGTCTCATATTGCATTGATATGTCTGTTTTTTTATGGATAGTCATAATATTATCACCACTTTTAACAGCCTGCTCAGGGACTACAGATGAAAATTAGCTTTTGGCTAACTCTGGCTCATTTTGCATGGATGTGAAAACCGACATGTTGATTAATGTGCACTGTCCCTGGTAAATAAATAAATAAAAAAACAAAATGTGATTTTAAGAAATGTTTAAACAGTTTTTCATTTAGCTGGGGACCCCTTGAAACCCCCCTTAACACATTGGGTGCCAGAATTTTATAATAACAGAATATGTTCGGTTTTGGCACTCAATGTGTTAACAAGGACAGCAACCCTACTTTGAGAACCACTGCAGCAGTAGCCTGGCAAAACAGGAATCCCAACAGCACCATTTGATCTTCCCACTCAAGAAAGTTATAATGTGGTCGCACTCATGAATTTGAAATGTGTTTTACCAGAAGCTTTGCTACTCTGAAAGGACGCCTTTCTATTTTGGCTGATGAGATCATGATGTTGTTTGAGCAATCAGACGAGCCAGTTACTGACATTCTCTTCATGTTCGATCTCTGCGATCTCTCACGTTAGACTCAAACAAGTGGCAGCATTATGGGGTGCAGGTCAGGACATCCGCTATGTGACGGGTCACTCGCAAAAACACATTTCACAATGTGGGCCCCACAAATGATGCCATGTGTCCGCTGGTGAGAACCATTTCATGTTCTTTGAACAGCCATTCCATTTACTGGAGTCCCATTAGCCACTTGAACCCTAATCTCAGAAATTTTCACCAGCTCTCCTTGAACCCTATAACGTCCTTCTTCTTGGAATGTCATAATAGGGGAACATTCGGAAAAAGCAGGTGAACATCCGGTGAAAAGAACAATCATTTTACATGGATGTGAAAATTGGCATGTTGATTAATGTGCACTGTCCCTGGTAAATAAATAAATAAGATACTTTAATAAACGTTTAAGCTGTTTCTCATTTTGCTGGGGACCGCTTGGAACCCCCTTAACAAGGACGCCTGGCCTGACGGGTCCGCGCACCCCACTTTGTGAACCACTGCCGTAGGGCAAAACAGGAATCCCAACAGCAAATTTGATCTTCCCATTCAAGAAAATCAGCTATTTTTGGTGAAGAAATTTTGTGTGAATGAAAAATAAGGAGGGGTATACTTATAGACCTCCGGGGACCCCCTATGAGGATCAACATATATAGCATTCAGAGTTGAAGTGGTTAATATTCAAATTGGTTTTAACTACCCCGTTGCAGTCAAACCCAAGCAGGCTCAAACTTGACACATGTTGGAAATTATTCCTTGAAGTAGATGGGGAGAAAGGTCACCCGCTGCCTCAGTTATTTGATATGGCTCTCATTAAACCACCTTTTAAAATGCGCTCAATCATTCATTGCAAGTGTTTTACAGAGAGATAATGGCATCCCTTTTGCACTCAGAGATCCTGTTATGATATTTTCCTTGGAACAGTTTGGTTTCTCTTATAGCGTCTAAGCCTACATTATCTGTGTTCTTTTTAGAGCTGTATTTGAGACCCGCCTAAAGTGAGAACCAGCAGTGGAAAAAGTACCAAAATGTTTTACTTAAGTAAAAGTATCAATGCTGCAATGTAGAAATACTCTATAACAAGTAAAAGTCCGGAATTAAATATTTACTTGAGTAAAAGTACAAATGTATTGGCATCAAAATGTACTTAAAGTACCAAAAGTCGAGCGTACTCATTATGCAGAATGTGCTCATTTTGCATCCGTGTGTTTGTGTGCGTCCGTCTGTGTGTGTGTGTGTGTGTGTGTGTGTGTGTGTGTGTGTGTGTGTGTGTGTGTGTGTGTGTGTGTGTGTGTGTGTGTGTGTGTGTGACACTGTGTTATAAAACACTCTTACACTATCCTAGTGGAAGCCCTCCCTGTTGACACTCAGTCAGCCGTAGGGGTAAACACAGAACATGCCAATATTGTGCCAGAATCAACGACACACGCACGCACGTACACACAAATACACTCACACACACACACACACACACACACACACACACACACACACACACACACACACACACGCACACGCACACGCACACGCACACACACACACACACACACACACACACACACACACACACACACACACACACACACATTACTGGCATACAACATATTGGCGTTCACCAACAGACAAAAGGAGCACAGTGACAGAAATTGTCGTCTCTGTCAGGTGGAAACCTCACATGTCCAAAACTGTTACTTTTCAGGATTAAAATTCAAAAGTACCAAAAGCAGCAGATCTACAAGCTCGAAACGCGACGCTTCGCGCCGCGTTCCGAGCTTGCAGATCTGCTGCTTTTGGTACTTTTAGTGTGACGCTGTAGTATGATCAAGTAGGGCGTTAATTTACGAAAAAACTCAACAAGTTCAAACATGGAGATAAGAGGTTTCTGCCGCCGACAGCGACGATATCCTCCAAAGCCTCGTTGGGAGCATCAACACAATGCACCTGCAGCAGCGAGTGATGTCTACCCGACACTGTGGCGTTTCAAGAGGCTGCGTTGCTACGGAAACTCTCTCATCCTGCCCCTCCCTCCGTTCGTTCCCATCCCTTGTTGTCATGGCGACTGGCTTCCAATGGGAGCATGGTGGCTGCATGGCGGTGTGCGCTCTGATCGTAATCGCTGATGTCTTCGCTTCAACCACAGACACCAGGCCGGTGGCTGCGGACCCCCCATTGGAAAACATGTTGTGCCAGGCGGGACCCCCCAAGAAAAGATTTGTGTTGTTGTTGTTGTAATTACAAAAAGATATGTTAAAAAAATAGCTCAAATAGACGATAGTGGTTGAACTGATTTTGAATCCATATTAAGAGTATCCCGGAGTACCCCCTGGGGTCCCGGACCCCCTGTTGAAGACCCCCCTCTATAAAAAAAGGCACAAAAGCCCCAAAATATGGTTTAAAAAAAGGGTTTAAGTTGTGGAGACAGGACGCACAGTAGGCCAGGGGATAACAAGACCAAGTACTGTACTTAAGTACACATGTTATGTATTTGTACTTTACTGGAGTTATAAGATAGAGTTCTGGTTCACAGGTTATTTGAACATCACCATGGAACATCGGCAAGAATGTAAAGAATTTAAGCCATTTATTTTCCATTGCACACATGAGCATATGTTTGGGCAAGGAGGTGATGAGGCTTCAGTTATGTTTTTTTATTCAGTGACGCATAACCATAGGTTGGCTGAGACTCCCAGGACAATAGGGCTCTCTGGACATTAGGGCTCTCATGTGAGGTCTTGCTGCTGCTGCTGTCAAACTGAACTGAAAGGTAGTTTATATAGAGCAGGCCACTGATTGAGGAGTGAGAGCAGGTGAGAGGGGTGGAGCCAATCCATGGTAATAGGGCAGGGGGAGGGTTGCTGTCTAGGATGACTTTTCTACAGGAGTATTTCAAATTTTCAATACTTTTACTTCTACAGTATTTTACTACATCTTGAGCAAATATTGTACTTTTACTCCACTATAATTATTTGAAACCTTAAGTTAGTATTTACTTTTTGATTATTATTACAAAACATAGGCCTACATTAACCACTTTCGGCCTATATACCCTATATATACTTCGACTATTTGAAAATAGCAGATCTACAAGCTTGTAGATCTGCTATTTTGAGTATTTCCACTGGACAAGACTATACAGTACCTGTTTCTCCTGTGTGTCTCTTCTTAACCCAGTGTGAGGGCTGGATTCAGGACACTGTTTCAGGACAGCACTTTGGTTGAGTTACTGGCCAGAGGGGGAGGCTTGCTGTGCCGTACCTATAAAATACACTCACGACTCATACACACAGCATGACAGTGTGATAGTTGTAAAACTCTGTTAGAATGATAATATTTACTTCTCTGGTAGCTATAGAGAGGACGCCAGTTGAAATTAAAGTTATCCCAACCTGACACAAAAACTCAGTTTAGTCACTGCAGTGGTTTCTCAAAGTGGGAATCCGGGTACTCCCTGGGGTCGTCCTTGGAAGGTGGGAGTGCAAATGTTTATGTATTTATGCTTTGTTTTCCCTGTGTAAACAAGTAATGTAATGTACTGTATAGGAAATCAAAGGTTGTTTGTAAGGAGGCCAAGCAAGTCGACTTGTCTCTGTGCCATCTTGTTTTGACAGGATGAAGTTCGCCGCTGTGCATGTCGGCGTCATCTTGTTTTGACAAGGTCAAGTTAACGGTTGTGCGTGTGAATGCATATGAAAATGCAGATAACAGCTCCTTCCTTGTGACCACATCCTCTGTCTGCTCTCATGAGAGCAGTGGATGTGATATTGTGATAACAAAGAAGGCTGTAGATCATGTCTAGCCTGAGAAATGACAGATGTTGAAACGTTCAACCTAACCACATGCCTTGCAAACAACACCTGTCCTCTCTGCAACCACCATCTCTGCAGGCATGGCCGATTTAAGTTGGGTTGGTAGGGTACTCAAGAACAAGTCACACACACACATCAACCAAGTTTTAACCCCTTCACCAGAAATACCTGATGAATGTCAGTTGGAAAACATTGTACTCGCAATAAAATACTTTTTTGTGTGGGATCACCATTCTTTCCTGTCTCATGCACTGGCTGCCTGCTCCTACGCACCTGTCCGAGTAGGTGTGCAAAAGGACCTTTTTTCATTTCAAGTCATACAATTTGATTATTGGCTGATGATGAAACCATAACTGGCATAAGGAGAGAGTTTGAATGACAGAAATCTGTTCACAATAGTATCAGTATCAGAGCGGGTACATCATGCATCATGTGCACGTTGCAAAGCATAACACAATAGTCATCCGACCGACACATTCCCTGTGGGTGCTCGGCTTTCTCCTTAGGTGCTCGGGCTTTCCGGCACCCATAGGATGTCTGCAGGTCTCTGCACAAACGTACACTGACTGAAAGACTGTCACTGTGAGGGAAACAATTCTGTAATTTAACCCCACTGTAAGATCTTTACTGTCAACCGCATGCGTTAAAAGGATGCCGATACTCGCATTAACTTTAGTTATGAACAGACACCACCAAATTATGGAAATTGTGGGGGCAACGCCTGTTGTAACTGGCTTTAAAGATGGCATGAAGGCGCTGAACAACTTTCGGTAGATAACCACATGAACCCCAGTGTCCCTATTCTGGGTATGTTAAAATAGGCGAACATATCGGCAAAATATCAAACATTTTGACTGTCTATTTTCTGTTATTAAAGGTACAATGAATATAGGGTTTAAGTGATTAATGTCCACTTTGAAACCTCTTAAACTATTTTGCTGTCATTCTCTTTCTTATTTATCTGGTCCCATCTCTCCTTCTTTGGGATTAAAATCAATAGCATCAGCTGTATCAATGGGTGTGGGCTGCATGCCCATTGTCCTTCAAGACCATAGTAGTACTAAAGACCAAATCATCACAACAACCAAACATGTATTTCCAGGTGAGATAACACCAGCAGCGTCACATTGGGGCAGTATTATTGATTAACCTTATTTCTGGAAGAACTGGACACTTATAATATTGTTATTTAGTATTAGAAATAAGGTATTTTGTTCTAAATATCCACAGGTTAACAACCTAGACATAACTAATGTTCTGGACACTTTGTGGTATGGTGTAGAAATATCGCCCTACATGTTTGTTTACAAACATTCTGATCTTGAAAAGTGGAAGAGATTTGTCACCCCTGAGTCCCTGCATGTGTCGTGCACACACACGCACACACGCACACGCACGCACACGCACGCGCACACACACACACACACACACACACACACACACACACACACACACACACACACACACACACACACACACACACACACACACACACACACACACACACACACACACACACACACACACACACACACACACTCATGATGAGAGTATCATCCTCTTGTCCATTCAGTGGTTTTACATCTGCTATATTGCCTTGCAAGTTGCAATAGTGGTCTCCGTACTGTAGCTGTTTGAACCCTATAGCACCCCTATTCTGGCTCTAACATTTAGCCATTTGGGGGTTGACATTAAAAAGGTTTGAGAAGGCATTATGGTTTATGTAAAACTACTGAATGGTAGCGAATGAAAAGGCTGGCCATTGTTCCCTTGAAATAAAAAAAATAAAAAGCACACACCAAATAATGTGTTTATATGGGTCATGTTTTAAGACAGCACTGCGCAATAACACATGACAAATACACATTCTTCCCCTGTCACCTGATGTGCATGTACTGAAAAGTATTAATCCCACCTACGCATATGGGACCCAAGTGTGTGTGTGTGTGTGTGTGTGTGTGTGTGTGTGTGTGTGTGTGTGTGTGTGTGTGTGTGTGTGTGTGTGTGTGTGTGTGTGTGTGTGTGTGTGTGTGTGTGTGTGTGTGTGTGTGTGTGTTTGTGTGTGTGTGAATGTGTGTCTGTGTATGCATGCCTATGTGTGCATGTGTATTTGTTCTAAGTGTGTTGGTCAGGGGAATAGCAGCAACCAGCGTGTGTGTGTGTGTGTGTGTGTGTGTGTGTGTGTGTGTGTGTGTGTGTGTGTGTGTGTGTGTGTGTGTGTGTGTGTGTGTGTGTGTGTGTGTGTGTGTGTGTGTGTGTGTGTGTGTGTGTGTGTGTGTGTGTGTGTGTGTGTGTGTGTGTTCACACATTAGCGATACAGAGAGTACACTGAGGAAACAAAGGCATATGGCTGACAATCCTTGATTTGTTATCACAATTTTAAAATTGGACAGATAATCTAACAGCAATTAATTATCAGCCCCAGTCTTTGTCCCAATCTAACATCTGGTCCGTTGTGATATATTGAATAAATACCATTCCCCTGCAGGCTTGAGGACACATTTCAGGACTTGAATGCGTTTGTGAAACGGCTGTCTTTGTTTCCTGGAAGCTTCCCTTTTAACCAGAATGTTGTCCAAAGGCATGGAGCAAAGAATTCATTCACACATTCCTTGTCCGGTGAGCCACTGTCTCTAATCCTGTTGGTCCTGTGAGTGACAGCTCCAATCGTGACTGCTGAGTAGTTCAAAAACAGTCATAAAAATCCATGTGGAAATAAAATGGATTTGAAATACTACTATGGCTCCTGTCCTTGTGGCTGTTGTTCGTTTTTTGTATTTTTATAGAGTTTGTTAACCCATTCAATCCGGGAACGCATCTGTGTCATTTTAAGATTCATTTGGCTATTCAAAAAATAGCGGATCTACAAGCTCATAGCGCAGCACGCTATGAGCTTGTAAAACGTTTTTGCAAATCTTTGAATATATATATATATTTACAAGCTACATAGCTACAAGCTATGGGATTTTTCCCATAGCTTGTAGATCTGCTATTTTTGAATAGCCAAAGAAATATTAAAATGACAGAGATCATTTTTTTTTTCCCGGATTGAATGGGCTAAGTGGGGGTTTCTGGGAGGTGAGGAGCTGCTATAATGTCCTCACCAGGAGACAGCTTTGTAGCTGGGCAGGTGGTGCTACTGTAGGCAGGTACTTCTGGGCAGGTACTGTACTTCTGGGCAGGTGGTGCTCGGCAGCTGATGCTAGGTGCTTTAGATCAGTGGTTCTCAACCTTTTCAGGTCGCGACCCCCCAAAGTAATCATATTTCAACTGGGGACCCCCGCCCAAAATAATCTCAGGTGAACTCGGTTCCACAGATAAATATTGTGAAAATAGCCGACCTACTAGCTCACAGCCTCTTTCTTATATTATTTGACAATATGCCCGATGTTTGACCAGTTTTTATAGTATATTTTGTTGATTACTTTTGATGCTGTAATGGTCTTTTTACATACATTTTTTTAAGGTATTAAAAATGTCTTAAAAGTCATTAAATTGTCACTTTAATGTCATCTGCCCCCCCCCCCACACACACACACACACACACACACACACACACACATACACACGCCAAAATCATGTGGGGGCCCCCCTGCGGGTCCCGACCCACACGTTGAGAACCACTGAGGTAGATGGTGCTGGGCAGGTGGTGCAGGGTGGATGCAGACTGTAGGGAGTCATCCATCAAACGTCCCTTCTCACAGTTCTCAACTTCTGTCTTCTGGTCCCTAAAGGAATGTCACAATCATTGCAGATGAATGAGTAGAAAAAAGAATGGCAGTCGCTTTACTTATTCAAACAAGAAAGAAAGAATACACTCTCTATACAGTACCTATGTTCAGGTCAGCCTGTTGAGTTTGTTGTCGTGGCTTCAGGAGGCTAAACCATTAAAGAGTGTACACATCTGAGACAGAGACAGAGAGAGAGAGAGAGAGAGAGAGAGAGAGAGAGAGAGAGAGAGAGAGAGAGAGAGAGAGAGAGAGAGAGAAATTGTTAGAAGGCAGTTTTGTCACCTAGCTCAAAGATTTATAGCAAACAAGGCTCCCTGCTTCACTCCCCTCTGTGTTATCATCATTCATGCATACAAAAAAAGAGAGAGGAGAGGAGAGGGAAGGGGAGGGGAGGGGAGGGGAGGGGAGGGGAGGAGAGGATGTTTTATGATCTCATCTGACATTCCAATCATGAAACAAAGCCCTGGAAAATAATGATGTTATTGATCAAAACGTTTGTCTTGGGTCCTCCTCTCTGTCATTCAAGTAGCTGATCAAAGACGCCACTTGGCAGTTGTGTTAACAAGAGAGAGAGAGAGACACACACACAGAGAAACATAGAGACAGAGAGGGGAGGAGAGAGAGGTGGCTATGTAATGTTTACAGATCTTGTCATTGACAACTGCTGGTTCATTCACTAATAAGACACTTTTTTAAGAAACAGGATGATGCCAAGTTACGCAATGATGTGCAGGTGAGGCTAGAGTGTCTTTTCGTAAAGTGTAGTGTCTCTTATATACATTTTACTCTGAAATAAAATCTAAAGAATTGTGAGCTGGGCTAAGCCCCCCACGTCTCAAGCTCCTAACAACGCCCCTGACCTTAACACAACTGACTTCCTTTCAATGAAATTCACGAAGTCAGAGGTCAAGGTGTGGGGTCAGAAACAATTAATCAATGAAGCAAGTGTTCTCTACCACCTCCGAAGAATGGACTTTGCTAGCAGCCAGCTATGAGAAAGCCCCCGTTGTTGAATGGTGCATCCCTACACGCATGCGTTAGAAGTTGTGTTATTGTGTTCACAGGCAGACAGGCACATACTGTTCTTTCCCCTGTCTGTCTGTCTGTATGTCTGTCTGTCTGTCTGTCTGTCTGTCTGTCTGTCTGTCTGTGTGTGTGTGCGTGTGTGCGTGTGTCTGTGTGTCTGTGTGTGTGTGTGTGTGTGTGTGTGTGTGTGTGTGTGTGTGTGTGTGTGTGTGTGTGTGTGTGTGTTTGTTTGTTTGTTTGTTTGTTTGTGTACAGCTATAATCTCGGACACGCTGGACCGATCATTGTCAAACTTATGTTGCTATATCAGTGGTTCTCAAACTTTTTCATGTCAATGGCCCCCAAAATTATATGTATTTGGCCACGGACCCCCATCTCAAAATACGTTGTTCCAGGGACCCCCAGAAGCAAAGATTTGAGTTAAAATGTATATATATATTCAAAATTTGCACACATTTTCACGATTTATTTAAAAAAATAGCAGATCTACAAGCTCATAGCGCTATGAGCTTGTATATCTACTATTTATTTGAATAGCCAAATCTTAAAATGACACAGCTGCTTTCCCAGTCTTAATAGCTTAAACTAATCACAGCCAGCAAAGACACACAGCTGTACATTTAGACACAAATCCACAGGGATAGCTGAGCAGAAAAACAACCTCGCTGCAAATAACAAGGAAACACCGCACACAGCCCCTGTATTTTACACTACACCGTACAAAAAGAAGTGTGCTTATATTTTTTTTAAGTTGATATTTGGTTTGTTTTGCTGGCTAAATTGGAGTGGCTTTCTTTTATGTGGGCATGGTTGAAAATAAACTATCAACTGAGTCAAGTAGGCCTTAGTTAAAGGGATAGTTCACCCCCAAAATTACTTTTTTTTCTATCGATTTCTCACCTCATGGAGACTTGAATTCATGGATATTTTTTAGTGTTGCATTCCTAAGCCAATAATTTGATGACCAGCAGCGGTTCCGGTAGGAGACACAAAGAGAATGCGACAAAAACAAAAACATATCCATAAATTCAAGTCTCCATGGGGTGAGTAATCGATAGAAAAAATGACATTTTGGGGGTGAACACACAAAGATAAAACCTTTTTTTTTCCCCCAAGTATTGAATTTGACTTCTTCTATTGTGCCAAATAACTGCTTCTCTGTAAGAATTACTGGAAGTAGATGACGTAACCATCATCACACTGCGCCCGACACTTACACCTGATTTGCACTTAGTCACGGCTCTGTGTCTTGCACTGAAAACGGCGCTAGACAAGCTCACGATGCCTCAATGCGACATGATTTGCCTTGGTGTCCCAGTGGTGGAAAGTAACCAAGTACATTTGCTTAAGTACAATTTTGATGTATTTGTTCTTTACTTGAGTTTTTCCAATTTCCAACACTAGTATTGATTTTTTTTTTTACAGAATTCCGGACTTTTACATGTAAGGGCACGGTCACACCGTACTTTTATTTTACCTGTGGGGCGGAATCTCCCAATGCTTTGTTAATGCAAATGTGTGGATTCATGGTCTTGTGCATCTTTCACTCACACATTTGCATTGACAAAGAATTGGCAGATTCCACCCCATAGGTAAATTAAAAGTGCGGTGTGACCGTGCCCTAACAGATTATTTCTATATTGCAGTATTGATACTTTTACTTAAGTAAAACATTTTTGTACCTTTTCCACCACTGTTGGTGTCCCAGTATGTATGGGTCAGGATGTCAGAGGTGCGATTGATTATGATTTCACTCAGCTGATTAAACTGAACCGTGTAGTATAGGGGTGCAATCAAACTAATGGATATAATCGATTATTAAAAACTTATATCTTGAAAAATCTTGAATAATTTTCAAAAGATTTAACAACACAAATCTACTCTTTTTGTTGTCTCTGGTTCAAAGTCTTTTCAGATTGGTGTCTGTGGCAAAATACATACCGTAGCACAATTTGGGGGTACTTGACATGACAATGTTTGAGAAACACTGGCCTAAACCAGGGTTTCTCAAACCTTTTCGTGTCAAGGACCCCCAAATTGATAGGTATTTGGCCACAGACCTAGCCTGGTAAACCCTCCCTCCGGCAATCTCATTTCCATTTGATTTCAGGAGTGAGTCTGGCCTGATCGCCCATTCTGCAATATTGGCTGTGGGCTGGAGTTGGGCGGGAGTAATACCGTTGACTGACAACCCCTTCAGCCAATGATCGTTTTTCCCCTTCAGCCAATCAGCAGTTCACCAGACTAATGTGACGCAACGGGACTTTTGAGACGGCCATGCCCAAAATAGGTTGCCTTATTCGGATACATGTGTGTCACTGCCCGCCCCGGCCGGTTCTCTGAATTTTTATTTTTAAATAGGCTCTGTCATGATTAATTGACCACATATATGAAGTTAAACAACTAAATTCAATCCAAACGATAGTAAGTATAAGTAAATTCCGTGCCTCAAAATAGAAGTTTGAGAGCTTTTTGAAGTAAAAAAACAGCGGAGAAAATAGCGGACAGAAAAGATGGCTGCCGTTCGTGTTTTGTCGGCTGCATTCAGGCCGCACTCGGTGCCATTCGGGCTCACTCGAACTCGCCACCTGATTGGCCAACTGTCGCTGTAAATCACAGAACGATGTGCGACGACGCTGATAGGCTCGTCCGTTTGGTGCACACAGCCAATAATGCAGAATGGGCGATCAGGCCAGACTCACTCCTGAAATCAAATGGAAATGAGATTTCCGGAGGGAGGGTTTACCAGGCTACCACAGACCCCCTTCTGAAAAGATTTTGTGCCAGGGACCCCGAGAAGAGAAGATTTGTGTCAAATTAAAAAAAGAAAAAAATCAAAATATTCCAAACATTTTCAATATTTCTCAAATATTAAAAAGAAATTGCAGATCTACAAGCTTGCAGTGCGGCACAAAGTGTGATGCTATATTAACTACTTCTGCTGGGGATCCCCTGGAATCCCCCCAAGGACCCCTGGGGGTCCCCGGTCCCCACTTTGAGAACCGCTGGCCTATAAACAACAGCTTGGTGTGCAGCAGGTCCTATCCTTGGAACCACTTAAACCTGCAGCATCCGTATATATATTCTGGGGAAAACCTTGGCAGAAAATAGCCGATCTACAGTTACACATATGGGGTTTAAGTGGTTAAAAAACCCAGGGGTCAGAGGTATATACCCCATATAATGTGCCAGTCCAGGGCTGTGCCACCTGTTCTGTTCAGTATGAGAGAGACTCCACAGGGGGGCAGCACTGACACAGACAGACAGGCTGCATGTATGACAGCAGCCACTGTTTGCAGCCACTAGTAGCAGCACACACACAAAGTCATCTGAAGGTGAGACACAAGTAGGACATGCTGCAGGAGCAGCGCATGCATCCATCACATGACACAAACACACACACGCACGCCCACACGCGCGCACACACACACACACACACACACACACACACACACACACACACACACACACACACACACACACACACACACACACACACACACACACACACACACACACACACACACACACACACACACACACACACACTCAAACGCGCACACACGCACACACACACACACACACACACACACACACACACACACACACACACACACACACACACACACACACACACACACACACAAACATTCTCAAACATTTTTTCATGTGGACCACCATAATATATGTTTGGCCGCTAACCCCCATCTGAAAATAGTTGGTGGCTGGGACCCCCTCATACACAATTTGTGTCGTTAAAATATTTCCACATTTTATTCAAGATTTTTGGAAAATAGCATATCTATACGAGCTCACAACACATCACATTGACACGTTGTGAGCTTGTAGATTTGTTGTTTTCAAATTGTTGAATGAGTAGTTCACCCCCAAAAATGACTTATTTTCTATCAATCACACAGCCCATGAAGCATTGAATTCATGGAGATTTCTTTGTTTTTGTCACATTCCTAAGCCAATAATTTGATGACCGGCGGAGTCTCCTATTGATCAATGACCCAATCATCAAATTATTGGCTTAGGAATGCAACAAAAAAATCTCCATGAATTCAATGCTTCATGCGGTGTGTAATTGATAGAAAATAAGTCATTTTTGGGGTGAACTACTCCTTTAAAGTAGTTTTGATGCCATATTGACTCATTTTGCTGGGGACCCCCTTGGAACCCTCCAAGGTCCCCTGGGGGTCCCAGAACCTCACTTTGAGAACCAATATACACTGCTTCCTCATGGGTGCCATTATTGTGACTCAACACACTAAAGTCAAATCCTCAGTGTTCATTTAACTAAGAGACTGTACAAATGCACTTATACAAATACACACAAAAGAAAATCCCCTGGGGGGTCCCGGCCCACAGGTTGAGAACCATGACGTAATACACCTAAGCATGCAACTCACATGATTGAAATGTGGGCCCATTCCCCAGAGAGGCTGTCATTGTCTGGACTGAAAACCACAAACCAGTCACCATGGGATGGAGGCTTATACCTGAATTTACCCCCCAAAAAGTGTGTGTACATCTAAAGGCCGTAAAGGTTTTCATTGGTAAAAGGCAGTGTAATGTAGATAGCATGTTATGTAGACAGATGCCAGGTTAATTTGTAGACCTGGCATCAGTGGTGGGAAAGGTACTCAAATGTTTTACTTAAGTAAAAGTATCAATACTGCAATGTAGAAATACTCCTTTAAGTAAAAGTCTGGAATTCAAAATTTACTTGAGTAAAAGTACAAAAGTATTGGTATCAAAATGTACTTAAAGTAGCAAAAGTAAAAGTACTAAAATGTTTGAATAAAGCAGATCCACGAGCTTGTAGATCGTCTATTTTCAAATAGCCTAGGTATGAAATAGGTTAATTAATGTTTTATAATGTAATAATTTATATCTGCAAATTAACAAGTAACTAAAGTTTTCAAATAATTGTAGTGGAGTAAAAGTACAATATTTGCCAATGAGATGTAGTGGAATAGAAGAAAATTACTTAAAACTGTAAATACTCCATTAAAGTAAAAGTACCTCAAAATTGTACTTCAGTACAGTACTTGAGTAAATGTACTTTACACCACTGCCTGGCATCCTATAGTGTGTATAGTTTCAATGTACAGATTATTGATTTTTTGATATTATAGAGTTTAGACTGATGATAGGTTCTTGGTTTACCTATATGATCCTAGATCCCTAGATTACTATTGCTATGCATTTGATGCATTACCTCGTGTTTTCCTTGCTAACAGTAAATCGCTCTGGATTAAGAGCGTCTGCTAAATGCCTAAATTGTAAATTGCAACATTAATCAAAGGGAGGAGACATCATGCTCCTCCTCAGACACAATGCTCACCATGTTTTCCCGGTGGGGTGACAGCAGCCTCTATCGAGCGCTCAGGATAGTGCAGCCTACTCCCGGACGGTCCATTCATAAAATAATTCCACGCACGCTGCTTCTGCTTCACGTCACGTTTCCTTTGTCTTCTCTGTTCCCGCGTGGTTTGCTTTGTTTTCGAGAACTGTTTCCTTGTGGCATTCTGAAATCAGACCTCCCTCAACAAATATAGCAGGTCTCATCATGTCACTGTTAGAGGAGTAGTTATCCCCCCCCAAAAATGACTTATTTTCTATCAATTTACACACCCCATGAAGCCTTGAATTCATGGAGATTTGGTTTGTTAAATTGTTTGTGTCGCATTCCTGAGCTAATAATTCGATGACCAGGTGCAGGTGGCTGGTCAGTAGGAGAAGCAATTAAGTCTCATGCTGTTCATCATATTATTGGCTCAGGAATGCGACAAAAACAAAAACAAAATCCATGAATTCAAGGCTTCATCAGGTGTGTAATTGATAGAAAATAAGTCATTTTTTGGGGTGTGTGAAATCCTCACTGACAACCAGGTATCAGGTATAAAGGCTTGTTGGATGGAGATGCTGGCACTGGGTGGGTCTGGTCTGTGTGTGGGTTTTACGCATGGCATTGTTTTTGTTATGATCGGGCAGTTTGTACAACAGACTGACAGGGGACTGGCCTTTCGGAGCAGGAGAATCTTCCGGCTCCACCAAGCCATCTGGAAGGTTACTGTGGAAACAGGGATGCCATGGCAACGGTGACAGGGGTTACCGGCCTGTCGTCATGGAGACGAGAATCACAGCGGGTGACGATATTTGAGGCTTCCGGAGAGAAGCATGCTCCATCTTTTTTTTTTTTGGAGTGCGTGTGTGTGTGTGTGTGTGTGTGTGTGTGTGTGTGTGTGTGTGTGTGTGTGTGTGTGTGTGTGTGTGTGTGTGTGTGTGTGTGTGTGTGTGTGTGTGTGTGTGTGTGCGTGCGCGCGCGCAGTGGTGGAAAGTAACTAGGTACATTTACTCAAGTACTGTACTTAAGTACAATTGAGAGGTATTTTTTTTACTTTACTTGAGTATTTCCAGTTTTCAGTACTTTTACTTCTACTACACTACATCTCAGAGGCAAATATGTATTAGGCTACCCCACGACAATTATTTCAAAACTTTAGTTACTAGTTACTTTGTAGATTTTAGTTATTATTACAAAACATACAGTACATTAACCACATTAACGCTCATATGCATTTCAGCCATTTGAAAACAGCCGATCTACAAGCTAACAATGCTTCACGATGCCACGCATTTGTACCTTTGATGCCAATACTTTTGTACTTTTACTTAAGTACATTTTGAATTCCGGACTTTTAATTGTGACAGAGTATGTATTTTTGCATTGCATTGATACTTTTACTTAAAACATAAGAGTACTTTTTCCACCACTGCGCAGCCCGGTGCGTGCGTGCGTGCGTGTGTGCGTGTGTGTGTGTTTGAGAGAGGGAGACAGTCTGTTTCTCCCCTCACGTGTTTTGTACCAATAATAAGACATGATGGATCAGCTGTCCCTCCCTTGTGTTTCCATGGCGCCTATTACGCAGTAAATGCCAGGCTATTACAGGGGATTATTTCTTTAAACGCGGTGTATAGCATTCTGACTAGACTTTAACTCACAACAAAGGCAAAGCACAGAACGGTCAAATTGAGATATATGTTGAACTATTCTTGGATCAAGACTATATCATAGATGTACATAGATCGATGTTTACATTTGCATATCTCATACGAAAGTAAAAGTCAGACTCGATAAAAAATACATCTATGACAGTCTTGATCCAAGGCTGAACAGTCGTTTTTTCAGACAGACGTCACGTGTCTAAACACAGAGATTTAAAATGAATCTGAATATTATACGTATAAGGCTATGATATGATAGACGAACCACCGCGCGTAACGCATGATGCAATTACTATTACTATCCCTCACAGTTTAAAAGCACGTGTGTGTGTGTGTGTGTGTGTGTGTGTGTGTGTGTGTGTGTGTGTGTGTGTGTGTGTGTGTGTGTGTGTGTGTGTGTGTGTGTGTGTGTGTGTGTGTGTGTGTGTGTGTGTGTGTGTGTGTGTGTGTGTGTGTCTGTTTACCTGTTGTGAGAAAAATAATGGACAGTCAATGCACAACAGGTCGATTCCCTCAGAATAGCAGGAAACAAAAGAATAATCACCCCAGAGAGTAATGAATAATAGGCCTTTTTTTGGTTGATGAATTGAATACACAGGACCCCAATGGAAACGAGCCATAGTGCTTTTTGGGGGGTTCAATCCTTTTAGCATCCTTTTGTATAGAACTGCTACTTTGTTTTTTTGCAAACTGTTAATAAAGTATTCAATCAGTCAATCAAAAGCCTAAAACTTCAGGAGAGCGCGCTCTCTCTCTCTCTCTCTCTCTCTCTCTCTCTCTCTCTCTCTCTCTCTCTCTCTCTCTCTCTCTCTACCTCCCCCTCTCCCCTCTCTCTCTCTCTCTCTCTCTCTCCAAGTGCGAATGGAACCACATAGGCTACTATAATTATGAATTCCGATCATTAAAATGATAAATTCTGATTCTTAAGAATGGAACACGAGGGAGGCGGCAGCGCGCGGTGTCTGAACAGACAGGGGGGTAATAGCTCTATCTCTATCGTTCTGTCTATGGGTTGCGCGGCACAGAGTGGCGCGTAACGGTGGTGCTGCGTAACGTTGGCGCGTAACGGGACCGGCTGTCCCCCTCCGCCCCCTCCTGTGTTCAGGGCCCACAGTCCTACACAGCCTACACGTCAGTGAATATCTTTTTGTTTATGTTCACGCAATTCTCCTGGACCTGCGTGGTGGTTGTCGTCGCGAGAAAGTTAGGCTCCTGCTGCTGCTGCTGCTGCTTGAAGCCCTGCTCCTCGATCACCATGTACTCGCTCTTGCTGAGCGACGAGGAGGAGCGGGAGGTCTTGCCTCCTTCCTCCCCGTCCTCCTCCTCCGTCTCCGCCTGCAGCGGCTGACAGCTGCCCACGTGGAGGTACTGCGCCTGCTCCTCGCCCTCCGTCTCGCGGTGGTAGAAGTAGTTGAAGTTGGAGACGATGACGGGCACGGGCAGCGCGATGGTCAGCACGCCGGCGATGGCGCACAGCGAGCCCACGATCTTGCCCCCGATGGTCACGGGGTGCATGTCCCCGTAGCCCACGGTGGTCATGGTGACCACGGCCCACCAGAACGCGTCGGGGATGCTGGTGAAGCCCGAGTCCGGGTCGTCGGCCTCCGCGAAGTAGACGGCGCTGGAGAAGAGGATGACTCCGATGAAGAGGAAGAAGATGAGCAGGCCCAGCTCGCGCATGCTGGCCTTCAGAGTCTGGCCCAGGATCTGGAGACCCTTGGAGTGACGCGAGAGCTTGAAGATGCGGAACACGCGCACCAGACGGATGACGCGCAGGATGGCCAGAGACATGGCCTGCTGGCCGTTGCCCTGCCTCTCCGCCAGCTCCGTGCCCAGCGTGATGAAGTACGGGATGATGGCCACGATGTCGATGATGTTCATGATGTTCTTGGAGAACACGGCCTTGCTCGGGCACGCGAAGAAGCGCACGAGCAGCTCGAACGAGAACCAGATGATGCACAGCGTCTCTATCACGAAGAAGGGGTCCGAGAAGGGGTTGCCGCCCCCCGTGTGGTACGGCAGCGAGCCGTTGATGCCCGGCACGGCGACGGGGTCCTTCATGTCGTCCCGGAACTCCGGCAGCGTCTCCAGGCAGAAGATGACGATGGAGATGAGGATGACCATGACGGACACTATGGCGATGCCCCGCGCCGGACCCGAGCTCTCCGGGTACTCAAAGAGCAGCCACACCTGTTTCTGGAACTCGTTGTCGGGCAGCGGCCGCTCCTCCTCCTTGATGAAGCCCTCGTCGTCCCTGAACTTCTCCATGGCCTCCTCGCCCAGCTCGTAGAAGCGGATCTCCTCGGAGAAGATGTCAATGGGCACGTTGACGGGTCTCCTGATGCGCCCGCCCGACTGGTAGTAGTAGAGGATGGCGTCGAAACTCGGCCGGTTCCGGTCGAAGAAGTACTCGTTCCGGAGCGGGTCGAAGTACCTCATCCTCTTCTTGGGGTCCCCCAGCAGGGTGTCCGGGAACTGGGAGAGGGTCTTGAGCTGCGTCTCGAAGCGCAAGCCGGAGATGTTGATGACCACCCGCTCGCAGCACTCGTGGTCCGGCTCGTCGTAGCGGTCCAGGGAGTGATGGTGGCCCGGCAGAGCCGCCGACTCCTCCAGCATGTTGTCGCACGTCGCCACCACCGTCATGACGGCGTCTTCGTTCTCTGTCTCCGTCTCGGTGTAGCCGTGGTTCACCAGGGTGTCGCCCTGCCGGGTCTTGGTAACGCTCGGTGGGGGGGATTGCAGCAGGAGGCTGAGGTGGTCGTCCATAGAGGTGGTCGCACCTTATGGAGACGCACGGGGCAAGGGCAGGGCGGCCGCGCCCCCCCTCCCTCCGCGTCCGAGCCCCGGTTCAACCACAGCCGTCGCCTGCCATCATCTCTCCAAAAGCTTGGCCGAGTCACCTCCACCGCTCCTATCTCTCTCTCTTTCTCTCTCTCTCTTTGTCTCTTTCCTTTCACTTACTATCCAGGCTACAGTTGGTTGGTGTTCCCGCCCACGGCGCGAGCTGAGTTTATAAACAGGCTCTCCACCAGTGTTGCCATGTTGGCTTATTATAAGCGACAATTCTTCTGTAAAGTCACTGATTGATTGATTGAATACTTTATTATCAGTTTGCAAAAAAATCACAGAAAGGATTAAAACCCAAGAAAGCACTCTGGCTTGTTTCCATTGGGGTCCTAGGCTACTCAATTCATCGAAACATTTAATGACAGACAAATACACAATGAGACAAACAGATAAACAATAATGACAGACAAATATACAATAACAGACAAATATACAATAATAATGCTTGTAAAAAATTGGTAGTTGCAGGTTTCTTTTTTGGGGGCTTGTGTAGCTTATTCTAAAGTGTAGCTTATTTAGGCTTGCTTACAATAACAAAAATGTAATATCTTTTTTTAACCAGTGGTTCTCAAATATGTTCTTAAATGTTTTCTGCTGGCAGGGTGCATTTGTGTTGTTAGAATGTTTCAAAACTATTCCAAATATTCCACATTCCAAGAGTTTTTAAAAAAAATAGTAGATCTACAAGTTCATAACTGTCACTAGTTGTGAGCTTGTAGATCTGCTATTTTCAAATAGCCGATGCATATAGGTTTACCATTTAAAGTGGTCATGTGGCTTCTTTTGGGCTTTTTCTCGTAGACCTGGTTGCTTATTTCTCTCACAAAACATGGCAACACTGCTCTCCACCCGCTGGGTACCTTTCTGTCTCCAGTCCTCCGCCAATCCGAGAGGCACCGACCGACCAAAACATGGAGAGAGCAACAGACGCACGGGCGTCATTCAACACCGTGCAGTTACTATTTGGGAGATGCCCTGCCCCCCTTTCTCTCTCTCTCTCTCTCTCTCTCTCTCTCTCTCTCTCTCTCTCTCTCTCTCTCTCTCTCTCTGTTTGTCTTTCTTTCTTTCATTCCCTCTCTCCCTCCCTCCCTCTCTTTCACACAGTGGCTGCGCGCACCGTGCAGACGCGGTGGTGAAGAAAGCGTCTAGGCTACATTGTCTCAACTGCAAAGCCTGTATCCCAAGGTCAAAGCCATTAAATGATAAACTATTTGAAAACAATTTATGTAGAAATAATACAAATTCCGGTTTGAATTAGCATTCAGCATTAATCAGTATGAGTACAGACTGAGTGATTGATTGAATACTTTATTACAGTGTTGTGTTCTACTTTTTTTTTGAAGGTATACTATGATTATTCCGCACATTTGCCACTTTACATGTTTCTTACCCCTTTCTGCACATCGTATCCAAAAAGTAAAGGTATTCTGAAATGATCACAGATGTTTGAAATTTTAACTCACCATAAAATCTAACAAACGAGTTGAAAAAAGCACTTTATTCGCCTCTCTCCTCCGCCGGTTACATGTTTTTAAGACATTGCGCAAGAGTTGCGCCCATAGAGATAACATTACTGATTGCCCTACTGGTCAAATGTTGAATTGCATCTTCTAATGCATAATATTATTGAACCGGCTCAGGAGAGAAGCGATTTAAACACTTTTTTCAACTCGTTTGTTAGATTTTATGGTGAGTTAAAATTTCAAACATCTGTGATCATTTCAGAATACCTTTACTTTTTGGATACGATGTGCAGAAAGGGGTAAGAAACATGTAAAGTGGCAAATGTGCAGACATTTTTCAGCCGAACGGCAGAGAACGATATAGGACCTCATCTCGGAGCTACATAGCGGAGGGAGAGGTACTATATGGGGCTACAGATGAGAGCAGAGAGAGCGATTCTGTCCGGGACAGTGGCCGTGTCTCTGCCTCTGGTGCAGCAGACGGAGGCTGTTCTGGAGACGCATCAGACGCGCCTGATTAAAGTACTTCATTAGTATTCGCGTCGTTGTTAATGTGTGAATTCCGTCGCAGCCATTACTTATCACCTCAAGAACAATAGCTTCACACTTGATAAGCCATCAACTCAGAGTTAGCCCACATTCTCGCTGCCCCCCCCTGCCTTGGGCAGTTAGCGTATCAGAGCGTATCACAGCGTATCAGATGCGCTGTTTTGAACAGTTTTTGAAGGTATACGATGGCGACGAAAAATAATCTCAAGGTGTACGCCGTACACAGCATCTGACGGTAGAACACACCACTGCTTTATTAACAGAAAGTACTGTAGGCAACAGTTCCATACAAAAGGATGCTAAAAGGATTAAACCCAAGAAAGCAATATGGCTTGTTTCCATTGGGGTCCTGTGTATTCAATTCATCAAAACATTAAAGACACAATAATGCAAAAACATCATATGAACGAGTTGTAATCAAAAAGGAAAATATGTAAAGTAAATAGTTGGGGGGGGGGTTCAGGGAGAAGCTTAGACAGGGGCCAGAGGGTAATACGAGTCACACGTTTTTATGACTGTTGGTAGGACATTCCACATTCTGGTGGCATAGCAGTAGAACGAATTTAACCCCTTGTTTGAGCCGAATCTGGCTTGTTTTGAGACGTGTGTCTATGACTCACGGGATAGGTGCCACCCACATGTTCAAAGCAATTGAGAGAGAGAGAGAGAGAGAGAGAGAGAGAGAGAGAGAGAGAGAGAGAGAGAGAGAGAGAGAGAGAGAGAGAGAGAGAGAGAGTCAACATCTAAAACAGTGGTTCTCAAACGTTTTCATTCCAAGGCCCCCCTCACAACCCCCACTTTGACAATCATTGATCTAAAAGCTCTAATGTCTGGCGCATGGCATCGCTGTGCCGTGACAGATAATATGATCTCCAATAATCATACAGCCACTGGGGGGAGGGAAAGAGAGAGAGAGAGAGAGAGAGAGAGAGAGAGAGAGAGAGAGAGAGAGAGAGAGAGAGAGAGAGAGAGAGAGAGAGAGAGATGAAAGTTGCCTATAATCCCTGCGTTGCCCACCTAGGCGTAGCTGGTTTATACTCTCACGGATTACCAACGTGCTGCTCATCAAAATATTTACTTTGCAGACGTTGTGATTCGAATACTGGATGTTCACCTCAAATAGAAACATGACCTCATGTGTCCTGCAGGCAGTGGGGTAAAGTAACTAAGTACATTTACTCAACTGTACTTATTATAAGTAAATCATTCATGTCGTTTTTTTACTTTAGAGTATTCCACATTCTCGGTACTTTTACTTCTACTCCACTACATCTCAAGAGGCAAATATTGTAATTTTACTCCACTACAATTATTTGAAAACTTAATAGTTACATTGTAGATTTTGATTATTATTATTATTACAAAACATACAAACTTGTGAAATGGGACATTCTGCATAATGAGTACTTTTACTTTCAGTACTTAACATATATTCTAATGTGAATACTTTTGGACTTTTACTAAGTACATTTTGAATTCGGGACTTTTACTTGTAACAGAGTATTTTTCCACCACTGCCTGCGGGCAGAGACCGTAGACCGCTGTCCGTGGTGCTGAAACGAAGAGGTGGTGAAATCTATAAATACCACGTGACCTCGCCTTGAGTCGCCTATCATCAGTTTTCTATTCATTAAACTTGTTTGAAAGCCAACGGCCTCTACACTGTGGAATCCTCCTGAACAGTAACCAAATGGACCTGTTTTTATTATCTCGGAGTTACAATTGTATAAATTAACAATAAGGAGCTTACTGCATTTGAAATAGGTTCTGAATAAAAAAGCCTTGAGGTTCTTAACTTCATGGTACAAATGTACCCCGTTGCTGAAACAAAACGACAAAGCCTGTTGACTCGAGGTTTTGCTGTTTACTCATCAAAGAAAGCTGCTTGACCTCCCAGCTCATAAATAAGCCTGCTGAGCTGTTCGGCAGTGGTGAAAAGTAACTGAGTACATTTGCTCAAGTTTTGTACTTAAAGGACGACTTCACCCATTTTCAACCTATCTTCATATAATAGATCCTCACTAATGCTCCTGATAAAATTGGGTCATTTTTTTCTACTCAGTCTGTGTCTCATAGGAGGGCTGTGGACACTTCAGAGACCCGTCTACCAGTGACATCATCGTTAGGGCGCGGTCCCACCAAAACATTGCTGCTGTAAAGCGCATTTTGTGCGTGGCCACAGTTTTTTGCAGCCAGCGGATTAAAAAAAACGGGTGTGACCCACCTGTCACTCACTTTCTATTCATACCAGTAACCTGTAAGCTGATTGTATGACACTCTGTATAGTAGTGTGTATATCTGTCTCTTATATGTCATCATGATTTGTGTGCATGGGGATCTCATCTTAAACAAGCTCAGTGCTTAATGAGTCTTCCAGTTTAGTAGACCTTGTATTGTGAATTTGTACTTCCATGTACTGTTGTTCTCATGTCTTACTAAATAAAGTACATCAATCAATCAATCAATTTCAGGACCCTCCCATGCAACAGCTACAACCAGTTGCTTCCTGAGTCTTGGGACGGTCCGCCTTCGACTCACCCGATTGGACAGAGGGGGAAAAGCAGCGCCTGCCTCCAGCAATTCTATGCTTCAAATGGACAAGTCGTGTAGAGCTGATAAACGCACCTGAAACGCACGGTCTGCGCGATAAGCGGAAAGATGCGCTCTTGCGTAAATCCACGCATTTACATTGACAAAGCATTGTCAGATTCGGCCCTAGAGGTAAAATAAAAGTGTGGTGGGACCGCGGCCTTAGGAAGGTTTTTTTTTTCTTCAATATTAGATTTTTTTTGTTGTTGATTTTTATTAATGCGAGAACAATGGCTTCCATTATAGCATGCTAGCTTTCCAGGAATAGAAAGCCTGTAGTTTCTATTAGCTTGGATTCCCCATCGATGATGTCACTGGTAGACGGGTTTCTGAACTGTACACAGCCCTCCTCTGATACACAGACTGAGTGGACAAAAATGGTGCCATGTTATAATGAGCATTAGTGAAGACCAATATGAAGACAGGTTGATGAAATGGGTGAAGTCGTCCTTTAAGTAAAATGTTGAGGTATTTCTACTTTACTGGAGCAATTTCAATCTTCTGTTCAACTTCTACTCCACTAATCTCAAACTTTAATTTTTAGTTACTTTTTTAAAGATTGTTATTATTATTACAAAACATACATTAACCACTTCAGCCCTACATTTCAGCCATTTGAAAATAGCCAATCTACAAGCTCACAATGCGTCGCGCATTGTGAGACGTGCGTTTTGTGTGTGTGTGTGGGGGGGGGGGGGGGGGGGGGAGGGGCATCACAAAGCATCACAACTGAACTCTTTGTGAGTTTATACATTGGCTATTTTGGCCAATTCTTCACCAGTTACGGCAGACCCAGAATTGGAACACTAAGGTGCAAGGTTAAAATGTTCTTCATAAGTTTTTACACACTTCAACTCAAGAGACATTCACCCAAGGACACCTGGCAGAGAAATGCACTGATGGCTGAGCTAAGCTCTCTCGCTGTGTGTGTGTGTGTGTGTGTGTGTGTGTGTGTGTGTGTGTGTGTGTGTGTGTGTGTGTGTGTGTGTGTGTGTGTGTGTGTGTGTGTGTGTGTGTGTGTGTGTCAGTGTGTGTAAGCAAGAGAGGATGAGGGACAGAGAGAGAGAGAGAGGGAGAGAGAGAGAGAGAGAGAGAGAGAGAGAGAGAGAGAGAGAGAGCGAGCGAGACCATTGGGGTTGAGCAGTTACTAAGCAGAGCCTTGTTTAATGTGCATAATTAATGCAAAATTCCAAGTATCAAGTAAATAAGTCTTTTGAATTCTGTTGCTCTTCCTCACAGCGACTCAGATCCCTGGTGGAGATGTTGTCCAACGTGTTAAAACATACTACAATACAAAGTATATATTAGTTAATTGTTGTGATCCTCCCCCATGCACTGCCATCATTACCGCGCACTTGTATACGACTGCCCACACACACACACACACACACACACACACACACACACACACACACACACACACACACACACACACACACACACACACAATCTGGGGAGAGAGGATTTATTATTCCACTGGACAACTGGTTTAACACTGCAACAGAGACATGTTTGTAGACCAATACAATACAGCACAATGCTATAAGAATGCTTTGATCATTTAAGTCAAATAACAAATAATAATCAAATGATATGATGCTAAAAAACATTGTATATAAATTTTACTTTGTCACTTTTAGCGGTGCCAACCGCTCTATACGTGGCTTTTGACTTTTGTATGTCCGTCCGTCCGTCCGTCCGTCCGTCCGGCGGTTTCAGCACGGGATGAGCACGGCAAAGAAGCAAACAGCTATAACTTCAGTTTGCAGCATGCCACCAAGTCCAAATTTGGTATGTGGACTTAGACCACCAATAGGGACGAGCATGAATTGATGACGTTATCAAAAAGGGGTCCAGGGACCCCCAGCGCCCGTATGAGCACGGGATGAGCACGGGATTTTAAACAGCTATAACTCCAGTTTGCAGCATGCCACCAAATCCACATTTGGTATGTGGACTTAGACCACCAATAGGCACGAGCATGAATTGATGAAGTTATCAAAGAGGGGTCCAGGGACCCCCCGCGCCCGTATGAGCACGGGATGAGCACGGGATTTTAAACAGCTATAACTCCAGTTTGCAGCATGCCACCAAGTCCACATTTGGTATGTGGACTTAGACCACCAATAGGCACGAGCATGAATTGATGAAGTTATCAAAGAGGGGTCCAGGGACCCCCCGCGCCCGTATGAGCACGGGATGAGCACGGGATTTTAAACAGCTATAACTCCAGTTTGCAGCATGCCACCAAGTCCACATTTGGTATGTGGACTTAGACCACCAATAGGCACGAGCATGAATTGATGAAGTTATCAAAGAGGGGTCCAGGGACCCCCCGCGCCCGTATGAGCACGGGATGAGCACGGGATTTTAAACAGCTATAACTCCAGTTTGCAGCATGCCACCAAGTCCACATTTGGTATGTGGACTTAGACCACCAATAGGCACGAGCATGAATTGATGAAGTTATCAAAGAGGGGTCCAGGGACCCCCCGCGCCCGTATGAGCACGGGATGAGCACGGGATTTTAAACAGCTATAACTCCAGTTTGCAGCATGCCACCAAGTCCACATTTGGTATGTGGACTTAGACCACCAATAGGCACGAGCATGAATTGATGAAGTTATCAAAGAGGGGTCCAGGGACCCCCCGCGCCCGTATGAGCACGGGATGAGCACGGGATTTTAAACAGCTATAACTCCAGTTTGCAGCATGCCACCAAGTCCACATTTGGTATGTGGACTTAGACCACCAATAGGGACCAGCATGAATTGCTGAAGCCCCGCCCCCTCTGTCTTCCCATTGGCTGGCCTTCAAACAGCCATAACTCAAGTTCGCAGCATGCTCCCAAGTACAAATTTGGTAAGTGGACTCAGACCACCAATAGGGACGCATTGAAATGAGTTAAGGCCCGCCCCAAAGGCACCGCTTCCTTCACACAGGGTGTGATTTTTTTAACAAAACTGTGGTTTTACATTGTGGCCGAAGGCCATGCTCTCTAGAGCAGTGGTTCTTAAACTTTTTCATGTCAAGGACCCCCAAATTGACACTTATTATCCCGCGGACCCCCATTTCAAAAGATATGCCAGGGACCCCCATAAGAGAAGATTTTTTACAGCTCTAGCAGTGATTCTCAACCATTTTAATTTCAAGGACCCCCAGTTTGACATGCATTAGGGCTACAGACCCCCATTTAATGGCATTTCTATCACTTGGACCGCAATTTATATTGTAAAATCTATGTCAATTTAACTCTGAGTGTACAAATGGAACCAAATGGACCCGTTAGGGTCCATTTGGTTCCATTTGTACACTCTCAGAGTTACAGACCCATAAGGGTCCATTTGGTGCCTAATCTATCATTTAGCTGGGGACCCCCTGGAACTCCCTCAAGGACCCCTGGGGGTCCCCGGACCCCACTTTGAGAACCAATGCTCTAGAGCAGCTTTTGTCTGTATTTCTGTATGTCTGTGCCCTCAAAAGTGGACTAATCTGCTCACGGTGCTATAGAGGATATGCGCATGCTTAAAGTGAATGGCACATCGAGTGGCAAATCGAGTGGCAAAGCAACATGCAAAATGATTTTAACATTGTTTAATGTTGTTTAATGCAATCAGATATGACTTTTCTGTTTGGATGCATGGGCGGTCAAGGCCAGAAAGTATTTTTTGACACTCAGTAGGCATTCCTGCATAACTTCCGGGTTTGATGATGATGTCACACGCATATCCTCTATATGTGCATGACATCATGTACTGATGTCATGCACATGTGTTGTGCATGAACGTGCTACAGAGCACATTCACTGGACTTGCTTATAGAGTGCGTTCACTGAACTTGCTAATAGTTTCTGGATAGAGCCATTTGAAACTAATGAACGTGAGCACCGTTAACTCCTGCAAGAGTGAGCGACACTCACTGTCACAAGTCGGTGAAGAAAAATGCTGTAGCCAGATTGTGGCCGTTTTAAGGAAGCAAACAGACTTATTTGCAAGAATGTACTGTACTAACTTGAATAGGCAACAAATAATCACATGGGGTTAATCAGTGAAATCAGTAGTGTCAGCAAATGTGTAGTATGTATACGTGTAGCGTGGGGTATTGAATGGTGCCAACAACTACACTAAAGAGGGCCAAATGCTGCTGCTGCCATCAGTGAAAAAGAGAACATTTGGCCAACACCCAGCATTTTATAGGGCACACTGGGAACACTGGCCAGGTGCTCCCAATGCACCTGATTGGCACCCCAAATTGCAGAACCTGTGGGAAGACAAAGACAGTCAGGGGAATACACAACCACACACACGCAGGCCCTAGTAGGCCAGACTACAGGGGCTGTGACCAGTGGTGTAAAGTAACTACTGTATGTACATTTACTCAAGTGCTGTACTTAAGTAAAATGTTGAGGTATTTTTTGTTTAATGGAGTATTTCCAATTTTCAGTGCTTTCACTTGTACTCCACTACATCTCAGAGGCAAATATTATACTTTTACTCCACTACAATTATTTGAAAACTTGAGTTACTACTTACTTTGTAGATTTTGATTATTATTACAAAACAAAAACATACATTAACCACTTCAGCCCTACTGTATATACATTTTGGTCATTTGAAAATAGCCGATCTACAAGCTCACAATGTGTCCCGGACGGTGCAACGCATTGTGAGCTTGTAGATCGGCTATTTTCAAAAGATTTTTCTACATTTGAAAACTTGTGAAATGGGACATTCTGCATGAGGAGTACTTTCTACTTTTGGTACTTTAAAGGGTCTACACCATGAATTTTAACTTTTTTTTCATTTTTGTGTGTTTTTGGTCTCCCCCACCTCTCTTCTGTTCCAACAAATACCTGACTTCGAGCATGCAGGCTTTCATAGGCTATCTGTGTTTTTTATGTAAATTGGTCTGAAAACAGTCCGTCAGATTTGTTCCCCCACCCTACGTCACGTCTGGGAACAATTCCTCCCGTTTTTCAGTTCCAACCAAAAAAAAAAAAAAAAAAAGTTTTTTTTTATTTTTAATTTTTTTTAAATGTTTTTCTTATTTTTTTTTTTAACTTTTTCCACACAGAACCAGGACATAACATGCATACAAACTGGCTCAATAGCGCCCTGTGCCAAACAGGACAATGTGGTATTGCAGGTGAAAGTGCTTTATAAGCCAGAGAGAAGTTAGTTGGAATGAGTATATCTGAGGCTTGATTTAGGCTCAAACCTTTTGAAAAACGTTTGAGGGACATAAACAATATGATATCAAATATTATTATTATTTTTTAAATTCATGGTGTAGCTCCTTTAAGTACATTTTGATACCCGTACTTTTACTCAAGTACATTTTCAATTCCGGACTTTTACTTGTAACAGAGTATTTCTACATTGCAGTATTGATACTTTTACTCAAGTAAAGAATTTACTTTTTCCACCACTGGCTGTGACACTAGTTTGAGATGGACTTGTACTTGTACACACGATCATGCTCTGCAGCTCGCTGCTCTAATCAGCTGTCCGTGTTTCAGTCAAAACTACAGTCCTCATCTCCACAAACGTTTGAGAAAGAATCAGTGTTGTCATTCATGCAGCACACTGATAAAGACATGGACAAAAGGCTGAATAAAATGTCCATTCTTATCTACAGCATGCAGCGCTTTATCTCTTTCTCCATAATAATATGCTCACATTGTTTTTTCTTCGTTTCTCTCTCAGTCTGTGATTCTATAGTAGTATAAGTAATTATTGTAGTTTAGGAAGTGGCCAAGTGCAGTGGTGGAAAATAACTAAGTACGTACATGTACTTTTACTTTATTGTTGTATTCCAAATTTGCTATACTTGCACTTCTTCTCCACTTCATCTCAGAGGCAAATATTGTACTTTTACTCCACTACAATTATTTGAAAACTTTAGTACTAGTTACTTTGTAGATTTTGATTATTATAGCAAAACCACTTCAGCCCTATTTAAACTTTGGCAATTTGAAAACAGCCGATCTACAAGCTCGCAATGTGTCACGAAGCGACGCGTTGTGAGCGAGTACTTTTCCTTTTGGTACTTTAAGTACATTTTTATACCAATTCTTATGTACTTTTAATAAAGTACATTTTGAATTCCGGACGTTTACTTGTAACAGAGTATTTCTACATTGCAGTATTGGTACTTTTACTTAAGTAAAACATTTTAGTTATTTTTCCACCACTGGCCAAGTGAAGTGGCAATGATTGGGGGTTGAGGAGAGATGGGTAGGAGAATGTTCAATCGAAATAGCTTGAGCAGCTCATCAGAAATTAATCTATGTGGACTGACCTTTGAGTTAGCTGCATGTGGTGAAGTGCAAACTTGCACAGCACTGCCTCCAGCCATACAACAAAATGCAGCATCAACTGTCTGGCACAACAAAGAAGTGAAGGGGAACCAAAGTAAGAGTGTGATAAAAGATTCAGTGAATCTCTTAGATAATCTCTTAGATATATATACCAACATTGTTCTTGTGAAGCATTTTTTAGTACTTATTGGTGAGGGATTTTTAAATATTGCCCATTTTCATTTGAGACATAGACCATCACCGTAAGACCCAAGGCCGATTCTACAAATGCCTTCTAAAGCAGAGGTTCTCAAACTTTTTCGTGTATGTACTGTATGTATTTAGCCCCCCCCCCCCCATCTGAAAATGGTTTGTGCCAGGGACCCCCAGAAGAGAAGAGTTGCGTTAAAAACCCTTTCACGATTTTTCAAAAATGTTCAAAAATAGCAGGTGTACATACAGCTTGTATATCTGTTATTTTCGAGAACCACTGTTCTAAACCACTGTTCTAAATCCTGTGAGTTTTCAGAAGAACGTGTGTTGCTATATAGCTGTAAAATCTAAAATAACACAGATCGTTCATTGTTCTAAAACCACATCCACGCTCACAATATTCTATAAGCACTCCAAGAAATCAACAAGTAAACAGAGCAGCGGAAGGGGGGGGGGGGGGGGGGGAGAAGGACATGGAGCTAATGGTGAAGGATGGTTGTTGCTGCAATAGTGAACATCTGCTTCCTCTAAATGGGATTAGAGGAACATTGGACATCAAGATAGGAGACGTGTTCTGGCAGCGCCAGATCTGTCACACACAGAGACCCATGCATAGATGCATGCATGTGTTTATGTGCACGCACACGCACACGCACACGCACACGCACACGCACACGCACACACACACACACACACACACACACACACACACACACACACACACACACACACACACACACACACACACACACAAAAGCGTGTTCAGTGTTGAAAATATATCAAAAGCAAATGAACACACATCAATCTATAAAATCTGTAATGTGTGTGTGTGTGTGTGTGTGTGTGTGTGTGTGTGTGTGTGTGTGTGTGTGTGTGTGTGTGTGTGTGTGTGTGTGTGTGTGTGTGTGTGTGTGTGTGCCTGCCTGCCAGCCTGAATGTCTGTATCCACTATTTGCCCGTATACAGTAAATAGAGATCCCGGAACTCTTCCAAGTTGGTGCGCCATATATATCACTGATGAAATAGAGTGGCATCCAACGTACGTTGTGCGGGGGTTGTACTGTACTTAATTGTACAGAACCACATTGTCAAACATGTATAAGTTGCATACAGATTTGACTAAGAAGAACAGCGTAGTGTGTGGCTGGTGCTGAGCGTTCAGAGCGGAGCCGGTTTTCCTATTGAGGCCACTTTGAGGCTGCCCTGTATTAACAGGGCCCGTCGATCCGCAGGGAGACGTGCTCAGGGACAGCTAAAGGGCCTTTTAATGTGGTTTCCACTCTCTCCGCTAAATATAGGCCTCCAACCCAACTCCCTTATTAACCTAAGAAATTAGGCTACCTTGCACATTGCACTCGAACATGCCTTGAATGTGGAGTGCAGCCTGGCTGAAGGAGCACTGGAAGGAGCCCACATAGCAGTGGTGGGAACTAAGTACATTTAGTCAGTGGTGGAAGAAGTACTCAGATATTTTACTTAAGTAAAAGTAGCAATACCACAATATAGAGGAGGAGGAGTAACAGCAGTAGTGGGTCATTTTGCGGGAAACACAACACAGCTCAGCTGTCTGAGGTCATGGACATCTGGTTACACTTGAGAAAATGGGATGGCTTGGATCTTCTCCTGCACAAGACGTTTCAGCAAGCCTCCGTTTATACGCCTCCTGTCTTCGAACAGAAACTGAGGACGAAGAGGATTTTTTTTAACAATTGGTGTTGTAGCATTCTGTGTATTTCCTACAGTAATGTGAGTGGAGACGAGAGGGCATACAGGAGTAGTGGCTTTTGTATTTTTTCTTAGCAATTACACTAGGCCTTAAAAAAATGTTCAAGCATGTTCATATCATGTATACTTTACATGTTTTTAATTCTTTATACATTTTTTTCACATTTTGGGAGGAAAATATTGAATTTAACATTTAGGCGACCTCAATGTTTAGGTGCCCGCTCTTCCGGTTACCGAAGAGGGATATTGGGCACTTATTTGGCAACACATCGTGTCATCGTTTCTCTGAGAGCGTACAAATGGAACCACTGGACCCATAAGGGTCCATGTGGTTCCATTTGTACACTCTCAGAGTTAAATTAACACTCACAAAAAGTACACTCTCAGAGTTAAATTAGGATGTAGCAGTGAAGAACTGATACACAAAAGCTCCCCTTTCAACAACTTTATTGTTTGGTTTCACAAGATTTTTGCATTAGACATACCGTTGCCGTGTGAATACAAATGCTCACAATATGTACTGATGATGGGGGCTGGATGGAGTGTGGGACACAGCTGGAGATTCTGGACACACGTGGACAGTTCTCTCTAATTAGGGTGGCTTTCAGTGTGTGAATAACCCTGTCCATCAGATCGTAATGAGGTAGTGGCCAGATATCCTCCCCCATTATCCCATACACAGTGGTGGAGTAACTAAGTACATTTACTCAAGTACTGTACAATAAAGTACACATTTGAGGTATCTTTACTTTAATTAATTCTATTAATAAGTCATTTTATTACATTTTTATTCAATTTTATCAAAAAATGTATGCGATGCAACGCATTGTGAGTTTGTAGATCTGATATTTTCAAAAGATTTTTATGCATTTGAAAACTTGTGAAACGGGACATTCTGCAAAATGAGTACTTTTTAATTTTGGTACTTTAAGTACATTTTTATGCCAATACTTTACAATTTTTACTCAATTCAATTTAGAATTCCGGGCTTTTACTTGTAGTATTTCTACATTGCAGTATTATTTGGTACTTTTACTTAGGTATAAAATGTTAGTACTTTTTCCACCACTGCCCCATACACACTATGTTGTATGCCTCTGGCGCTGGACAGCCTGTGGCCGGAGGCGTTACAATTTGGTGCTGTCCGTCCGTCCGTCCGTCCGTCCGTCCGTCCGTCCGTCCGTCCGTCCCTCCCAGCATTGTGAATCTGAGGAATCTGAGGAATGCCTCAAGGGAATGTCATGACATTTGGCACAAGTGTCCACTCGGATTTTAAGACGAACCGATTAGTAGTTTGTCAAGGGTCAAAGGTCAGGGTCACTAGTGTGACCTCAAAAACAAGTTAATTCAATACTTACAGTATTATATGAGTCTGGACAGACTCTTTGATGGGTGCATACAACCACAATGTGGTATTTTAAAGGGACTGCACCATGAATTTTAACTTTTTCTTCTTTTTTGTGTGGTTTTGGTCTCCCCTACCTCTCTTCTATCCCCAAAAATACCCCAGTTTGAACACTCAGGCTTTCACAGCAAATCTGGTGTTTTCTGTAAATTGGTCTCAAAACAGGCCAAACTGATTTGAACTGAAAAAAAAAAAAAAAACAGGAGATAACATGCATACAAACTGGCTCCATAGCGCCCTGTGCCAAACAGGACAATGTGGTATTGCAGGTGAAAGTGCTTTATAAGCCAGAGAGAAGTTAGTTGGAATGAGTATATCTGAGGCTTGATTTAGGCCCAAACCTTTTGAAAAACGTTTGAGGGACATAAACAATATGATACTAAATATTATTATTATCTTTTAAATTCATGGTGTAGATCCTTTGAGCTATGGCTGGCTATAGATATGATTTGGTTTGATATGGTCTGTAATTATGGTCCAGAATTGTCTTTTATGCTCTTTAATCGTATTGTACATGTGCTAATGGTGAAGATAAGCTATACAGTATCAGTCCCACGTTGAGTTCTTTTATCGTTAGATTCCCCTGGAGAGGTGCTGAAGGAATGACTGTGGGCGAAGGTCAAAGAGAGAGAGAGAGAGATTATTTTATGACATCACGCCCTAGTACGTGCAAATATGCGAAGGGAATCGAGTCGACATCACATGAGTGTGTTGGAGGGTGCGAAAACAAAGGTACTTCTCGCCTGGACGTGGCACTTTTTTGTGGCTTGGGGAGCTTGAAAGATTTATATTTGGACATCCCGTCTTCTTTTTTCATGAGATGGCGCTTTGTTGCAGGTCCCTGCGCTACGATAGTTGAGTTCTTTGCTATTCACAAGGCTGTACTTGCCTTGTGAATAGGGGGGGAGTCTGATTTAAATGCCTCAGAGACTTTGAATAAAAGCAGAATTTTGTATTAATCCGTTGATCCTGTTTTATTCAATGTAAAAACTACTTGTGAATGAGGCCAATGTTATTGTTGTAGCCAGGCCTGGAATGTCGTAATTTTAGGGGAAAGGCCACTTGGCCTTTGGTGTTGTCTATTTTTTTAGGGCACAGAGGCCAAATGCCAGGGCAGGAAGGCCATCAAATAAAACAAGATTTTAGTCCATTGAAGAATGAATTGAATTTAAGGGTTAAGGATGATTTAATAAATGTATTATTGTAGACTATCCGCAGTGAAATAATTTACATTTTGGTATTTACAATCTGATCCATTATCAGCCCTGCACCAATCAAAGTTACTGGATTGGTTTAAAGGTGGGGACTCAGGGGAGTTAAGAATTAAGAATCTCAACAAAAGACACTGGTGTCTACATGACAAGAAAGAGACAGAGGAGAAAGTCGTACAGCTGGGGCATTAAGGCCACAGTGGCCTTAGGGCATGACATTTCTTTGAAGGGCACAAGGCCAAACTGAGGAGCAATTACGGCCATGACCTTTGTGGCCACCCTTAGATTCCTGCCCTGGTTGTAGCCAATTACCTTACCTTGCTTTATCAACAGTCTGTGCCATGGCAGCAAGTCATGACTTCCTCTCTCTCTCTCTCTGTCTCTCTCTCTTTCCTGTCGCTCTCTCACTTCTCTAATTGTCCTAATTGTCTTCCTCTCAAACAGCTCATTAGATCCGCTGTTAACCAATTAACGGGAAAGTCAATTTAAAAAATGCTGTTTTCTTTTGAAAATAGAAATAATGACATGGTCAAATTTGGGTAGAAGTGTCTAATCCGTGTGGTTAATCAAATCCAGATGATCCATTTTTACAAGAAAGTGCTTCCTGTGTCTCAGCCATTTATGTCCTCATTAACCCCACACCAACCCCATGTACTGTATACTGTAAACCAACTTTACTCATCAGAGGGAGCAGACATTTCAACATTCACAAATGGAGAGCCCATTATGGACAATGTCCCTGCACCTGCAAACCAATTTATGAGCCACTTGCATTACCATAAGTGTAGATATGATTGCTGGAGTGCAGCTGCACATGTACACAGTGGTGTAAAGTAACTAAGTACTGTACATGTACTCAAGTACTGTACTTAAGTACAATTCTGTGTTAATTTTTACTTTACCAGAGTATTTCCAATTTGCAAGAGGAAAGGGGAAAGAGAGGGAGAGAGAGAAAGGACAGAGGGAGAGATAGAGAGGGAAACAGAGGGAGAGAGACAGAGGAGAGAGGGAAAGAGAGGGAGAGAGAGGAGAGAGTAGAGAGGGAGAGAGGGGAGAGAGGGAGAGATAGAGAGGGAGAGAGGGAAAGAGAGGGAGAGAGAGAGAGGAGAGAGGGAAAGAGAGGGAGAGAGAGAGAGGAGAGAGTAGAAAAGGAGAGAGGGATGAGAGGGAAACAGATGAGAGAGAGAGAAAGGAGACAGGGAGAGAGTAGAGAGGGAGGGAGGGGAGAGATGATGGAAAACAGACGAGAGAAGAGAAAGAGAGAGAGAGAGGGAGAGGAGAATGGTATCAATCTGTAGAATGAAGCGTGACCAGGCCTTGCTGTAACCCAGCAACGGAGCAGGGGATAGAGGAGAGAGAGAGGGAGAAGTGAGGCAGGACCTCGGCTGACCACTTTGTTATTGTGTGAACATGGTGAGCAATCTGTTGCACCAATAACACGGCCAGGTCCACGTGCATACACACTGCCTCTCAAATAATCCAGAAGCAGAACAAATCAATTAACAACTTGAGTCCTATTTCATACTTCATCACACTATGGTGTCAAAAAAAAAAAACAGTGACCTTGTAGATGAGCTATTTTCTTTATTTCTAAAGTTTTTGATAAAAAAAAATATGTTTTTCGCATATGACATGGCCAAAATAGGGATGGATCATGAGTCGATTATTTGTATTCCTTTTATAATTGTTTAAATCAGGGCTCTTCAACCTTTTCAGGCCAAGGACCCCCTAGCTGCAAAGAGATGAAGCAGGGACCCCCTCTATATTGTATAACATTGTGTTTCAGATTAAACTTCTTTTTTTTTTTTACTTGGGCTTCTCTTTTGTCCCTCTACACCTATATCTCAAGGCCAAAAATAGCAGATTGGCCAAAGTTCTCCTCAGAATAGCGATGCTAGGGTTCAAGTGTTTAAGAAGAAAAAAATCATATCGCAAAGATTTGGCGGCCCCCCTGTAGTAACTTTTACTGTTGCGCCCCTGAATGCAATACCAAATCATCCACCATCATCTCCCTGCCACCACCCGCTGACAAAGACAGCAGCTGCTTTTCAGGGATGATTTTCATCCAGTAAAATGCTGTGGAGACTATAGCTCCAGCATGACTAGAGTGTCGTGAATGTGAAGATGTGGTATAGCAGGCGGTGCGTATATGCATAATGGATACAGAACCTTCTCTATTCTCCCTTGGGTTTTACTGGAACATGTCAACTGGAGCAGACAGAGAGAGAGAGAGAGAGAGAGAGAGAGAGAGAGAGAGAGAGAGAGAGAGAGAGAGAGAGAGAGAGAGAGATTGATTGAATGAATACTTTATTATCAGTTTGCCATTAGTAGCCTACAGAGGTACGATTTACAACGATTGTTAAAAAGATATACACAAAAAGCCCTAGGGGCCTGTGGGGGGGGGGGGGGGGGAGAGAGAGAGAGAGAGAGAGAGAGAGAGAGAGAGAGAGAGAGAGAGAGAGAGAGAGAGAGAGAGAGTGTGTGTGTGTGTGTGTGTGTGTGACACCCACAAATGTATGTGCACAATTGTGATATGCTATTTATTTTATTTTGTGTATGTGCATTGAGAGAGGCCAAATCCATGTGTTTTGTGTTCAACTCATAGTAAACGTAGTTACTTAGTCACGCCACCAGGGGGAGTATCGCCCTAGGGTGAGTCATGGTGTGGGTGATATTATGGACCACTGAGGCTTCCGTTCTTCAGACAGACTACAGCCTGCTTTGAACAACGTGAATCTAACGTCTCTTGTCTGAATATCTTCCCTGTATAAAACAGGTTAGTAACATGTGCAAAAGCATCACAAGTTATTTCAAAGGAATCATAAGCCTTCCTCCTTTTATTTGGTCAAAGACTGATCCATAAATATTGTGTTTTGGTTAAGTTGTAGACATATGGAAATGTGCATTGAATGAATGACTTCTAAAATGGTGGCCTTGTTTATTGTCTGTGTAGAAACGGCAGCTCCCTGACATTAGTGCCTCAACTCCACAGTTACTATAGTGTTTGGTGTAAGATTACAAATGTGTATGGAAGGTTTTGTTATATTTTTTGGGTACAAGTATTTTGATTAAGTGTGTATTATGTGTTCTTGATAAAAAACGTTCTGTATGCAGTGAGACTGTAAAACTTAAACAATACATGGTTTAAAACAGTACAACAGTACTAACAGTTTAAAAAGTAAACTACAGAGACTGATTAAAACAGCAGTATTAAGAGAATGTGACTTTCAGAGCACATTGTATTGTGTAAACATTATATTGGTGAAATGTGTAACATAAAATAGACCAATGTGTAGCAATGTTATCCCACCAGTAGCAGTTTAATGTAAATTGTGAAATGTGAATTGTGAATTTGTGATTATTGAGAATATGACAGATGATTGAATTTAAGAGAGAAAAAGAGAAAAGAAGTGAATATAAGATTCTGTAAATAAAAGAGACAGACTACAGCCTGCTTTGAACAACGTGAATCTAACGTCTCTTGTCTGAATATCTTCCCTGTATAAAACAGGACATATCTTCTGCAAACGGGTACTCATTCCTGAGGCCTGTAACAGAATTTTGGGGGCTCGTTCCGGGATCGGCATCAGACCTGAGGGGATGCTGATCTAACCTACAAACCCAGGGCAGACATCACAGCACCGGCGTGGTGGAGTGACGGCTGTGCAACTGAGGCAGCTACGGGACCACTGCGTGTGAGAGGGACCCTAGCTGGAGGAGTGCAGCACAGCTCGACCAACATCACTGGACCAGCATGCTGGAGCGGCAGACGTGCGACTGAGGCAGCTACGGGACCACTGCGTGTGAGAGGGACCCCAGCTGGAGGAGTGCAGCACAGCTCGCCCAACAGTACTGAACTGTGACTGTGAAACGTTGCCAAAAGAAGACTACAAACTGTGTATCGTGCCAGCGCAGCTGGATGAAGATTGTGAAACGTGCCAGTGCAACTGGACGAAGATTGCGAATTGCGAAACGTGCCAGTGCAGCTGGACGAAGATAGCTAACTGTGAAACGTGCCGGAGCAGCCGGACGAAGACCACTAGACTTTGAAACGCTGCTGAATGAGAGAAACATGTCAGGCAACGAAAGGAAAGAACTGACATGGAAGATAAAGAAACGGCTTCACAAGCTGACATCAGAGGAACTCTTCGAGGTCGTTGAGAGCATCACACCAGTACCAGATGTCGACTCTTCAAGGGTAACTAAGGGTGATGAAGAGAGTTGTTTTGATTATATCTGTACTTACTTGAATTGTAAAACACTGTTTGAATCTGAGGATCAGGGTCTTTCACATTTATTATCTTTAAAGGATGTTGTTAATGAGATCATTGCTCTTCGTTACACACTACCTACACCTGCTAAAATAATTAGTCAGAGTACGGGGGGTAAGGTAGCTGACACATCTCCTACTGAGCCTGCTGATCAACAGGCAGTTGAGTATCAAATGTTAATGGCTAATTATGAGGCTTTGGGCAAGAAATTAGCTGAATGTAGGACCACACCAGCCCAACACACACCTACCTCCACTGTTTCACCACCATCAGATCTCAGTGCAGGGACTATAGCTCAGGACCATTCTACCACAGACCCAGCGCACAGCCGGCCTGACAGTATGGTTTCCCTTAGAGACTTATCATTCCTGCAACGCAGAGAATTCAAAATCCATGGGGGTCAGGTGGGGGACAGCACGTCAGACATCAGCTACCATGAGCTCAGTAAGCAGATCGATGGGGGGCTGAAAGGAAAGCATCCAGAGAGTGAGATCATCCAGGGTGTTCTTCGCATTGTCAAGCCAGGACAGTTCAAGGACATGCTTATTAATAAGGATGATTTAACCCTTAGTGAGCTCAAGAGCTTCATGCGTTCACACTTGAGTGAAAAGAGTGGAAGTGAGTTATTTCAGGAGTTGATGAGCACTAAACAACATGAGCAGGAAAGTCCACAACAATTTCTGTACAGGATGATAGGACTGAAGCAGAAAGTCATGTTTGCATCCAGACAGGGTAACATGGACATTGAATATGAACCTCGCACAGTCCAGAATGTTTTCTTACGTACAGTTCATCAGGGCCTTCTCCCCAAGTACAGTGATATCCGCACTGAACTCAAACCCCTTCTGTCTGATTACACTGTGTCAGATGAGTCACTGATAAGGCAGGTGAACAAAGTATGCAGTGAAGAGAATGAGAGACAGCGAAGACTGGGACATGGCCCTCGCCAAAAAGTAACGCATGCTCACAGTGCTCAACTCGAGAATAATGACACTGAAAAACAACCTGAAAACAAGGCAAAGTGTAAAAATAATGTGATAGAAGAATTGAATGCCAAAGTTGATGCTCTCACTAAATTGGTTGAGTCTCTCGCAGCTGTTAAGACCCCAGAACAACCCTGTCAGTGTGCCCATACAAAGCCAAAGCCCAGACCAACAGCAAGGCAATACGGATGTCCTAAGTGTATTGAGAACGGCTTAAGCTCATGCAACCATTGTTTCAAATGTGGGGAAGCAGGTCACAGGGCACTAGGATGTCTTAAAGGAGGGCAGACCAGAAATACTAGTCATTCCTCTGCTGACGCCCATGCCCTAAGCAGCAGTGCACAGCAATGCTCCACAGAGGTAGAGCTGCCACGAGAAAATCAAGCCCATGTTAAAACCAACTTTGTGACCCCCTCACCCATGAACAAAGATACTGAAATCCGTGAAAGAGTGGCCCAGTTAGTGGGAAGGAAATGTAACATAAAGTGCTATATAAATGGCTATGCAATGGACTGTTTATTTGACACAGGTGCCCAAGTGAGTCTCCTCGATCGTCAGTGGGTAAAGACTTACCTTCCTGATCACAAAGTGCGTCCATTGGCTGAACTAATAGGACGACGGCCTCTCAGTGTGATGGCTGTCAATGGGGAACCGTTGCCGTATGACGGCTGGGTGGGAGTGATGGTTAGTCTCCCAGACAACAGTGACCCCAGTCTGACAATACAAGTGCCCTTCCTAGTTAGTAGTGTGCCCATGGACTGCCCCCTAATCGGTTTCAATGTGATAGAGCAGCTGATATTGGGACCAGAGGGTGGTGCTGACCTCATACCCACCCTTGTAAACCTCCTGCGGGGTGCAATGAACCTCCAAGATGACAAAGCCAGTGCACTAGTCAGCTTTGTTCAAACCAAACTCACCCACGAGGAGAAAGTCAGTCGAAGTGTGTTGAGAGTGGGACTGCATGATGTAGTCATTCCAGCAGGTCAGGTCAGACATGTGAAGTGTAGGGTTCCATTCCCCTTTGACAAGTCTCACCCACTTGTGCTCTTTGAACCCACTGAGAACAATCCACAGTTACAACAACTGGATGTTGGCGACAGCCTTGTGGCAATCAGTCAGGCAAAATTCCCCTATGTGAGAGTCCCCATTGGTAACCACACTAAGCATGAGGTGACCCTGTCCTGTAGAACAGTGCTAGGAAGCATTGAGCCAGTAGTTAAAATAATACAGACTGATGAGGGAGGCCTGAAGTCCAGTAGCAGTCAGGAAGTCCCAAAGACTGAGCAAGACAAGGGGAGTAGTGTGGCAGAGCGGTGGGACCCACCAGTTGATGTAAGCCACTTAAGTGACGAGCAGCAGAAAATTGCAAAAGAACTGTTAAGAGAGGAGTCAGCAGCATTCGCACAAGATGACAATGACATGGGGTGTATAACAAGCTTAGAAATGTCTATCACACTCAATGACAATAACCCTGTTCAGAAATCCTATGCCTCCATCCCCAAACCCCTGTACAAGGAGGTAAAGGAGTATATTGAGGATCTTCTTGCCAGAGGGTGGATCGTGAAGTCTAAGTCCCCTTACTCAGCACCTGTCATCTGCGTGCGTAAGAAAGATGGCACACTCAGACTCTGTATCGATTACCGTCTCCTAAACCAGCGCACAGTCACAGACCGCCACCCCTTACCGAGAATCCAAGACCTCACAGACACCTTGGGTGGGTACAGTTGGTTCTCCATTCTAGATCAGGGGAAGGCGTACCACCAGGGGTTCATTGCTGAGGGGTCACGCCACTTGACTGCCTTCATCACCCCCTGGGGTCTGTTCGAGTGGGTGCGGATACCCTTTGGTTTAACCAACGCCCCTGCTGCGTTTCAACGTAGTATGGAAGAAATGCTCGCCCCCCTGCGAGATGAGTGTTGTATCCCCTATTTAGATGACATACTGTGCTATGCCAAGACATTCGAGGACCACGTTGATGGACTGAGGAAAGTCCTTAGAGCTCTGCAGAGTCACGGAGTGAAACTCAGGCCCACAAAATGTGACCTGTTTAAACCTGAAGTGAGATACGTTGGACGGTTGGTTTCAGCCGAGGGCATCCGCATCGATCCTAAAGACTTGGAGGCGGTGTACGCCCTGAAGAATGAAACACCAGCCACTATTGGAGATGTTCGGAGGATAGCAGGATTCTTGAGCTACTATCGCTCCTATGTCCAAGATTTCTCCAGAGTGGCAAAACCCATCTATGAGCTCCTGCAGCAAAAGAGAAACAAAGAACAGCAGTCTCAGGAGAGGCACAGAGCACAGAAAGGAAAGGGTGCACAGTTGCCATCCAGAACTCCAGTTGAATGGACTGAGCAGCACCAAGAGACGCTGTGTAAGTTAATTGACCAGTTAGTGAATCCCCCTATTCTCGCCTACCCAGACTTTGAGCTGCCTTTCGTGCTCCACACGGATGCATCTGATAAGGGACTTGGAGCTGTCCTGTACCAACGCCAGAATGGGAGGCTAAGAGTAATTGGCTATGGCTCAAGAACCCTCACCCCAGCCGAAAGAAATTACAGACTGCACTCAGGCAAACTCGAATTTCTCGCTCTGAAGTGGGCCGTCTGTGAGAAATTTAGGGATTACTTGTACTATGCCCCACATTTTACCATCTATACAGATAATAATCCCTTAACGTATGTCATGAGTACCGCTAAGTTGAATGCAGTTGGGTTCCGGTGGGTGGGTGAACTGTCCGATTTTAGATTTGACATAAAGTACAGACCCGGCAAAGCAAATGGTGACGCCGATACACTGTCCAGGTGCCCCCTAGACATCAACAAATATGTAACTGAGTGTACACAGGAACTGCCCAGAGAAGCTGTCACTGCTACATGGGGAGGGTGCAGGGCGGGTGAGAGTGGAGATGTTGCCTGGATTGCTGCCCTGGCTCTAGCACAGAGTGCTCAGTCTGAACCAAGCAGCAGAGAAGCTGTGACACCTATTGATCTTGCTGAACTGCAGAAAGCCCAGAGAACAGATCCAGTGATCGGTGAAATTCTGAAAATGAAGGAGTCAAACAAAACACTGACAGATGACATGAAACGGAGTGTGAAGGGCACTGGCAAGAAAATGATGCATGAGTGGACAAGGCTTCACTTAGAAGATGGGGTTCTCTATCGTAAGACAGCAGAGAGACGTCAACTAGTCTTGCCCGCTAGCTTTAAACCACTAGTTCTCAAGCACTTGCACGATGATATGGGCCATGTAGGCACTGAAAGAGTTCTCAATTTGGCAAGACAGAGATTTTATTGGCCATATATGAGACGTGAGATTGAAACCTATGTCACCAGACAGTGCAAATGCATAAAGCAAAAGAAGCCAGTGACACACATACGAGCACCAATGGGTAGCATAACCACCAGCTCACCACTTGAGCTTGTGTCCATTGACTATATGCACTTAGAGCCAAGTAGAGGAGGGTACCAATACATACTCGTTGTGGTAGACCACTTTACCAGATACGCACAGGCCTATCCGACCCGCAACAAGTCTGGGAAAACAGCGGCGGAGAAGATATTTAATGATTATATTCCCAGATTCGGTTACATGTCCAAATTGCACCATGATCAAGGACGCGAGTTCGAGAATGAACTCTTTCGAACACTACAGCAAATGAGTACAGTGGGACACTCACGAACGACCCCTTACCACCCTCAGGGCAATCCGGCCGAACGGTTTAACCGTACGATACTACAGATGCTGCGTACTCTAAGTGAGGAAAAAAAGGAAAGTTGGAAAGATTATCTTCCCCAGATTGTACATGCATACAATAGCACACGCCATGAAGCGACAGGTTACTCACCTTTCTTCTTGCTTTTTGGTAGACACCCAAAGTTGCCAATAGACTTGCTATTCAGGATGTTTATGAGTGAAGAACCCCAGACAGCAAGGGGCTATGCTGAGAAATGGGCCGAACGTATGACAGAAGCATACCGTATAGCATCAGAAAACAGCAAAAAGTCAAGTGCTCGTGGGAAAAAGTACTATGACCAGCACACAAGAGGAGTAGTGTTGCAACCAGGTGATCGAGTACTGGTGCGCAACCTGAATCAAAGGGGTGGTCCTGGAAAGTTGAGGGCATATTGGGAAAGCACCATCTATGTTGTGACAGAACAGATCAATGACAATCCAGTCTACAAGGTGGTCAAAGAAAATGATAGAAACAAGTCACGTGTCCTGCATCGCAATTTGTTGCATCTTGTCAATGATCTACCTGTTGATCTGCCTGCAGAGACAGAAAAACCTAAGTCAAAGAAGAGGAGAGTCCCAAATACACCTCACAGAGAGACAGAACCACAACACAACAGTGATACAAGTTCTGATGAGGATGGAAACACCTACTATGAGCTAAGATATGATCTGAGAAGTGGAAATAGAGTGGAAGTTATACCCACAGAACCGAGAGAAACAGAACATGAACAGTATGGTGATAACCAGAACAATGAACCTAACAGTGACATTGAAGAGGAGGAACTTGAAGGAAATGGAGAGCCAAGGGTCAGACACACACCTTCCACGGCGAGTGAAAGTGAAGCAGAGGAGCCTGTTCCAGAAAGGATACAAGAGAGACCTTGCCTGACCCCTGACACTAATGTATCCACACCCAGAAGGTCCATTAGAGATAGGAGGCCAGCACCACGTTTCACTTACAACACTTTAGGTCAGCCTTCAGTTCAGGGACACCCATCAGTTAGTAGTGCAGAGGTTTATGGCCCACCCCACATGGCACATTGGGGAATGCAAGTATACCCTCTGACACATTACCCAGTCCCAACCCCTTATCCCATACCATCACCATATTGGCCATCCCCTTACCCCTGTCCAGTATTCCAGAACATGCCAATGCCAACCTATTCTTAGAGGGTTAAGAAATTGCACTGAAAGTTTGTTATTTTGGGTCTTGTGGAGTATTATTTGAGTGGTAAAATGTCAGGAGCCATTTTATTTTTTTGTTGGGGAGTGTGTGACACCCACAAATGTATGTGCACAATTGTGATATGCTATTTATTTTATTTTGTGTATGTGCATTGAGAGAGGCCAAATCCATGTGTTTTGTGTTCAACTCATAGTAAACGTAGTTACTTAGTCACGCCACCAGGGGGAGTATCGCCCTAGGGTGAGTCATGGTGTGGGTGATATTATGGACCACTGAGGCTTCCGTTCTTCAGACAGACTACAGCCTGCTTTGAACAACGTGAATCTAACGTCTCTTGTCTGAATATCTTCCCTGTATAAAACAGGTTAGTAACATGTGCAAAAGCATCACAAGTTATTTCAAAGGAATCATAAGCCTTCCTCCTTTTATTTGGTCAAAGACTGATCCATAAATATTGTGTTTTGGTTAAGTTGTAGACATATGGAAATGTGCATTGAATGAATGACTTCTAAAATGGTGGCCTTGTTTATTGTCTGTGTAGAAACGGCAGCTCCCTGACATTAGTGCCTCAACTCCACAGTTACTATAGTGTTTGGTGTAAGATTACAAATGTGTATGGAAGGTTTTGTTATATTTTTTGGGTACAAGTATTTTGATTAAGTGTGTATTATGTGTTCTTGATAAAAAACGTTCTGTATGCAGTGAGACTGTAAAACTTAAACAATACATGGTTTAAAACAGTACAACAGTACTAACAGTTTAAAAAGTAAACTACAGAGACTGATTAAAACAGCAGTATTAAGAGAATGTGACTTTCAGAGCACATTGTATTGTGTAAACATTATATTGGTGAAATGTGTAACATAAAATAGACCAATGTGTAGCAATGTTATCCCACCAGTAGCAGTTTAATGTAAATTGTGAAATGTGAATTGTGAATTTGTGATTATTGAGAATATGACAGATGATTGAATTTAAGAGAGAAAAAGAGAAAAGAAGTGAATATAAGATTCTGTAAATAAAAGAGACAGACTACAGCCTGCTTTGAACAACGTGAATCTAACGTCTCTTGTCTGAATATCTTCCCTGTATAAAACAGGACATATCTTCTGCAAACGGGTACTCATTCCTGAGGCCTGTAACATGTGTGTGTGTGTGTGTGTGTGTGTGTGAAAGAGTGATAGAGCGAGTGTGAGAGACAGAGAAACAGAGTTAGACAGAGAAAGAGTAATCGAGAGTTGCCTTTAGCTTATATTGTAGTACAATGCTAATTTAACTCTGAGATTTTGCACACTTTTGGAGTTCAGGAACAAATGGATAAATTAACACTGAGGATTTTTACTGGATTTTACGCGTGTGAAATCAGAAAAACGGTAGATCCATGATGTACCATGTTCAGAGCTCACATTGATTTACGAGAGAAAGACGCTGCAAGGCCGTAATGCCGATTGCACCGAACGGAGGAGCTGTAACGATCCACACACTGACACTCTGGAGGCCAGGCAGGACTTTGATGAATAATAAAGCCTAGTAATTATCTATTAATCAGAATGTTTGTCTGTGTGTGTGTTTCTGCCCTACTTAGACACCAACATCCTTCTCAGACACAGGAAGTGCAACAACGAGAGTATAGCGCCAGGAACAGAACAACTACACACACACACACACGCTATGAGCTGGTTCACACCGATCCATTAAACATCAAGAAGAAACCCCTTCACCCCAGAGCTGGCGGTGTAAGTGCCGGGTAATCCACGTTTCCCTCTAAAACATGCTGAAGCACAAAAGCCCTGTCTCTCCACTCAACCTCTGTATTATTATGTGCTGTATTATTGATGTATTATTGCACATATTTTTCATCTTCATCTATACCCATTCACTTAGTTTATTTCCTCAAATTTCAGACAAATCCATTCAAGTTTCTCCCATGGGAGACAAAATAAAGTGACCTTGAAACTTGACTTTCCAGCAGGGGAAAGTCAGTAGCCATGGCAGTACCGCATGTACTATAATAGTCACATAAAATAGTAATAGTAATAAAAAGAGCAAACAGGCCAAATGAGATTCAGGAATAACAGTATAGGCTGATACTCTCGCTTGGCTCTCTGCACCCGGATCGTCCAGGATTTGCGTTTTGCGTGAGCTATTTACAGGTATTAATATAAAGATAAAAGAGGAAGTAGCCTACATGCACATCCCAAACCTGAAGTTGGAAAGGTGCCACGCGAAAACCAGTACAAAAATAAACAAAAGAAATGCTCGCACACTGTAGGGCAAGGGGTCTTCAACGTTTTCCAGGCCAAGAACCCCCTAGTTGAGAGAGAGATGAAGCAGGGACCCCCTCTATATTGTATAAAATTGTTTCAGATTCAACTTTTTATTTTACTTTGTCTGCTCTTTTTTCCCTCTACACCTATACCTCTTTGCCAAAATTAGCCGAGGCGTTGTGATCTGCTTGTAAATCTGCTATTTTTGGCTAAAGTTCTCCTCAGAATAGGGATGCTAGGGTTCAAACACACAAAAATTTGGCGGCCCCCCTGTAGTAACTCTGAGGACCCCCTAGGGGTCCAGGACCCCCTGTTGAAGACCCCTGCTGTAGGGCATTGGTTCTCAAAGTGGGGGCAGCGGGTTTGGTTATCACTTCACCGTTTGATATTATTTCGTTTTTAATGATTGTGGTGGGCTATTTTCTATGCGAAATAACATTCATGCAATCGAATGCATTTTGTGATTCTTGCACTGATTTGAGTGTGCAGATGCTCTTTTCATTCAGTTTCTTTTATTTCATTTTCATTCTAATAAAAGATCATGAGTCGTGGCAAACATTATGATTTGTATCATTTGTGATTTCCACACAGCTCAGAAAGCATTCTGCCTCTGACCATGCTTTTCAGTAATAGCGAGGGAAGCACTATCGTCTCCAGTCAGTCCAGATGGCCGTGTGATAAGACACAGAACCATGCTCTGCTCCACTGTGTCCTCAGAGACCTCTTCTCTCACAGTGTAAAAGAGTGGCATTTATAATGTGCTTTTGATTTAGTCAACTAAAACATGCAATGCTACTGTATCTGTTAATCAGTGATGGAAAGTACATTTACTTAGCATTTACAAGTAATGTACTGAAGTGCAATTTTGAGTTTCTTTTACTTTTACTATTTCCAATTTGTTATACTTTTACTTCTACTCCACTATATCTCTATATATAATATTGCACTTCTTACTCCACTGCAATTCTTAGAAAACTATAGTTAGTTTGTAGATTTGGATTATTATTACAAAACATACATTAACCACTTCAGCCCTATTTAAACTTTGGCTATTTGAAAATAGCAGATCTACAGGCTCACAACACTCTGCAATGCGTTGTGAGCTTGTAGATCTGTTATTTTCAAATAATGTTTATACATTTTAGACATATGACATGACATATAACATTCTGCATAATGAGTACTTTTACTTTTGGTACTTTAAGTATTGTTCTGATCTCAATATGTTTGTATTTTTACTCTTTTTGAATACTGGACTTTTACTTGTAACTTGTTTCACCATTACAGACAGTATTGATACTTTTACTTACTGTAAAAAAAAAAAAGAATGAGTACTTTTCCACCACTGCTGTTAATGCTTCTGAACTCAGGGTAACATCAGATACAGTTATAATAGTTCGTGTTAAATCAGGGACAATTAATTGACAATGAAATTACCGAATCAGCCGCTGGTGCTCTCATCTCTGTTCAAAGAGAACTGTGTCTGTGCAGAAGTTTGTTTTCAAAGTGGGGTCCAAGTGGGGACCCCCAGGGGTCCTTGAGGGCGTTTCAAGGTCTCCCCAGCTAAATGATCGATTGTTAGGAACCAAAGGCACCTTTACAGGTCTATAACAAGCTATCATTTGGTTTTACTTGTACACCCAAGTTGTGGGGCTCCGTGGCCTAATACATACCAAACTGTCCTTGAAATTAAAAAGTTTGACAACCCCTGTTTATACAATGCTGGACATGTAGACGTTGTTTATGACTGCATGCACAGGATGAAACAGCAGACACAGGACACGAGCATTGTCTGGCAACCGTTCAAACGACAAATACAAAGTGTAGTAGAGGTGTCCCTGCCTGAAGGCCAGGGGGAATTCCCTCTTTTGGAAGAGCTAGCGCTAGATGTTTGTGTCTCCCGTGCCAGGAGACCAAGGTTAGACTCCAGGAGACCAGGGTTAGACTCCAGGCGGTCACCAGGTTTCCCCTGGAGATTTAAGGTCAAAGGGGATTGAAGTGTAGGGCCGCGAATATCGATTATTTTTGTAGCGATTACTCATAGTGTCACACAAACAAGCGAAAATAGACGACCTACAAGCTTTAGTTATTCTCACAAATGTTTAAATGTTTTGAAAGAAAAGAGCTAAAAGTTCTTCCTCTAAATCCACTATTTTTAAAAAAAGAATGTCATCGTGTAGCAGGGCTATGTAAAGCAATGACTACCCCACCCACACATATAGGAGTGAGGGATCCTTTAAACACATTAACCATATACTGTATTTATATAAGACTGAACAAGGTAAGGTTCCCCAGGAAGGTACGGGTTCAGAATTAACAGAACCAGAGGCTGATGTATCAAATGTGTCAAGTTTATTCAAGAGTTGGTATAAAAATAGTCAGGTTAAAATACAGAAAGGAAGAAAGCGGTTAGTATTAGAGTTCTGCAAAAGGGACTAAACTCAAGAGGCAAAGGGGCAATAAGGGTACAGAAATTAAACAAATCAAATCCAAATGATGCAAAACCAAAAGAAAATAAAGTAAATAAGTAACCAAAAGCAAATCAGCAAATCAAAACAAACTACAAATAAGCAAAACCAAAATCAAAATCATGCAATGCTACTTAATGGCCCAGTATAGCTCTGTCCTCAGTCAACCCTATTGCACTCAGTCTAAATAGTGTATATATATATATATATATATATATATATATATATATATATATATATATATATATATATATATATATATATATATATATATATATATATATATATATATATATATATATATATATATATATATATATATATATATATATATATATATATGGCACGGTGGGAAAAACAGTGATGTTAGTTCAGCTCCTACAAAAATCAAATAATAAAGCATTAGACCAACCAAGATGACAAAATACAGCAAAATAACAAACATACCCAAATAGTCAATATATGCTCATGGCTCCAATTGATAAAGGCCTGCACAGCCACAAGGTACTGCTGCTCAAAGGACCTGGAGGCTTCTGGAAGTACAGATATATATTAGTATAATTAACAACAGGCCTAATATTGTCAGCCTATCTAAACCCTTATATATATATACTATTGTTACAATGAGTTATAAAAACCTTGTCATTTGTTTCAGATTGTCTTACCGAGAATTAGTCTGTACCCTCATGCCTCCAGGTCTCTCTCACAAACACTCAAACCAGGCTCCTGGCTAGACAGGAGGCCACAAACCTGGCCACCCCTATTTATGCACTTTCCTTAAAGGGCCAGTGCTACAATCGTATACCTTTAGCCCAGGAGCCGAATATCTACCGTGGCCAGGGTGGTACATTTTCCAGGTGTCTAGACAGTTTTTTGTGTGTTCCAATGCCTCTTTATACTTCTAATAACTAAGATTTGTAAAGGAATAAATTAGATTAATTTCACAGTAATGTTTTGAAAGGAATAAGCTGATGTGGCTGATATCAGTATGAATGTAGGATAGCTGCAGGACGTGTAAAATGGCTTCCACCGGAGACACGTGCGTGTGTACGTGCGTGAGTGCGTGCGTGCATGGGAGGTCCACACCTCGTCAAATCTTGGTGTCAAGGTGGCTGCGACTCCACACAGAGAGGCAATTCATCATATCTCTCTCTCTCTCTCTCTCTCGCTTTCCTCTTTCTCTCTCTATCTCTCTCTCTCATGTACTGTACAATACGTACACACACGCCTGCACGCACGCACATGCACACGCGCGCGCACACACACACACACACACACACACACACACACACACGCACACGCACGCACGCGCACACACACACATTGAGGCTAGCAGCTTCTCGGTAGCCTCTCTGGCCCCCACACGTGCGCTCTCTCTCAGGCCGTCCATCTTTGGTAAGTGGGTCAGCCTGTCTTTGCCAACAGCAACTCTTAGAACATTCTCTTTCACTTTATCGTCTCTCTCTCTCCTTCCATCCCTCCCTAGACTCTATAACCTCTAATCCCATCACTACTCTCGTCTCATCCCGTTTTACTACTTATTTCATTTTCCAAGGTATGGGAGAGTTTATTTTTTTTTAATTAAAAGTCAAAATCTGCCACGTCACCTCGTGCACTCAACAAATGTGTATCTTGTAAATATACTGCGTGCGTGTGTGCGTGTGTCGTTGTTTTTTTGCAGTGGTGAAAAAAGTACTCAATTGTTTTAAGTAAAAGTATTAATACTGCAGTGCAGAAATTCTCTGTTACAAGTAAAAGTTTAATTGAGTAAAAGTACAAAAGTATTGCCATCAAAATATACTAGTTACTTTACACCACTGTTTTTTTGTGCATTTTGGCTTGTAGGCTATGTGAAGTAATCAATGCAATAATTAATATTCCCTTTGAGTACAAGGTCATTGCACATCCATGCAGACTCAGCAGTCTGCTTATGCCATTTCCATAACATTAGCATACTACAGCACACATGGAGACGTCTGCCCCGACTCCCTCGGGATGAGGCCCTTGTTTGAATGGCTGAGGTCTTTTTATGGATCCAATTAGAACAGGGGTGGGCAACTTTGATGAAGGAGAGGGCCACTATATTTCCACACTCACTCCAGAGGCATATACTGTCGGGCAGAAACCTCTTATCTCTTATCTCTCAAAACGCGTCGCGGTGCGACACGTTTTGAGCTTTTTTTTGTGCTATTTTTTAATTGGAATCCTGAAAAGTAACTTTTTTTTTTATTTCAAATGAATTGTTATACTTATGTTAACTTTTTGAACTTAAATACAAATACATAAAAAAGACAATAGAATTGTAATACTTGTCATTAAGCCACTAATATAGACTGAAGTAATTAAAGCGGGTCATGTTTGCATGTTTGGAATTGTAACAGCTGACAATAATATATCAGTATTCTGATATTAACCTGCGGGCCGCATTAAGTGAAGGTGGGGGCCGCATGTGGCCCCCGGGCCGGCCAGTTGCCCATGTATGAATTAGAACATGAATACTGTTGCTGTCGGGTGGAAATCTTGTACGTCTCAAAGTGTTACTTTTCAGGAAAATTGGGAAAAGACGGATGTATGTTCCAATGTAGTTATTATTTTACTCACAATCTCTTGCTTGTACTTTTCATTGGTTAAATATTGATAAAAACCCTTTTCTCTTTTCCCATTTAGACCTGAGGCCGATACTAAAAACGCCTTCTAAAACCTAACCATAGTCCTCTGAAAACGTTCAAATTCTTACTAAAAAAAAAAAATGATGTTACTATATTATAGCAACAACTAATGAGACACAGAGGTGGCATGCGGATTGAAAGGTATAACAACGTATAGGTAGCAACAGGTCTCAATGGGTTAAAAAAAACAATTCAAATGCATAGCAAATCAATGGGTCCCAATGTGTTGTGAGCTTTTTTTATGTTTGCAATAATAATCAAAATGTACGAAGACATCTCTTTTCTCGCAAGAAACTGAAAATTCTATACTTCATAGCATGGAGAATTGATCTTCTCTGTGTCACCTTTATCGCACATTCTGCAAAGCTGGCACAGCAATACTGTTGATGCGACACCAAAACGAGTTATTAATTTCATCATGCGTCTCGCTAGCCAATCACAGTACGTCCTGCATTTTTTACATTATTATTAATTGCATCATGCGTCTCGCTAGCCAATCACAGCGCGTCTGCGAAGTTTGAAGTTAATTTCATCATGTGTCTCGCTAGCCAATCACAGCACGTCCTGCAAAGCTTAGCCTATGGCCGTGTTTTCCACAGCATGGCGTCACAGCGAAAGACAAATTTTCACAACGGAAAGAAAAACTTTCACCACGGATGGGTCCTAAACCCTCTTATAGGAGCGGTTGCACCGCTCTAAAAATACTGTGGTACAGTACGTGAGTAAATGTACAGTACTTAGTTACACCACTGCTCACTGAAAATGCTGGAAGACAGATGGCAAACAGTTGAATTCGTGGAAACTGTTTCTCAAAGCTGCAGGCAGTTTTTTGTCTGGAGTCCCCCAGGTTGCATTGTTCTCGTCCCCTCTCCCGTTTGTTCTCTGCATCAAGGTTCTTGATAACCTGTTACAACAAGCCACAATCCATAAAGTACACAGAGGATCTGACTCTTCTCATGCAGGCTCCCTGCCAGGCAGATACAAGCGGCTGTATACACAGTTACAATTTACAATCTGCAGACATGGTCTTATCCAGAGCGACTTACAATGAATACGCAAGGTAAACGCATACATCAAAGGCAGAGAGGAACAGTAGCAGTGGTGGAAAGTATAAGTACATTTACTCAAGTACTGTACTTTTTTTACTTTACTGGAGTATTTCGAATTTTCAACACTTTTATTTCTACTCCACTACATCTCAGAGGCAAAGTTGTATATGAGTTACAGTTATAGCCTGGTGATAGGCCTACTGTACACTGCCACGCAACATCTCACCTAAGGTCAATTTTATTGTTACATCACAGGTTTACGGAAGTAGAAAAGCGTTTGAAATTCTTTATCGTATACAAGATCCCATCATTTGACGTTTCAAGAAAGGAGGAAATAGAAAAAGAAAGCCACAGAACAAAACGGTCAGATGGTGTCAATATGAGCAGGGCAAAATGTATACATAAGGGTATACGCAAGTATGCAGGACAGGTATATGCATCCAAGGTGCGTGGTTTGAAGAAAATATCAGCAAAATTGTTACGCTCGACCGGCGCTGCGTAGCCAAATGTGCCGGGGACCTCAAAGGCAAAGACACTGAGACAGGAATAGGGGTAAGAGGAATTTTATTAAATAATAACGTTACGGTGGGAGGAAAAGTCCTGGGGAGGTGAGAGGGTTTTTGGAATCCAGGGAGTAAGGAAGTGGAGCGCTGGTGGAGAGGGCTGAGGAGCGTGGATGGAGCTGGGAGACACTGGGTTTTAGATGGAGGGAGCCTGGAACAAAAGAGAACTAAGTTAGCATCAAACAGAAGTAGCTTTTTAGAGAATCACTCAGAACACTAGTAAACTAACAGCTGGCAACACTAACCACAGTAGTTAATATTCAAGCATCGGGCGTCGGTTCTCAGCAGCTTATATTGGCCAGCTCCTGATGATGGTGATGTGGAGCAGCCGGGCTGATTGGGACCAGCCACACCTGAGCTGGCTGCTGGCTGAGGGAGACGCCCGGCCCTTGCCCTTATATGGCGTGCAGGGGCGGGACCAGGGACGTGTGGCACAACAAAAATGAGGATATACAAAGGTGAACCGCTCTAAAAGAGCACTTACAGGTGGCAGCAATTCGGAACTGGCCCCTGTACAAAGTCAGAGCCTATTCATTTCGATTTCTACCCGTTAATATGATGTTTACTGTACATATTTCTACCCGTTTATATGATGTATTTGCATAGTAGTGTATATTTGTCTGTCATTAAATGTTTTGATGAATTGAGTAGA